>NC_046657.1:55134042-55170981 GCF_010883055.1 Belonocnema kinseyi
AATCACATTTTGAATATTAATTCATATTATAATTATAATAATCTGAATTTTCTAATTACATTAAATTTAATGTTCAAATTATCATAAAAATTCCATTTGGCCAAGAATTTAGCCTATTATTTAAACTTTAAAATACACCTTACTGTTATATTCATTTCCCCAATAATAATGATTAACCTTTAATTGAAAAAATGTTTATAAAAAAAATTTTCCGTTTTCAATAAGAGATTTTCTTTAAATTATCATTTTTGACATCCCTAATTAATTGATTAAAAAATTTATATGAAATACAAATTTAATAATTACACAATTCTACAAGGTTTTATCGTCTAATAATTACATTATAGATTTTTTACTGGAAAATAAAGTTTAATTTTTATTGAAATTTATAAAGTTAACATTTCATTAAATATTTTATTCTAGTCTTGAATTAAAAGACAAATTATTATTCTACGCTAGTACATTTAAAATCCTAGAACTATTTAATAATGTTTTGTAAAATTGCCAATTGAATTTTAGTATCTCAAATTGAAAAAAAATCTTTATTTATATGTTTATAACAACATATAAAAACAATATTTGATGAATTAAATTCATTTCTTAAAAAAGAGATATTATTGGTTATAAATAACATATAATAAACGTAATTATTTTTTTTTAATTTTGAAATATTAAGTCAATTTAAATTTTAGGACAATGAAGTTCGAAAATTATTAATTAACGAAAAAATTATGTTTGATTTTTTAAGATTTAGATCAATTTCTTTTGCAATATCATAATTCCAATTTCAATATAATTATTTATATTTAAAAGTTTTTTCATTCTAATCACACTTTTTGGTATTATTTTCTTGTTACAACTCATTTAATTTGAAAAATCATTAATAAATTTTATATAATTTCTTTTAATTGAAAATTTAATATGTACTTTTTCATATGAACGTATTAACATGTACGTATTTGAAAAGATTCTACTTTCTCATACATTAAAAAATTGATTTCAAATTTTTCAAAGGCATTTTTACAATCATTTCAGCTTTTAATCTAGTATAGGTTTGCAAAAGAATTCTCACAGGTAAAACTAAAATTTTTTCAAACATTTGTTACAAGAATTCTTACACATGTTGGTAACAATTTAAATTTCTCTCTAACAGAATAGATTATATTCAAATATTTGAAAATCATTTTGGCCAAAATGACAATTTAGGCTGTAATAAATATTTGTAAATAACTTCATCATTACAGCTCTCAGTGATTTTTTTTAACATATGATACAAAAATTATAATATATGTGAGAAAAAATTTAGTGAAATTCTTTTCATCGGTACACGTCAAGATTGAAATGAAACCTTTCAAACATATTTTTAAGGAAAATTCTACTTACGAACTAAATTCAAAGACATCATAAAAGTGAGGAGGATTTTGAAAATTAAAATCTCCATTTTTTTCGTCTGACAGAAATGCTTTCGAAAGAGTTTCTAGAGTTGTCACTGACAAGATTTTGCCATCGTGTCGTCTTTGCTTATATAATAGCCATTATCACATTATTGACAAAAATGATTATCTACGTTTATGTGGGGAAATTTATCGAACGGAATTAACTGTTCCGCGAGACGTGTTCTTCTCCCTGTTAAATGAAAAATAATTATTTGCTATCCTTGAAAATATTACTGCATGTCACTAAATGTTAGTTAATAAGTAACTCACTGTTTTAATCTTTACAAAGTTATGAAAACAAAACTATGAGAAAATCAGCGTGGGCGTATCATATTGAAAAACTAGCGAAATGTGATATTAGAAAATATCACCAGTTACGTGTCATTTTTACTTGCGTGCGGTTAGATACCATTTTTAGGTTATGTCGTGATGAAACCCACGCCAATAATTGGCGGCCAGTTTGCCTAGTCTGACAAATGAACCAAACAATGAGATCAAATTGATTCGAATGGAAAATCATTATGATCTCGAGAGTCAAATGATTGCTGGAGCAAAATGCTCTTCAACAAAATTGATCCTTTTTTTCAAAGTGATAACTTTCTTGCAATTATAAATAAATAATTATTAGGAACTGGTTACTGAACGAAATAATTCAAAAATATTGCAAGTAGTCATGCAAAAAATAGAGAATCCACACAATAAAGATTCAAGAGCTTTTAAATTTTACAAGATTATTTTTAGTTATTACAGAGAATTTCACAAGATTTTAAAGATTTAATTGAACAGTAGAAACTAGACATTCATTTTAATCCGGGATCCTTTTTGGGTGTTTCAATAGGACCTCATGAATAGTCCATTTTATTTTATTTTATATGATGAATAGTGTGCATTGTTGCATTGTTTCAATTGATTCCCACTTTATTTTTACAAAAACGATAATTAAAGATCAAGTGACTAGATATCAGAACCTATTGTTTTGGACCGTAGTTCGAAGTTTTTCTGAACAGTCCGGGTCCGTACCAAGACCCTTTAAATTCGTAAGGGTCCAGACGGTAAACTAACATTTTCAGTTCTTAAAGGTTCCTGTCCGAAACCGGAAATTTAAATTCTTAAGGGTACAGGTTCGCTCCTGACTGTGGCACTTCAAAGTTTAAAGGACCCACTCCCGACCCGTAACCTTGAGGAAGCCTTTCACATCGGGTAAAATCTACAAAGTTGCTTGAATTTTATTTGACAAATTTATAAAGATGAAGCAGTTTGAATTTTAACAATAAATATAATTTTCTTCAAATAGGACGAATTTTGAAAAAAAATCTGATAGTTATTAACAAGAAAAGATGATTTTTCAGTTCAAAATGTCAATTTTTAATAAAGTTACTTGAAAAAACCATTTTTTAAATAATTAAACTTTAAACTTAAACTGATATATGTAAAAAAACTTGTTTAGAAAGTGTTTGAAAGAATATTTTATCTCAGAGAACAAATAAACTATACGAAATACTTAGGTAATAAAGATTTTTCTTTAAACAATAAATACACATAAATAAAACTATTTTCAACTGAAGTCTCTATATATTTTTCTCAACGCTTATTGAACATGAGAAAAGACAAGCAATTTTATACTTCACCAACTGCATGCAATATTAGTGGATAAATACAGAAATTTTTTATATCATGTAGCTTGCATTCTAGATGCGACTTTTGATATTTATCAATTATGTTCAATGAATAGATTTCAAACTCTTTCTAAAAAGCTGGAATGTCCACGAGTTATTATTTATATAGTTCACACCGAGCACGTGACACGAATGAGTTTGACTCAAATTAATGCAGAGCCGGTAAGTGGGGGTCGATTTTTTTCGGTTTACAGGTTTGAAATCAGTTTAATAGTCAATCCTATCTGCTCAAGTTCTTCAAATATACGGCTTTATAATAATCTTTAGTATCTAAAATAATAAGGCAATGAACTTTTGTTCACATTTTGTTAAATTAAATATGGTGTGAGGGGAATTCAACTACAGCTTTTTTAGATTCGATAAGTATTTTCGATCCTCAATTGCGTTAATTTTATATCGATTCCAATAGTTATATTATAAAGATTTTGAAAGATTTTTACATCTCTTCAACGAGGTTTAAACAATCCGAATCCACTTTTTAGTAGAGAAAGAAGCATTGACAAGCTTATCAATGGCCTTGAAAGAAAAAATCAACGGTACTAATTTCAAAGATCCAGCCTGGACCCTAATTTCGGGGTCTCCTTGGTAATTTTTAGAGATCCAGCATAACATTTTAGGCTAAAGCAAAGCTCGTTTTCTACCTAAACTATACACTCTTTAGCAAACTATTTATCGCTTTCTGAAGAAATAAAGCTCTTGTAATCTTCTCGCAAGTCAACAAAAGTTTTACAATAATTTTTGTAATTTTCAGAATCAGTATTTGGGATCGACGTACAATTTACATTTCTTTATCGTTCCTTAAGCATTGTAAAAGGACAAAACAATAAGGGCAAGGAAAAGAAGCTGTTGCTGTTTGCCTTGCATTCACGATTGATAGTCATTTAAAATCGCAAGCAGGCTTGATACGAATATCTTTAAGTTTAGGCAAATCGAATATAAGTTGCATATTTTCATACGTTTCTTTCATATCTGGAACTACGCATAAAATTATTAACCTGTGAACACCAGTGAATTTTTCTTTTTTCGTCTGGAAAACGTTCTTCCTTTTATGAATAATCTTCGGGGAGCACAGTCATAATTAATTTTACAACTCCTTGCCCGCCATCAGCAAATAAATTCGATAAGAACGTTACCGATAACTTGGCGACGATCAATTTTGGTATTCAACTTTGAAAAAACGATATCATAATTTTAGGAATTTTCTCTAAGTCGAAGAATATTTGAAACTTAAAAAGGAGCCAAGAATATATTCTTAGTATAAAACGGAGACCCTCTTGTCTTAATAATATATATTTTTGTCTATATAATGAAAGATATTTAATAATTTTGTATGTTGTATTTGCCACTTTTCATTAAATCGACACACTCAATGTCCAAAATTACAAAAAAAGGAACTGATCTCAAGGCACGTGGAATCAACCATTAAAAGAAATAACTGAAGAGAGAAAGGCACAGTTACCTTTGCGCATTTATTCTTCTTCAATAATATATTAATTAAAATAATATTTTCTCTCTTTGGTAAAATGTGCCTATAACAATATTACGCTTCTAAAATTAGAATACCCTTTTTTCGGTGAATAAATCTGAAGCGTTAGCCCAGACAACTAGTCTTAATTGTTGTTCTTTATTTTTATCTGAACCAGCATCGAATTCAGATGTAGCTTCGTTATAAAGTGTATTTAGCGTCTTCAATTTTTCATATAAATGCTTGTTAATATCAGCCGGTACTTTTTTTCTTTAACATTATTTCTTAAGAAGTTTGTAAGCTTTTTCATATGATTCAACGAAAGTCCATTAATAACTCAAAATTCTTTTAATTAATTTTTTAACGAACTTAGATGATTATTTTCTACTATATTCAAAGATATATTAAGTTTCGGTCAGTGTGTGTTCAATGATACCATTGAACAATTACCTTCAGTACTGCTTAATTTGTTTTTTAATGAACAGCTAATAATTTGTTCTTGATGTTTTTGTGGCAAGTTTTCCAAAAAGTTAGTTAAATTTTCTTAAGCGCTCAACTCACTTGCAAGTGTGGTTTTTTCCTGTACCTATTACAGTGTAAAAATTTGTGGAAATCACGATTGATTTTCTTCATCATAAATTTCACATACTCCAGGAGTTTCACTTACTTTAGGAGATTTCTTAACGGCAGTATTGCCAAATAAACCATTAGATTCATTAATATTATTTGATAATTTTCGCATATTAACAGCATCCTTGTCAATGTTTTCGTGTCCATTATATCTTGTTTTGAAACATATGTAGCAGTTACATAAATCACCAGTAGCTCGAATTGATTTAGTAAGATATATATCCTTGTAATTAGGCATTTCTTGTAAAGGTCGTTCGAAAAATTGCTTTTGATGTTCATTAAGCGTTAGCTTACACCAATTGCAAATTATAGTGTTATTTGTAGTAAAATTATTCGATCCAACCAAAATTGTTAGAATATAAAATTATTTCTTTTGCAAAATTAATAACTTTCGTTAAGAACCTCTGGACCGATCAAAATCAACCCCGGATTATCGATTTTGCATTCAGTTCAGTCAAACTCATACGGATTAGAAGATCGATACGCATCGCAACAAAGTCATTCTTTTTTGCATTGAAAAAGTTGATGTTGGGAATTAAAATTAGTCTTTAGTAGCTTTTTTTTCACTTTTTCTCCCTAAATTGAAAATTGGAATTTTATGAGTCTGTGAAATTAGAAGATTGAAACATATCTTCAGTACGTCCAGCGAAAATTTATGTTGAAGTCTATTAAATAATTAAATTATCCTATTTCTTAATCAGAATGATTAATTCTTAATCATATCAAAATTATTTTAAATTTACTATATAAGTATAAATTAGTAAAAAAAAAATATATATATATATATATATATATATATGCATGTATATAAGTTTGTATGTATGAATGTGTGTGTTAGTATTAATTGGAAGAAAATTATAAAAATATGAAACGTGAATAATGGAAGTATTTAATTGAAGACGGTTGTGTAACATGTTCTGCTTCAATAATAGATTGATGACATGAAACTAAGGTATCACGTTACGTTGTTCTTACGTATTCTCTCTACGATGCCTGTAATTGGCCAGAGCGCCCCACTGTGGGGACTGGTCGAATCTGACTGGCCAATCTAATCTTTTTATTTATAAAAATCCGGGAGGACGGAAAGCCAAATCGAATTAGTATTCTATCCATTGTCCCTATTTATGTTATTATGGTGTTTTAAGATTTTGATTGCTTATCTATATTCTCTTGGAAAGATGTTGTGTGTTTTTGCAATGGCTCTAAACTTGACAGCTAAACAATATCTGAATTGATACCTACTGATCCCATCTCTCTAAGACTTGTAGGGCTCCAAAAATGGAATGAGATAAAATATCACTCAGACCCATCGTCAGCGCAATAAACTCACCAACTTACAAGCTAGCACTCTTCTTCGCTTCAAAACTAAATCCGTTTACAGGAAATTCCATCACTCACGTCCAAAACTCATTCGACTTTATCAAAAAGATACAACAGATTCAAATTCAACCCCAAGACATCATAATCAGTTTCGACATAGTATCTCTCTTTACGAAAGTACCAATCTCTGATACAATTGAAATTATCAAATCTTTTACAAACTTTCCTTTCGTGCTCGTACCTTTGGTAGAACACCTTAGAGGCAGCAATGGGATCCACAATCTCATCTGTAATAGCCCATGTCTTTATGAAACATCTGGAAACTAAAATCTTCAACCAAGTAAAGCTTAAACCGAAATTTTGGTGTTATTTCGTTGATGACACTTTTGTCATCTGGCGACATGGACGAGCAGAACTAAATAAGTTTTTCGATTTCATAAATCGCTTACATCCTAATAGCCAGTTTAACATGGAAATAAAACAAAACGGAAAATCGCCTTTCTTGGACGTATTAATTTACAAAAGATTTAATGGCACATTATGACCTGCAGTTTACAGAAAACCCCACACACACAAACAGATACCTAAATGTCTCCTGCCACAATCATCCATCTCGAGAACAATCTGTCATTCAACAAATCAGGCCACCATCCTACCCTACATCCAACGTGTCACAGAAGAAATAGGAAGAATTCTCAACAAATACAACATCCAAACAATATTTCAGACACCTGCGAAAATAGGGAAACCATTAAACAAGCTTGAGGACGAAAAGACACCCCTAAGTGATCCAGGAGTATATAAAATCCCATGTTCTTGTGGCAAGGTCTATATTGGAGAAACCGGGAGAGCGGTGAGCGGGAGTGGGTGGTGTTTGACAGGATATTCCGGGTACAATCAGCGAAAGTTCCTTATAAGGTCTCTATACCTCTCTTTGTTTTCATTCTCCTTGGCTAGATGTTTTTGTCAGCTGCTGGCGAAAATTCAATAACGAACATACTTCGCTTCTCGGAGTTAAGAAGAACTATGTCAGTCCTCGAGTGTGCAAAAGAAATAATTGTCGTGAATGCAAAGTTGCAGTATGTACGGCACTTATCATTCTCGACAATTGACTCTGTTTTGCTAGGAGCTTTTAGCGGAGCGATATTAAGATTAATGATGTAAGAGTGACAGGGGTGGTAATAAAGCACTGTTAGTGCCGCATTGTGCCGTTGGATATCAGTCGTTACCGCGTGATTTGGAAGACTAGATAATATATGTACTAGGTGACCAGGATGTGCATGGCACGCTCTGTAGCTATAATCGGGAATGTCTTGGTTCAAAATGTGGCGACGGTGTGTTAAGGTGTAAATGACACCATATTGAAAAGCCAAAATGAAACCATTTGTGCTCGACTTCAATCTAGGTGGTTGAATGCATTTTGCTCATCCCTGATACTAAAGTTCAGCCTCTTTTACAGACATTCAAGATTCAATACAACTAGATGTAGAGTTGCAGAAGTAAGACCTAAGATGCATGCTTTTGTTCCTGTGCATAACCTTTCGTGTCCCAATATAAAGGGATCTGAGCTATTTCTTAGTCCATGGAACCACTTCAAGTGGATGGAATACTGCCAGGACGGCAAGCATGTTTGTTACAGATACTTTGTTCCCCGCCGACAGTTCAAAATACCAAATCCGTCATATAAGACGTTTGTATTTGCTTCGGAAAGTATGCTCTATAGATGTCACATCCTGCATGTGCCTGTGTGGTCTTTCCAGTGTGAAGGTGTCGCGTACCGCTTCGGTTGACGAACTCAAGAGGTTTGGCATTTAATTAAGTTTCCCTAGCTTTAAATAAACCTTGGCGCATCTTTATAACACAAATTCGATTCTGATTTCCTTAGTGTATCGTTCAACAATCCCTAAAGCTAGATACAGTTGCTCTGAGAGTCGACCTTGTTAATTTTCACACGATTCTTTTCAGATGTGATACTGAATCTGGTTTTACAAAGCGGCATCAATCTCCCTATGCACCTCACGATGTGTGGATAAATCTTGAAGCTTTCTAAAGGACATATAAAAAGTCTATGTGAGGTTGATTGTCTAAACAATCCGATCATTTAGGGTTTAGCAGGGGTACCGTGCGCCCTTCCACCAACCACTCTACAATTGGTTTTATGTACAATTTGAATTAGCCAGTTTTCATCAAATATCCACGTTTTGAGGTCCTTTGAGACAGAAATTTTTTTTCTGAAATTGTGTGTCCGTCTGTCCGTGGTCTGTAGTCTATGGACATGATAAATTTCAGAAAAATAATCAGATTTCTTTGAGGTTTGGCAAGCTTCTTGAGATCTCGATGAAAGGAACGCTTTCGTTTTATAACTACTTCAGATGAAAACTCAAACAGTTAGAGCATTTGAATAATTTTTCATAGGACTTTTTCAAGATTTAAAAATTCTATGTATGTTTTCTAGGGCAACATATGATAAAAAGTTTTTAAAATCCATTTTGGGAGCAAAATATTCAAGTAACGAAGAAAAGATGCTTATACAAAAATTATCCACCGAAAAGAGATCTGCAAATTTGTCTTCAAACATTGTTTCATAGGACGTGTAGTTTTTGTTTTATCTGTAAAATTTAATGAATAAAATAAAAGAAATTGGATTTTCAGAAAAACAACACAAACGAAAAAAAGTATACAAAAGTTATGCACCCAAAAAAAGAGCTACAAATGTTTACAGAATATATTCTTTTTGTTACAATGCGTTTTTTTGTGTTTTAATCGTGAAAAATGACATTGTTGTTTCATAGAATGCCTGCGAAAATGAGTCTTTTTCTGGCTAGAAAATGAAACTTTTTGATATAAAGTTTAATTACTAGGTTGAAAAGTCAATTAAAAACTTAAATTGTTAACTTGTAAAGTTTCTAAATTTCAATTTATAAATGCAAAATATGTTTAAAAATTCATGTATTTTGTTAAAAGGGCTGGTCCTAATAGAAGGGGATTTGAATGCATGGAGCGGAGACGAAAAAGGAGAAGTATGGGATAGAGAAAAGGAAGTCTTTATAAGACAAAACGAAACAAAAGGAAACGGATCGTGAGGGGAGAAGCAACTGGACTTGTTGGATTGCGGCATGGTTTATTTGTAACGCCCATATGAGGGGGATGAAGAATGTGAATATATGTATGCGGGTATAGGGGACACCGTAATTGATTGTATTCTGGCAGATGAAAGAATAACGAGACGGATGGTTTGGAATGGAAGTGAGCATCGTCATAGGCTCAGAACACTTCCCGGTAATCGTGAAAATGGGATATGGTGGCCCAAAGCACAGCTGGGGGAAGAAGAAAGGACAGAGAGAAAAGAAATTAAAAATGGGTATTTTGAGGGGGAGGAAAAGTTGAGAGAATTTCGATCAAACATAGAAAGCGAGAAGATAGGCGGTTTGGAAGAGGAAGGAGAAAGAAGGACAAAGCACTTCAAGGGGATGTTGGGAGCAGTTGAATATAAGGTAAAGGAAGAAGGAAGAAAAGTGGTCGATGGAGACAAGGACATTGAAAACAATCTTAATATGGATGAAATAAATAAGGCGATTGCAAGGTTGAAAAGAAACAAGGAAACAGGGGAAGCTGACTTAAAAAATGAAAAAATGAAGGAAATAACAGTGCCCGTATACACCACTGTAGTGAATGTATTGTAATAATTTATTCAATTTCACTGTTTTTATACCACACCTTATTTAAAAGTAGATTCGTGTATTTTTACTTATGAGTTAATATTTGCTATACATATAGAAATTGAAATTAAGCAATAATCCTGTAAAGGATAGAAATTATTTTGAAATTCCGTAGCTGATATAAAATTGCGACAGCAACCTATTGCGATTTTGGGGTTAAGATTAAATTGTATAATTGGAGAGGGAACTGTTCGCAGTAAAAATCAGTAAGATTAAAGGCAATTTTTCATTACAATTCTGTTGAAAATAGTTTGTTTTTTCATGGAAATCTTTACAAATTTGCATGAAATTTTTGTGAAATTTGTATAAAAAATTTCACGAACTTTCAATGTATTTAAAACATGGAGTAGCTTTTTCGTATTTCGAAAAATTAGAAAGAGTTTAACTGTCGTAAAGTTTTTGTAGTAAATTTTTCTAATTTAGCATAGATCTTTATAGATATACGAGTGATTTACATTAGAGTCCTGAAATTACACGTACACAACGGAAACATACGATGATGGCCCGCATGCCAGGGTTCTCCGAAACGAGGGAGCCAAGCATAGGCCATGTGAAATAGTATGTGTGTAGATCATTATGAATTCACATCAATTAAACTTTAACATGTGTTTTTTATTTCAATAATTAAAAATTATAAAATTAAATAACGGTACACGATAGTAATAATGTGGCACTATTTCTCTCTGACAAATGCGAATACAAATTCATCAATCAGGAATCACATTAGTTGGTTAACACATTAGGAGGTTAACTATTTCTGATCCTTGAACATTATCTGCATCTATTTTCAATTGATTTTATGTTTATACAATTTTCTCTATGTGTGATTTTTTTATATTACATATTTTCACTTTCTTTATTTCCAAAGTTTTTTTTTGCTACAAAACTATCTTTAAATCAGCCTGAAGAGGTATGTGCATGGTTCAATTGGTTTTAATTTAAAGAAAGAACATCCATATTGGATAAAAATTGTGACCTTTAAATTTATTTTCCTAAAAGGTTCTAGTTTTATCCCCGCCTTTCGGCCAACAACTCATAACCTACTCAATTATTTTAAACAATCTCACAATTGGGAAGCCATTTTTTTAAATCACATTATGTCTCGACATCTTGGAATAAAAGATAGATTAAGACATTTCTGAAACATTTTCTTTAAACTGCGAAAGAGTAACATCTGTTTTATTTAATTCTGATGCGAAATAGTACCAAATAAAGCAAAATTCATAGCGGGATTAAGTATAATGGTAAAAAAGTCACTGAATCACTTTATTATTTGTTTAGCAACAAAAAAGACGACGAAAGAGAAAGAGAAGAGAATACTCACGCGAAACCTCCGAAGGATGAAGTGGTAAGGCAAATAATTTCACAATGAGTCTGTCGAAAGTCCTAGTAGCAGTACGTGAAGTAACGGACCTGACATGACCTTCAGCATCCGATTGTGTAGCAATGACACGACCTAGAGCCCACCTCGTAGGAGGAAGGTTTTCGTACAAAATAAGCACGAGATCGTCGATCTTGATTGAAAGTATAGGCTTCTGCCACTTCGAACGAGTTTGAAGTATTTATAGATATTCAGAGCACCATCTGGTCCAGAAATCTTCGTACATGTGTCTGGTAAGCTGCCAGCGTTGTAGTCGATTTTGCTTAAGGTTGATGAGAAAAGGTTCTGGAACCGTGAAGATTGGAGAAACGATCAAGAAATTATTTGGCTTCAACGGTACCAGATCATTCGGATCATCGCTCTGAACCTGTAGCGGTCGTGAATTGAGACAAGCCTCTACCTGCGTGAGGAAGGTTGTCATTTCCTCAAAAGTCAGAGAAGTATCTCCCACTACTCGACGAAGATGATGTTTTGCAGAACAGACAACTGCTTCCCAAAGTCCTCCGAAGTGCGGGACCGCTAGAGGCTTAAAACGCTGTGTAGTCCGTACACGCTTCCAAAGGGACCGCTCTCGTAGCAAAACAAACGAAAACAATAATATAGCCCTTATATGCCTTGTGCCCGCGACCTTTAGTTGTTCGCATCCAAATAGGGCCAGCATAATCTATCTAATACTGTATCCTTAGATATGATAGTGTAGGTTGCATTCCACTATGCGACATGGCCTGATGCTCATTCCGAACGATGAGAGTGGTGAAAATAGAGTCCTTGGGTAGGATATAAGGACATCGCTCGTCGAAATACATGACAGCGTGCTTCAAGCGACCTCCGTGTCGCAGTAAAACGTGAGAGTCCAAAAAGGGTAGCAAACGAAGTAAATGACTTTGTCTAGTAAGTGGGAGTTCCTTGCCCAACAACTTAAATTCTTCGGAAAAATGTTGACGTTGTTCATATCCCACAAGACGAGTTCTAGCATGTTTCAAAATGTATGAGGTAAGTTCACATGAAGGAAGGTCACCCGATTTGAAATACATGTCATCCATCGTAGAGGGTGGCCTCGTATCCAGTTGAGAGTATTGGCCGAATCCGACCATAGATGACTCGGCATCGCAGTCGGAATATTTAAGACGAAACGAACATAAACTACGAGCCGAACAAGCAGAACAGCCGCACAAAGTTCCAAACGAGGCAAAGATGTCTCCTCAAGACGAGCAACCTAAGTCTTAGCTATAACTAGTAAGACTCGTATCCCGTCCGAGGGAAGCAGGATCCTCAGATAGGCAACTGCACCGATGGCCTTCTCCGGCGCATCTCTTAAACCATGAAATTCGCAGCCAGACACGTCTGAAGAACATTCCAACCAACGTGGGATGCTGAGCAATGATATTTTAGGAAGCTCTGCCCTGTACTTTCTCCATATAACAATGTGATCAGCAGACAGAGGCTGATCACAATCTATTTTAAGTTTTCACAAACTCTGCATGCAAATTTTGGCTTTAATTGAGACTGGGGCGAGCCATCCAAGCGTTTCAAAAAGGCGGGCTATCTCGGAGAAAACGCTCCTTTTCGATGGTATCCCAGACTCCCCAGGAAGCTAAACCTGAAACTTAAAACAATCTGAAACAGATTGCCATATAATTCCGAGAGCCCTGTGAATTGGCTCTTAAGTAAGTTCATAAGGCGACGCATTTTCTTTGTAATCTGCCGGGACAGCTTGCAGAACACCGTCGCAGTTCGACAACCCTTTCTTCAAAATAAAACCACCCGCCGTGAGAAGAAAGTTTACTTGCCGACGTTGCTCTATAGTTGTAGCGATGTCGTAGGTTCCCGAAAGGACATCTTCGAACATAAATTTCATTCGTCAGAATGTCTGTAGCTAAAGGAAAGTTGTTTCCTTCATCATCTGTAAGCTGATGTAAGGTAATGATTGCCAAGTAAGGTGAAGAAGCTAAACCGAAAGTTACGGTCTTTAGACAGTATGTATAAAGCTCTTCGTCATTGCGTGACCTCCAGAGTATCTTTTTGTAGGTGCGATCTTCAGGATAAATCCAAATACGTCTGAAATTCTTATCAACGCCCGCTGTAAAGACAATAGGGTAATATCTTCAACGAAGTATGACGTCTGGAATTTCCGTTTATTTAGCACCTCATTTAGAGAAATACCCAAATAAGATTGCTGTGAAGCATTGAAAACCGGTCTCCATTTTGTACAGGAACAAGTTTTCTAGATGACGCAGTGATGCAGTAGAAAATAACCCTGAGTAGATAGCAATTAATCAGAATCAGACACTATGTCCATTTGACATAAAACAGCATAATCCTGTATACTCTATGTGTAAAATTGAAGCAGAATAGGATCTCGTCGAAAACGCCTCTCCAAACTCGTGAACATTCTATGAGCAACAGAACGAGAATCTCCCAAATTCATCTTCCGACTCTTGATTGGCAGTCGAACAACGTAACGAACATCTTCTGAACGTTAATAAGTGGAGAGAAAAGTTTTTTCGCATTCCTCCTCATCAAGAGTGAACTTAGGAGATACAGTCAGGAGATCCTTTTGTACAACAAATCGACGCAATAAATCCACCAATTCGTGATCAACCGCACATTGTAATCCAACAATCTTCCGAGTATATAATGAAGGTTCCTTAGAAAAGAGACCAGACAATATTCAGCCAAACGATATATTCTGAGCAGTAGGAGTACCAAAAGGACCCTTTCGTACCCATTCCTCTATGATGTGTGAGTAAACCTCTGCACCTAAAATCAATTAAATTGATGCACCCTGATCGACAAGTGCATCCGCCAATTATAACCCCTGAATGCAGAGCCAATCATCCGTAGATATACGACTAGGGGGTAAGTAAGATTAAGTTTCGATAAAATAATAGTCTGTACATCAAAACTAGCCTTAAAGCCAACACGTGGAGTCACTCTAACAGTTACGAAGCCTCGAAAGGTTTTTGTAGGCTGATCACCGATGCTCCCTATAGTAACGATAGCGCGAAGTTGTTTTACCTTGAGTCTCCGAACAAGCGACTCACAAATAAAAGACGCTTCAGCACCTTGATCAAAAAGTGCTTGAGATAAATATAAATTACCGTCTAATCCTTCAGTGGAGACGATTGCTGTGACTAAAAGTGCTAGCCCATCTAGTCAAAGAGGACCTTGAGCAAGATGCGAATTAACAGCAGACAATATCGGTGTAAACGCAGTACTAGTCACATTTAAATTAGATGTGGACGGCACAGCTGTATTTACAGATTCACATAGTGGAGCATCACTAGATCGTCGATGCAACATAGTATGATGCTGACCGGAGCAGGTTTGACAGCGCTTGGATGAAATACAATTTCGAATCAAATGCTTTCCCAGACAATTGAAACGTAATCCACACTTTCGAATTAGTTCTCGTCGCTGATTAGAATTCTTTGGTCTAAAAAGAGGGCAAAACAAAACAAAGTTCTTACCAGTACATAGTGGACAACCACCCTCTTTTAGCGAAGCACCATGTGCTTGTGTGTTGCTACCCTTATTACCCGATTCGACGCCTGTCATTTTACCTCTGCTTTCGGTTGATGAATACTTAAATTGGGAACCTTCCGCAAATTTAAGTATCTCCAGAGTGCTTAATCGTGAAACTAAAAAGGTCTTTAAAGTTTCAAATAAAGGATTAATGTGAAGTGATCCCGTTTTTTCTTCCCTAGCCTTGCGGGAGAAGCGGCCTAAACGGTTCACTCTCATATAAACTAAGATATTATCCCAGTGCTTCGTGGGTCTGTTCATAGACTTAAGCCAACCAATCACTTCACAAGTGTCATTTAAAAGAGAACAAAGTCCTGAAACAAGTTCCTTAGTGACAGATTCTAACCCGAAAAGTTTCCCCAAGTATGCAATAATAAGAGCACGTTCATTATCATACCGCTGCATGAGCGTTGCCCATGCTCGCTCAAAGTTATCACCCGTGATACTCATGTTTCCTAATAGTTGAGCAGGCTCATCCGTCAAGCTTGCTTTCAGGTAATGTAGCTTTTGAACTGGTGGAAGTGTGACGTCATCCTTCACCATGGAACAAAAAATATTTCGGAAGGCCGGCCATGCAGTAAAATCACCCAAAAATTTAGGTAATTCCAATTGTGGAAACAGCTTCTTAACTTATGTTGAAGAAGCAATATTAGAAGCGGAGGATATAACCTTGAAGAGGAAGAAGCAGAAAGTGCGTCCAACTCATCCTAAAAATAAACCTTCTCGACAATATATTTTTTCTCTCCTTTTTAAATAAGTCTTGCGCGAAGTATGGATCCGTTGAGCTGTCCTCACGCACGATGAGAAGCTGATCGTGATTTCTACCAAACTTGGACCACTTCGTTTCCAGGTTTTCCAAGTGTGCGTTCTAGACATTGTTGGAAACATTCGCCTTGACTGTCTTTTAAAATTAGTAACAGCATTGCTGATGAGCTCGTAGAGTTCATACTGCTGAGCATTACAATCCTTGATACTCATTTTTTTTTAATACAGTCAGAAAATAAAGTACAATCCTGTCCGTATGACAGTGGAACACTACACAGTTTAGAAAGTCACAATAGATTCTTAAGGAAACATAGCACAATAAAGGATTAACTGTTCAAAACTTTAAAATAAAATCTAATAAAGTCAAATCACTTTAAAAAATTACCTTCACAAATCCTTCACACAATTAATTACATTCACACAATCCTGTCAGTATGACAACAAAGCACTATACAGTTTAAAGAAAAAGATGGTTTCCAATGTTAAGAAACACAGCGCTGTAAAGTGTCAGCTACTTAAAAGTTTTAAAACACTTACCAAACGTAGAGTATGCAAATATATTTCACATTTAATCTGTGAAATCAAAATTCTGGTTCTACTTCCCTGCAATTTCTTTGTTTTTATTTAACGTAATGCGCACTTATTAGATTATCTATCTTCGTATTATTTTCACCAGCCTTATTTATCGCCCGTGTATGCGTATGTAGTAGTTGTTTTTAAGGATAATTTTTATGAATATAAACAGAAGAACATACATTTCAGTAACGGTATTTTATAAACCCTTTTAATTTTATTCATATTTTTTTATTTTTTATTTTTATAATGTAATTAATCAATTTTATAAACAATTGTATCTGCTACAAATTTCAAATATTGATTAATAATATTATTTTAGTAATAATAATAGGAATAATAAGGTTAAAACATTAATAATTATCCTCATAATTTTTTTTCTCAGCTGATTAAGACATTGCCGCACTGTGCAAAACTTGGAGTCACATAAAGGGAAGGGTTCCGAAATGAGTCAACTTATTAATACAGGAAATACCATTTACTTAAAAGATTTTTTTACAAACTCCGCATTTGCCTGCACCTCCATACGATTGTGTTTCAGTGCAACCGACTAGAAAAATCCACTTGGGGCAAAAACCCCCGAGAGGAGCTAAATCCTTCACAAACTATTTAATAGACGTCTGTAAAAAAAAATATAAAAGTTTATTATATGAACCATTAACAACTAAGTAATTAAAAACTACTAAAACATTATTTAACACTAGTGGCTTAAAACATATATATCGAGTTTTTTCATTGCACCCCAAAAATCTAATATTGCTCCAAAAAAATTAAATTCGAATGATTTAAAGAAAAGTTGAATATTAATTGCTGCTTTTGGGTATAAGAAGTTTTAAATTTAATTAACCTGGTGTGAAAAATATTGTTCAGAGGCGCAAAGTAATCCTTATTTTAAAATATCTAAACACTGAGGGCATCTATCAATAATATCATTCTTTCAGTTTCAATGTTAATTTTAACGTTACCTCCAGGACGAGGAAGTAGATGCACCACGACCCACATATGCTGCCAGAATGTTGCAATATGCATTTGTTGCATGTCGTTACCGCCTAATGCAGTAGAAGGATGATTTAAACGTACCAATTTATCACCCAGTTCAGGAATGAACGTTAATGTTGAATCTGATTGTATAAGCGAAACATAGTTATCAAGCTATAGAATTTATAATTTCGTTCCTTTGAAATACTAGGAACTTCACTTCGTAATAAATATTTATTTGAGATACGAGTGCACGAAACACTCTATACTAAGGAGAAAAAGAACTACTCGCTCTAGGAAAAGTTCTATAATATTAAAAAATATATATATATTTCAGTATTCAAATTACGTTTTTGTGATCCGAAATAGGAAATCATCGTCAGCGCGTCTTTTGCAATTGCAACGGGTCTCCATAGTTTGCCAACTAGACGATACACTTGATCCCCTTCCTGATAGAAGACTGGCGGTATTACATAGTCTCCTGTAGAAAATATTGTTACTAGAAAATTAATAGCACAAGTGCACACGGTTTTTTTACACAAGCAGCTAAAAGCAGTTTTTAAGGTAACTTTTGGCGCTGATTGCGAATCCGAGTCTGTTTTTTGCATTCAGGTCAGGTTTCTTATATAAATGTAATAGCAGCCGCTTTTACATGCTTTAACCCTCAAAAAGGCAAGCGGGTCTCAGAGGATCGGCGGGTCACAATTTTATAATTACAAAGAGTTGTGTATCAAGTATGGGCTTTTGCATGGAAATTTCTTTTGGCAAAGTCTAAACACATAAAAAAATCAGGTTTTTTAAAAAATCCATTTGCGGAGTGCTCCACAGAAACGTGTATATTTTTCACTTACACAAAAAGGCAAGCCGGGCCTCGCAGGCCCACTGATCATTGCAACATCAACTTTGAATACCTCTAGGAAAAGAGTATGCATATCACATTTGCGACGCGTGATATTTTGATGCTGTAGTGATTATGTTGTTATAGTTGTTGTAATAGTTGCAATACTAGTATTTAGAAGGGACAACAGTACAGGTTATAAATCTTTTTTATAACGCAATAAAAGAAGGTGTTGACACTCTTGGCCAAATATACTATTCATATATAGTTTAATGTAAAACGAATCAGTGGCCTCACGCAATGTCGAAACTTTGCAAAGCTGCATTATAAATTTAAATTTAATCTGATCATAAAATGTAATTATAAATGAAAATGATCAAACTTTTTAGGGTTGCCTATACATTTACTGGAAAGGGAAGTTTGAATTTCAACTGGCCTGAAAGGCCCGGCTTTCCTTTTGACGTCACGATTTTAGCTTGTCATCATGAGGGTTAACAAAGAGTAATTACTTTCGTTCAGAAAATACCAAAAATCAGATATAAAGTGCAATAGAACTGCGTCGTTTATATTTTTTTAGGTCCGCTATAGGTATGAGAGACAAACAATAATCGCTTAACATATGCTCATCCCAAAAGCTTGTTTAGTTTTTCACAATCCTTTGTAAATCTTGATGTAGTCGTTCTCCTTGCTCGTCGCTAGTTTCACCCAAGTTGTTGGGGAAGAAATCCAGATAACAATGGAGAAAATGCATTTTTAAAGACATTCGGACACCCATTTTGCAGTTCTTCAAGAGATTTTGATCGATTTTCAATGGATTTTGCATTCTTGAATAGATTCGCAACAATCCGTTTATAGTCGTTACTTTTTCTATAGTTATGACTTTGTCCTTTTTTGAAGCGAAATATTCGCCACAAACAAAACAAAAATACTTAGCACTCATTTCGCACGAAATTTTTGGTATTTTTTGCAATTATTTTTCGATTTTAAACCATAAAAATACGATTGAAATACACACGATATTGACGCGATCAGCTGTTACTCGTTGTGAGACTGCAATACTACCAACATGAGGTATCTAAGTAATCTGACCTGATGACGGGAAACGATCCACGGATTTGAATTCAGCGCGCGAAAATACTCAAAAAAACACTTTTGTCTTCTCGGGTATAAAAGTTGACTGAAATTTGCAAACCTGTGTAGTTATTTTATCCAAGTATGAATAATAATTCTAAATAAAGTACACAGAATTAAACTGTTCAAAATGAAAAGAATAGTTGAAGGATTTCTCTAATTATTTTTCATTTGACATCCAAATGTCGAATTTTTAACTATAAACGCTACAATTTGAGCACTACGTATAGATTTAAAATTTCTCAATATTTGAATCTTCTAATTCTATAGTGCTCAAGTTTGAGCATTTAAAATAAAGCTATTCAATACATACTTTATGAGTTTGCAAACATTTCAGCCTCAAGGCATACTAGCGAAATAATAAAAATTATAAAAAATCCCTTCGTCACATTCTGTATAGAATACTATTTGACTTTTTGAGCCAAAAATTCCATTTTCAACTGGGTAACCCAGTAGATTCATGTATTTGATAAAATTCTTAAATCTTTTTAAGTAAATATTGCCGCCTTTGGTTAAAAAAGTTTAACAACGTGATGAAAAATAAAAGAAGTTAAAAATTTATTTTTTATCACAAGAATATTTTTTTTATTATGGAATTACTGCAGGTGTCAAAAATCAATACGGACATTTGAAACAATAGTTTTTTATGCAAGTCTGCGAAAATTCTAAGGTTTGCTTTAAAGAAAATTAAATAATTACATTAGTTTACCTAATGTTTTTTTTTAATTATTCGTTAGTTGTTTAACTCTGAAATACTAATTCGCAGCAGCAATTATAGCATACCAATTTAGCTTCCTGTGTACACTAATCTTGAGTTGGTGTTCTAATATATAATTTTTTTTTAAATAAAAATTAAGTTATTCAGAAAATTTATCAAAAAAGTTCTTTTAGTGCTAAGATTTATTGCTAGAAATTGCACCTGGAAGAGTGTCAGGTCGATGTTTAATCCTGTTGTAAATCACGGTCCTATCTGGATCCAATTCACTAAGGCATGGAATGCTTTCCAGAACAATATGAAAACCACGACTTTGAGGACCAGGACGCAGACGAACCATACCAAGCTGTCCCCCAGTTAGTCTGAGTATTTGACCAGGAATACGTGCATATTGAGTCTTCATTAAAAATTCTGCATCTGGTACTTCTGGTGGTTCAGCTGGCACCGAATCAGAATCTGTAAAAAATAATATACCATATTGCTTTTTATTATAATACTAGAACTCTAGCACGCACGCTACGAACACAATCTTTTCGTTGGCTCTTAATATTTTCAGATTAAAAATGAAATTAATCATAATATAGTATCTAAAATAAAAATAGCAAGAGCTATGTTTTGGATATCTAATAAAAACTGAAATCTGAACTTCAGAATTCATAGAAAATATTCGTGCACGAAAGATATACAATCAGACCACGGCATTTCGGTTGAAATGTACAATTTCTTAAGAAAATTAATGTAAAAATATTCAGTATTGTAACTGTAATTGACCACTTTAATTTTTACTGAAATTATCTGCAGTAACGATTTCTTCTGTGAATCTATGTAAAGTAAAATTATATCATTTAAGATTACAATTATTAGCAGTACAAGGAAAGATATAATTTTAAAATGTAAAGTACACGACTTCACCAACGTAATATGTCTGGAAGTAACTATCAATAATAACACAGGCACACAAAAAGAAGTCAAAGTATACGGAGGCGACCTTTAGGGTTCTATGTTTTTTGGGTCGCTGATTTCGGATCGATAGTCGGTTTTTTCACATCAGATCGCTTTCAAGGTCATTTGAAGGTCAAATGAAGAAAATATTGCTGAAAAAATCTGAAAAAATCAAATGTAGGTTTTTGAGCATGCTGAATCCCAATCGGGTGTCGGTTGACCTTCATGAGTTTAAGGTCAAGGTCATTTTAAGGTCAAATCAATAAGGTACTGTTGAAAAAATGTTTTAAAAAATTAATTTAGAATCATCTTTAGTTTTTCGTCTATATAGACACTGGAAATATTAATTTATCTTAATCAATATTAGCTGCTGTGAATTTCTCGGAAGTAAGGCAGTGTACTTTCTTATCAATTTTAGCTGCTGTAGATTTCTTGAAAGAGAAAGCTTTGTACCCATAAGAATGGTATATCTTTAAAAAAGAAGTGGGTTCTTTTTGCCCTAATATGGTAAAGAATACATTTTTTATAAATGTCCACATATATTTGCGGTTATGAGTAAATGTTTGCGTGTGTGCATGTGTAAATCTGCGGATGCATAAATGTGTAGATGTGCGGATGTCTAGATGTTTCGATGTATGTAATCGATTCTTTTTCACCTGTTGCCTCGACAAGTCGTGTGATGATGCCAACTGCCACGTAAGGGATGTGTAGAATGACTCACTCATACGCTAGTCAGGGTGCCGATGCCAGTAGAAGTGCACTGCCTTACAGGGGTCGACAGGGTATGAGGATGATGCCGTATTGTGTTCGTCGACGAGTTGACATTGTCCTCGTCAAAGACGGAAAGCCCTTTTACTTAGCCCTGGAGAGGTAAAAGGGTTATCACCCCCAGGACGGCAGACTCACCTGCAATCGGACCAGTATCCCTGTCGAGCGGGTTTATATATAAAAATATGGAAAATTTAAACAAACCTTCAACCTCATCTTCTAAACACGTGTGCCCAAAATATGTTAACCGATTTTGCTTCATTTGTGGAACATTTATTTCGAACAAAAACGATCGACGATCGTTCAAGAAAAATTTTCGGAATATATACAAAGAATGCTTTAATTTAGATATAGTTTCGCGAAAGCTCTGATGAAGTTTATAAACCAGGTAGAGTAAGCAATAGAATTGCTGAAAAATTTACACAGTCCAAACTTAATGATCTCGTAAGAGATTTGAGACTACCTAAAGATGCTGCGGAACATTTAGCTTCAGTTTTAAAAAGTAAAAATTTATTAGAAAAAGGTACGAAAGTAACGTTTTATAGAAAAAGAAATGAGAGTTTTAAGCAGTATTTCTAAGAAAAATTCTTTGATGAAGAAAAATTAGTGTGCTGTTCAAATGTTAAAGGACTGATGGAAGAACCTAAGACAAATACTTATAAGGATGAAAGTTTCAGGTATGTTGCTAGGACAGCAGACTGGATTACAAAGAATCTGTGTTTCTTGTGCCTTTGGGGTAGTAGAACTCGTGAAAAACATTACACGCATCATAAGTGGGCTGAAAGGAAATCACTTAAAATTGGAAAAGGAAATATCATTGAAGCGGCCCTGGTTGATCCAAAAAAAGTATTGATTCCTCGATTACATATTAAATTAGGAGCCACGAAGCAATTTTTGAAAGCTTTAGATGCAAATAGTCGATGTTTTAGATGCTTGGAAAAGAAGTTTCAATATAAATCTGATGCCAAGATGAAAGAAAGGATTTTTGATGGTCCAGAAATAAGAAGACTTTTACAAGATGATAAGTTTCCAACGACAATGACAAAAATTCAAAGGGATGCATGGCTCAGTTTTAAGGAAGTTGTGGAAAACTTTTTAGGAAATGAAAGAAGTGAAAATTATAAAGTTATAGTAGCCGAAATGATTAAGAACTTTGGAAAAATGGGGTGCTTGATGTCATACAAATTACACTTCCTGCATAATCACCTGAATCGATTCCCAGATAATTGTGGCGATTACAGGAAAGAGCAAGGAGAGCGCTGCCTTCCAGACATAAAAGAAATGGGAAAACGCTATTAAGGCAGATGGGATGTCGCTATGATGCCTGATTACTGCTGGTCGCTGAAAAAAGAGTGTAAAACTACAGGCAAAAAGCGAAAAAAACCGTTACGTCGATCATTTGATAGTAAGAGAGTACGGTATCAGCGGAAAACATGAACACAAGTTGATACAAAAAAATATGTCTATCGTAATTGTTTATGCGGGATTGTTAAGTTTTTAATCTTATTATGAGCTTGTACGTAAATTGATGAAGGTCTATCAAACTCGATATATGGGTTATTATTTTCATATTTCAATGACCGTGAAAATACTAGATATGGACAAAATGACCTAGGATTTAGATTCTATGACTCTTAAAACTTATATATAAATTTTTACAAATTTTTTTGTGGTTATTTCATTGGTTTCATCTTAAAATGACCTTGATCTTGAACGAATGAAGGTCAACCGACACCGGATTCGGATTCAGCATGCTAAAAAACCTATGTTTAAATTTTTGCAGATTTTTTCAGCAATATTTTCTTCATTTGTCCTTCAAATGACCTTGAAAGCGATCTGATCTGAAAAAACCGACAAGCTATTTGGAATCAGCGACCCAAAAACCATAGAACCCCAAAGGTCGCCTCCGTGAACTTTTTTTTGTGCCTGTGTAATTATTATAATTATAAATTCAAATACTAATAATATGTCGTTAGAAATGTATCCCTCAATTATGAAATAAAGATTTAAGAAAATTCACAATATATTCTGAATAGGGGAAAAGCAGTAATGCAAATATAGAGCTGAAACTGACAACTAAATTATAATATAAATATATTGATTCTGTATTTTTAGGTAATTTCACGGCCATGTTTGAAAATTGGCTTTTAAACTAGATCCATAAATCATTAAATCATAAATACCTATAATTTGAAAAAATATGAGCTTCAAGAAACAAAATCATTTATGTGTACTTAAAGCAGAAAAGGGATGCGAAAGTAGAGACATATAAAACGGGGCGTTGAACGGCGGATTTAAAATATGATCAGGAGTAAATAGTAAATCACATGCTAGGCAAGGAGTTGGTCTGATTGTGAGTGAAAGAGCTAAGCAGCATCTCGGAGATCATGATTTCGTACCTCCCATTCTACTGTGGGCTACAATAAGTAAAAGACGCCTTCTGTGACACTTTAAATGACACAATGTGTATTTGCGATTAAAGTGAAAGAATCATTCTACCAGGAGGTAGATGCTTAGCAAGAAGCCCGCTTATTACAAATACTTGGTAAAGGCATAAAATGATCTACGTGTACACCTGGTCTAAAGGGAATAGCCAGAGTATAATTGACTTTGTTGCTGCGGATAAAAGACTAAGAGAGCTAGTCAAAAATACAAGGTTCATGAGAGGTTCTGAATGAATTACTGATTATTACAGGCAAAAAAGAGGACAATAAAACGATTAGTTAAAAAAAGTAAAGATAAAGTGATAACAGAAGATGAGAAGGAATTACAAAACGACTTTAAAGGAAGCAAGAAACTTCTTTAGAAAGAAATGAAGAAAAATAAAAGTGCAGCGTTTGTCAACATGAGAAATAGTAAAGGGTAGATGATATATGATGCAGACGGAATACCAGATTAATAGACTATTTTAGGGGACTATGCGAAGATGAACCTATAGGATATCACAACTGCGGTGTAGAACACGATGCGTTAGAAAGCTCAATCGCGAAGGTCTGTGTTCCTGAGGTTAGGGACATAATTGAGAACTTGAAGAACGGTAAGGCTGCTGGGGTAAACATAATTAACGCTAAAATTCTTAAGTACGGTTACTAGTACATACTAAATGGACTGTACTAATTGATAAACTTATGTATATAGATGGGAAAAGTACCAGACCCTTGAGAAAAAGCGATTATCGTACTAATTATAAAAAATAAAGGAAGATAAGAGCGACTGCAATAACTTCAGAGAGATCAGATCATTAAATACCGTAATTAAAATTTACTCCAAAATACTTATTTCTAGGGTGATGAAAATAACAGAAGATAAAATTTAGTAAGTCCAAATTTGTTTATTGCAGGCACATCATGTACGGATCCAATCATGTAGCTCAAGACTAAAAGGCTCCTACAAGCAATGCGAACAATATCTGGGACAGAATACCCCTTAAAGTTAATGAAAAAAGCTTTTCAAAACACTATAATAAAAGTTCACTTGGATCATCCTAAAAGAAGCTACACTAACATGAATGTGTAGAAACGCGTAAATAAGTTCGGTCTTCATGCCCCTGAATATTGACAGCCGGTTAGTTAACGAAACCTATGGTTTAATGGATTAATGTAAGTCCACTAGGACTTCATTCCAGCAAAGTTTTAACCCGATCCAAAAAAATTTAATTTCAGGTGGGAACTCTTGACGTATTCTGTCCCCTATATGGGTAATGGAGCGAGTGAAAGGGTAAATGTGCAATTAAGTGACTGTTTCTAAATTATGCAAGGTTTTAGACAAGGTTCCGTCACGTCCTCATGAATATTTACATTATCTATGTACAAGTGTTTAAGAATGGCCCTTTTAGACGAAGAAAGTGTGGATATCGAAACAGTAAGGGTACATGGGTTAGGTTTTGCAGACGATAAAGTTGATATGGCAGAGTCAATCCAAGACTTGCCAAGAATGTGGAACAAACTGAATGCAAACATAAAGAGAATGGGCCTCAACATTAATATCAGTAAAACAAAATCTAGTGTTCAAAGGAAAGAGTTAGAAAACAATATGCAGCATTGTATTAAATAATGGGAGAATTGAACAAGTTGATAAGTTCGAATACCTTGGTATCTCATTCACTAGGGACAAAAAAATAGATGACGAGAGCCTACTTAAAAAAATTCATGGACGTAAAAGAAGCTAGAGAAGTATGCCAGTACACAGAAGTGTAGCGGCAAATACTTAATAAAAAGAATATTGGTATATTGATATTTTTCCACACGAAAAGATGGAAAACATGTCGCCTTTTAGTTCGCATTTCACTTTAAAAACATACTACATGTCTCATCAATTTACAGTAAACACAATCTGTTTACCCATTGTAATTTTTAAAATTATACTTCGTTCAGATACTCAGTTAACAGTATAAAAATCAGTACGTAGTTATTTGCATTAAAATGTTTAAGTGATTTAAAAAAATAACAGCATGCCCAAATATGTCTGCTTAAATTGTCTGTCTGTTAGGAACAATCGAATTAAGAAGATATGATTTTTTGTGGTTATCTCAGTCATAGTTTAAGTCCCACTTGTGCATGCATAAAATAAGTGAATTGAAAACATTAAACATTTGCTAAATTAACGCTGAAAATCTTCACTTCAAATAGAGATCAATGAAATGATAAAATATTCGCTTGTTCTTGAATTAAAATAAAAAATTTGAAAGCGTGCCCAAGACGAAAATCGGTAAGCTGCGGCGGAAACTGAATTTCCAATTTACATCTTTTGTGTAAGTCTGCAAAAGAACAGACGTTAGTTATTACGTCACTTATGAAAAACACTTAGAATTTTATATTAAAGTAATTTTATTTGATAAAAAAAGTAATAGTAACTAATCAGTTCACAACACTCAAAACATTTTAATAATATGTGAGCAGCATACGACTCTTTTAAATCTAAGTAAACTGTTGTAGAATCAGTGATATCCATTGTTTAATTACATTACCTCAAAATAAATATAGGAAAT
Source organism: Belonocnema kinseyi (assembly GCF_010883055.1). Lineage (NCBI taxonomy): Eukaryota > Metazoa > Arthropoda > Insecta > Hymenoptera > Cynipidae > Belonocnema > Belonocnema kinseyi. Next base: position 55,160,892 of record NC_046657.1, read on the forward strand.
TAGTATAATGTAATATTTGGATAAAATTGATCAAATTAAAACTTTGCAAGAATTAAAAAGGTAACCTAGAATTCAATGAACTCAGAAGAACTCAAAGGAATTCAATATGATTTCAAATAAACTCATCAATCATATTCCGGAATGTCTGAGCACCCGAAGCTCTTCTAGAACCCGAATTTTTTTGAGGTTTTGAATCTAATCGGCCTGGCTGAAGCACATTTCATTTCGAGTGGAAGTTTTGACAGCTTGGCTCAGCCCGGTCAAGCATCGGGATTCGATATTTTTGCACACACCTGGAATGCACTACATCATATAGTTTAAGGTTTTTTCTTTTAATCCTTCTATCGATCGCTGGGATTTTTTTAACGTAAAATGTGGTTATCGTATACAATTTCTTTACTTCTGACGATAAAATATAGTTAAAAGGTCTAGATCACCTGCTCCGCGTCTTTATGCAGGAACGCTCCTTCGCCAATCATCTCGCACAAAAAGTTCTGGAAAACATCCAGACCTGCAAAGGAAAATTTTGTTGTGCCACTAAGTGATTTCTTTACCTCTTTGCCACAAATTGCTAAAAATTCCTCCTCAGGTGTTTTGAGGTCGCAAAAATTCCTTAAGCGGATGATGTTACAAGTACATATTTTCGTTCAGTCTCAGTAGATACTGGATCACGTACATTTCTATATATAGTGTCACTACTTCGTTGGGCTTGGCGAACATTCGAAGCCTCACCGTGAACAGTCGATTGAATGTTATGGAGTCAATCACACACTGAACAAGGAAGGCATTCTGTCTTGTCCATTCAATCTTGTTGTCCTGTTGATGTAAGCGTCTTTTGCTCTTTGGACGCACTGTTGATTTCAGCCTTTGATCTAAATCAGTCAAAACTCTCGCCGTGCCATTAGCTGAATAAATATTGGTTCAGAGTTTTGACTTCTTCAAAATATCCACACAAACAGAGGCATCTACTACAGTCGTGATTTCATCAGAGCTGTTTTCGGAACTTCGTATTGTAGGGCAATGGTCACTTTTTGTCGATATAGTTTCGGGTGCTCTGCGCCTTCCTCTATTTTTGTAAAGCCCCGCATGCAAGGATAAGGCTGCATATTCTGTAAGGTCGCCGGCTGTCCGAGAATCACCGTTCAAGACACTTCAAATAGGTCTCTGAGGAATCTTTAAACGTTCATAAATGTACTTCTTATTTATCAGTCTAAAAGCTCCCATAAAAAACTTTAATCAGAAGTGAATTCGTAATCAGATAAGTCTTTGTGGGAAGCATGGCCTTTTTGCGTTTGATTCTAGTATTTTCAACTTAAATATTTATGAAATAATTAGAGAAAATATTTTTTTCTCCGCCTTAATAAAGCATCAAAGTGTTAACGTATTTGGCTTTTTCCGCGGCGATGCTAAATTCAGGGGGATCCTCGAATTCATCATATTTTGAAAGAAAAACCATGAAGCTGAGAAAATCAATATTTTAAAGGAAAGAACCACGGATTGATGATTGTGCACATGAATCAAAATCCAAAGAAAATTGACAGGTTCTACCACTTCTGCCTTTAGCTTACTTTCTGTATTCGCGATTAAAATTGAAAAAATCTTTGAACCTCTTCCTATCCACTGAAGGAAACTCCCCTTTGAGATCCAAAAAAGCGTATAAAGAGTTTCCCTCCCGTCTTGGTTGTAAACTATCTGAAATTTACACGTTACTCCTCCTATCTTAACTTTACTTATTTGAAGGCAAACTTCTTGTCCCACATACTCATCTCCCATCTAGTCTCATCGTTCAACATTCATTATACCTCCCTTTTGTTCCTCGTAAAATTGCGATAGATAAAAACCTTCTTGTCCTTTACACTATTTTTATTGCGCATTACCTCCAACTTCTCCTCCCGTCTCGACCAAATTAAAAAAGTTGTTATTATAGTCCTGCAGGGCTTTCAAAAAGAAAAGTTTTTCTTTTCTTGATTTTTTTTTCATGGCATGCGGATCATGGGGATAAATTGGTTAAGTTTCTGAGTAATATAAACAAACGAGCATAGAATTTTTAAATCTTGAAAAAATGTGGCTTCAAACAGATTTGGTACGATCAAATTTGGAATTTTCAACTTTTCGACCAAATAAAAAAATTGTTACCATAATCTTGTAGGGCTTTTAAAAAGCGAAGTTTTTCTTTTCTGACTTTTTTCTCATCATACGTTGTTTGGCCTAAAATGTTCATTTTAGTCTGGTTTTTGGGTTTTGAAAATGTTCTAACTATGACAATTTTCTTTTTATAGAAAAAATTCAAGAGGATAAATTGTTTAAGTTTTGAAGTACTATTAACAGCTGTGCATAGAATTTTTACATCTTGAAAAAATGTGGTTTCAATTTTTTTTGTACGATTAAATTTGCAATTTTTTAACTTTTAACCAAATTTAAAAAGTTGTCATCATAATCTGGTAGGGCTTTCAAAAAGCCACGTTTTTCTTCTCTAGACTTTTTTTCGTATCATGTTGTAAGGCCCGTAGCTGCAGTTTATATACAGTGAAACCCTTTTATAGTAACATAAGAAATTGAAAACAGGATTGAAAATTCGTAAAATAAATTATTTGCAGTTCTCGTTATGTACATAAAAAAGTTTAATCTTGTGTGTACAAAAAGCTACTACACGAATTTCCAAGCCATTGAAAACATAAAAAATATTAAAATTAAATAAAAAATACAAAATTGCAATGAAGAAACCTCGAAATCATATATGGCTTCAAATATTTTTCGTTTCAAAATTTTCTTTGCTAAAAAGGCACAACTTAGTTTTGTGTACGTTGTCCGATTCGAAAAAAGATTTTTCTATCATCCTCATATATCTAAATAAAATATCATTATAAAAAATTATCATATTAACATTTCGCACTTTTCTGGAATTTTAAATTTTGAAAATTTTATAACATCTGAAGTTTAATTTTTTCGAAATTTATATATTGGGGAATTTTAAATTTGGGAAAATATACAATTCTGAGCATTTTTAAATACGCAAATTTTCAAAATCGGTATTCTACTTCCTTTTGGGCATTTTCAATTTCGGAAAAAATATACATTCGGAAATTTTTTTTGGGAACCATTTCAGTCCTTTTCTACCATAATAGATTGTATTTAAATATTCAAAGAATATTTTGGCCAAAATTAAAGTTTTTACTTCAACAAGGATTTGTAAACAAATTAATTATTACAGCTATTATTGAGTTTTTAAAAACATTTTTTTACAAAAATGATAACATGTGAAAGCAAATTCAGTAAAATTCATTTTCTTGTTAAACGTGAAGGTTGAATTGAAAACCTTAAAAAATATTTTTCGGAAAAATTTTGTGAAAGATGCTTAATAATAATACCATATGTTTGACCTGTTTTGTATAATATAAAATTCAAACTTTTTCTTCTAATCGATATTTCGAAGTAAGGTGTTCTACTGTATTGTTGACCTTGTGGTATAGAATATCCTACTTACGAACTAAATCCAGACACACCATAAAAGTGAGGATGTTAAAAATTAAATTCTCCATGTTTTCCGTCTTACAGAATTGATTTCGAATGAGTTTCTAGAGCTGCTGCGGACAAGATTTTGCATGCGTGTCTTCCTTGCTTATATTAGAGGCATTATCACATTATTGACAAAAATTATCTACATTCAGGTGGGGAAATGAACCGAAAGAAACTAACTTTTTTGTAAAACGTGTTTTTCTCTGTGGAATGTAAAATCATTATTTACTAACTTTGGAAATGTCAACAGCAGACCAGATTTGATCAAGGCAATAGTAAATGAATGTTAGATTATTGCTTTTAAAAATTTTTTAAAACTTTTAAACAGGTTCTCAAATCACTCAGAAATCCGAAAAATGTACCGTCTTGAGTTTTTGCGATAAAAACAAAATTATCAGAGTGATATCATTTTCAAAATTCAAAAGTGGCGGTGAATTTGATCATAGGCATTTCTACTTTGTTTGTATTTATAATGATAGGGTGCTCATTTCATGGGCCCTTACGTTACATTCAGAAAATGTGTTTGCTTTTTGGTAGAGGGAAAAGTTTGTGATATTTTAATATTTTAAAAGACTAATGTTTTTTTTAGATCAATGTAAAAATATAAATTTACAAAAATACAGGTTAACAAAAATTTTTTTGAAACAGTGACAAATAAGAAAAATCAAATTTTGTATTTGAAATGGGAATTTTTTGGAGCGGGAGAAGGAAATAATATGGTGAATTTCATTGAAATTTCATTATTATTTTATAGCCCTCACCTGTAACTCATGAATTAGCACAACTAGGGAATGTTTCAATTTTCCAGCTGTGTCCTCTTCCTGAGGCTTATCGTGCCTGACGATCCGCCAGGACGCTGGCTTAAGTAACGGGTTGAATCCCTCCAGCCGACGGAGAACCACATGAAGGCCTGTCAGTTTACCTGAAAACCACGCCGTTGACTTAACCATCCTCTGGAGCAACTCAACTCCACCAACCTTGAGAGATGCGCATTTCCAAAGAATTTTCTCGGCCAAAACCTTGTGTAGTTAAGCTTTAGCCACTGGGTCAACTGCCACAAATACAAAAATGCAAAAATAAGTCTTGAGTTTTGGCCATTGATCTGGGCACACTCTTGCGAGCGCCCTCCAGGTAGCCTCCCTGAAGAGCTCCAACTGCTCTGTAGTGAGCAGCAAGTCCAGGTATCTCGTATCCGTCACCACCACAGTCAGGGGGCAAGTCTTCTAAGCAGCCGTCAGTCCAATTCTCAATGACTCCCTGTTCTTCGGCGCTTGCCTCCTCAGTCTCCTTTTCAGGGAACCGTTGATACGTTTCTTCTTATTGGGGGACTGATTAGCCAATACCATTTTAATAGCCACACTCTGAGAGGCCGTCACACCCTCAGCTCCCGAAAAAGCTGGGGGCACAACCGCCGCCTTTGTAAGCCTTGCCAGAGAGACAAATTGGGATGAAAGGGTTATGTTAGAGCCGTTAGAACCCATCCCTTTCCTCCATTCGCCAACTCCCTTTCTCCTTCTTCTTTTCGAAAATTTGCGTGATCTATTTTGGTTCCCACGAGCAGCCAGGGAAATATAAGAACCGTCCCTTCAGAGGCTCGCATGCAAGGGTAGGACTAATTACTCGGGGAAGTCATTCCCCGATCGGTCCGGGAGAGACCTCGACCCAGGGATCAAAAAGGCCCGTGTTAGCTAGGCTACCTACCTAGGCTAACTACAAAGTCTTACAGTCTCTAGAGGAGGATAAAAATAGTAACTCAATTGAAATAATACGATAATTCTAAATCAGAAAAAGGAAATTTAACCATTTCATGGTCAAGTTTCACTATTCCAATTTAGAGACAGTGGGTCACTCTGAACCAGTGAAATTGGCTGCTTTGATTATACTTTGAAACACAAAAGTATATGTTAAATAAACTCTACAACAATTAAATCCATGCAACCCAAAAACAAATCCTACAAGGCGTTTTGCCAGCTTAAATATATTAACACATTTGTTGTTCGATTTTTAAAATACGCAAATAATTTTTACAATTTATGAGTTCAAGAAATTCATTTTTGTGGACAATTGAAATCATAAAATCAAATTTCTTTTGTTAGTAAACATAGTTTTCACTTCTTGAATTTTGAAAATATAATAAAAATTAAAGAAATTAAAGTACAGAAATTTCTTGAACTTAGTGTCAGTGGGGGTAACTTTGTGGTAAAAATTAAATTGTTTGGTAGAATTTTGTTTTTTTCTAGTTAAAAATTTGTCTCTTTGTGGTAGAAATTTTTTGAAATTTGTTTGTCGACAATTACTCATTTTGTTTAAAAGTTAAACTATTTGGTTGTATTTTCCTATCGTAGTTAGCAATCCTGTTTGAAAATGAATATATGTCGGTTGGGGACTTAAATATTTTCTGAAAATTTCGTCTTTTTTATTTCAATTAAACTGTTTTTAATCTAAATTAAAATATTTTCTTTAGTTAAAAAATCAACTAATTGGTTTACATTTACACTTTGTAAGGATTTGAAAATTTAATTATTTTCTTAAAATGTCAGCTTGTTTCGTTGTTGAAAATTCGTCTTCATGGGTAGAAAATTATTTTCTTTTGTTGAAAATTGCACTATTTGGTAGAAAATTCATGAATTTTGCTGAATGCCATATTCCTATTTTCGCATTAAAGCATAATCTTTTTTTATTTAACATAAGCAGAACAAGCGCTCTTTATCTGCCTCGGGGGTGGCAGTAGAATATCACTTTATTGCACTGCGGCGAGTGGCACGTAAATCGACAGCAAGGAGGAAGAAGAGGGTAAAAAGTAAAAGAAAAGTGAAAAAAAGAGTGAAAAGAATTTATTTAAAAACTACGAAGTGTATTTTGGACTTCTCACGTTACCCCACGCGCGTTCGTACGCAGTACAATCAAGCGCCGTTTTCCAGAAAAAGTGCTCTTCTTCAGCCTATTTCAGATAAACACAAGTAAAAAAGCTTTGACTTGAGTTCGACTTGAATTGCCCCCAATTGAGATAGGCTGAAGTCGGAAAGTTCGACTTGAGCATATCTCTAGAAAATAAAGACGAAGGCCTATGTATCGACTCAGTTTTGAGACGCAACTAGACATCGATTTCTTGAAGACGAACTCGAGGCATAACCAAGTCGAACTTTAAGTCAAAGTATTTTTACTCGGGAAGTATTGTATGCATCACGGCAGTAAAGTTGTTTCATACTCGGATGCCTTTTGACCGTCCTCGCCTTCCGTTCAAACGTTAAATTCTTCATCCTCGCATAAAGTTCCACTTTACTGCCTAGGTACATAATCTAATTTTCTGTTGACATTTACTTTTTTTGGTTGAAATGAAAGTAGTAGGTTCAAAATTCGCCTATTTTGGTTGAGTTTCACTGGTTGAAAACTGATTCTTTTGTTGTTAAAATCGACTTTTTCAGTTGAAGGTTAAATTATTTAATTTATTGTAAAAAATACATCCTTTTTACTTTTAAATCTTCAACTATTTGATTCTAAATTTATCTTCTGTGTTGAAAATTCATCCTTTTGGGCTAAAAATTCTGGTTGAAAATTACTCTGTTTCGGTTTGAGATTCAACTATTTTATATGAAATTCGGCTTTTTTGGTTAAATAGTTAAATTTAAAGAAAAAAGTCGACACGAAAGCGGGTGCTCTGGCCAATCACAGGCATCGTAAAGAGTATACATAGAGAAAATTTCTTTCGAAAACTTTACCAATTTTTTGTGTAAAATTGGGATATGTGGACCAAATAGGAATGTTTGGCTATCTTTTAATAATCTTTGAGATGAAAAATGCCAAAGAATGCATGGCAGTTCGGTAAACCATAATAACACAGATTAAAGTTTCCAAATCTACATTAAAAGTTTTTAAAAGTGAACACTAATGCATGTACTATACTTATCAAATAATATTTTGTCATGCACTGACAAAATTTTGGATAAAATTTCATGTTATTTTAGAAAAGTTTGCAAATGTGAAGTCAAGTACAGTCTAAATTATGCAATTTAAATGATTCCCTGAAAATACTTTAAAGAATGACAAATTTCGGTGAATCTTTATAAGTAAAAAACGTATTATTTCCTCGAAAGTTTAGTAAAGTTTAAAATAAATTCAAGAGAAATTTTGATTAAGGACATGTTATTCTTCAATCCAACTTCTCTATCACTCACGTTCAAAACTCATTTGACTTCATCAATGAGATACAGCAGATTCACGTTCAACCCCAAGATATCGCAGTGACTTCCGTCTTAGTCTTGCACTTCACAAAAGTACCAATCTCTGATTCAATTGATATTATTAAATCTTTTACAAACTTCCCTTCGGAGCTTGTACCTTTGATAGAACAATGTCTCAATAATACTTACGTCTCATTCAATAACCAATTCTAAGAACAAACCTCAGGAGCAGCAATGGGATCCTAAATATCACATGTAATTGCCGACATCTTTATGGAACATCTAGAAACTAAAATAGTTAAGCAATCCAAGATTAAACCAGAATTTTGGTTCCGTTACGTTGATAACACTTTTGTCATCTGGCAACATGGATGAGATGAACTCGATACGTTTTTCGATTTCATCAATCGATTACATCCTAATATCCAGTTTCCCATTAAAATGATACAAAACGAGAAAATTGCCTTTCTCAGACGTATTATTTTACAAAAGATCTAATAAAACATCAGGAAATGAAGTTTACAGAAAACCCACTCATAAAAACAGATACCTACATGCTATAACAGATAAAGATAACTTGAAAAAAGAAATTACAACACGTTAAACAAATCCTAATACAGAACGAGTACACAAACAAATTGATAAAGCAATAAGAAAATACACTTAGAAAACAAGAGTCAACACAACCTACGAAAGAAAGAGAGAGAAAAACGACTACCATCCTACCCTACATATAAGGCGTCACAGAACAAATAGGAAGGATTCTAAACTAACACAACATCCAAACCATATTTAAACCACCTGTGAAAACGACACATAACATTTTATTTTACAGAACAAATGTCATAACAAAAACATACAATATCTTCGTTTGAAAAGTGAAGGTCATATTACACAAAACTTCTGATTGAAGTTCTTTAGTTCGATTTTCAGTGGAGCGAGAAGAGAAAGATATTTTTTCAAGGAAAAATTTAATAAGCAATTCCCCGATAAATAAATATTAATTTTGTGAATGTATCTGGATTCATTTAAAGCTATAAATAATAATATTAAGAAAGACCACAGAAATAAAAAAACGTGAGCGAAATGGATAAATTTAGAAAAAACACAAGACTGATTAATAGATTTAACTCTATTCAAATCAATGAGATTGCAATTTCTTGAAACTTAAAAGTTAGCCTAACATACACATTGATTTGTTTCCATAATGTAAAGCCGACAATATGCTCATTCACCTTACTTTGTTTTTGTTTCCAAATATGTAATCCGTAATCTACTTAAAAGTCAAGAACTACCAATGTTGTAATAACTAAAATGTATAAACATTTTAAAACAAGAAAAACAAATTAATAAATGATTTTATTTAAAAGATATAAAAAATTAATTCTATCTTCTTTTATTTAGTTTCTTGTTGGACAAACATGAACTTCACTTATTATTCTTAATCTCCTTAGAGTTTTTTTTACTTTTTTTTTAACGTGACAGGCCGAACATTTAGTGTTGTTATAAATAATAAAAGATAAAGAATAACCAAAATTTTTCCTATTTTCTTTAACAAGTTTTCTTTTATTTTATATACAGCGTGTCCCAGGAGAATTGTCGTTCCTGGTAATAGCGGATAGAAAGAAAAATCAAGTCGAAAAGTCCCAAGCCATTTTTGGGTCCACTGCGTATTGTTCGTACTACTATTCATTGAAATTTCATGCAGGTGAACAGTTAGTTGCAAGTGTGCGTGCGACCCCGAAGAGCAATATCTCCTACAGTGGTCACTTGACCTTGCTTCCAGCATTCAAAAAAAGAACAAAAAAACAAATGCCGTTGGGAATGTATTTTCCGATTTAAATGACTGGATTTCACGCGCAGCTCATTTCTCCTCTTCTGAATTTTAAAACTCGACAGTTCCACGATCGCCGGTGGAACACTTCGGCGGTTCTATTTATACCTGTATCTGCTTTGAAATAAAATGAAGAGATTGGGATTTTAATAAGTATTTCCAGATTTTGATGCTGGCGAAGGAATTAACCCCCAAGTGGAGGTGTGAAAACCGTGCCGAAAGCTGAATGGCACCTGGGTGAGGTGTCTAGAACGGTGACTCTGGGATGCCAGGCGACCTCTCAGAGTAAGCAGCCTTATCCTTGCATGCGGGGCTCTACAAGGATGGACGAACCCCTTTCCCTAGCTTCTCGTGGGAACAACAATGACAACACCAAACATAGTTGTAGTAAGTGCGGTTCAAAACAACAGAACACGCATGGCTCCCGACAATGGGTCGGCCCACAATGCGGACCAACCTAGAGCTGGGGGAGCCAATGAAAATGGATTCAATGCGATGGATCGGCGGGATCTCGTGACCTTTGGGTGGACGGAGCAACTGAATCACGAGTTGCTAGACT
>NC_046657.1:55171081-55174472 GCF_010883055.1 Belonocnema kinseyi
TAGGCAAAGGAGCATTTCTGTACAAAGCAGCGGAGGAGGCTGCTGAAACACTCGGACGTGACTTCAGTATTAGGGGTGAGCAAAATGCATCAAATCTAATCCGTCTCGAGCACTCACTCCTGAAAGCCCGGATTAAGAAAGCACAAGAGAAAAACTTTCGTGAACAGCTCTTAGATAAGAGGATGCACGGTATCTTCCACAGAAATGTGAAGGAACAGTCAATGTCTTGTGAGCTAAAGTTTGCTTTCCTTAAATCGCCCGGATTGAAGTCTGGTACAGGGGGTTTCAATTTTGCATGCCAAGACGGTGTCATTTCCACCTTAACATACCGTCGCCACATTTTGAACCAAGACATTCCCGATGATAGCTGCAGGGCGTGCCATGCACACCCCGAGCATTTAGCTCACATACTATCTAGTTATCCAACACACGCGGGAACGACCTACATTCAAAGGAACACTGCGGCACTAAGAGTACTTTATTACCATCTCTGCCACTCCTACGGCATTCACCTTAATATCGCTCCTCTAAATGCTCATAGGGAAATTGAGTCAATTGTCGCGAATGAGAAGTGCCGTATATACTGGAACTTTATATTCTCGACAATTGTTTCTGTTGCTCACTCGAGGCTTGACATGGTTCTTCTTGACTTCGAGAAGCGAACCATGTTCGTTATCGAATTTTCGGCACCAGCTGACAAAAAAATCATAGCCAAGGAGAATGAAAAGAAAGAGAGGTATCGAGACATTATAAGGGAGTTGCAGCGATTGTACCCGGAATATTCTGTTAAACTGTTCGTCCTTATCATCGGCGCTCTTGGAGGTGCCAAGCTTTCACTTGCTAATAGCCTGAAAAGCATCCCTGCGTGTCAACAATATGCTAGAACACTTGCGGGAAAAATGCAGAAGGCGCTTGTCCTTGGTCGCTCCGTGTTCTTAGGGTCCACGAGGCTTTTGCTGGATATATATATATATATATAATATTATTAATGATAATATTATAATACTGTTATATTATAAAAGTCTTATTTATATCTTGATCCGCATTTAAAAGAAATCAAAGAAATTGACGATTTTGGAATTCATCTCGTTTGGTTAAAAACTCAATTATTTGATTGAAAAATTAATTATTTTGTTGAAAATGTAACTATTTTCCAAAAAAAGTCCTCTTTCCTATCAAAAGTTCAACTAATTTGTTAAAATTCATTTATTTTTATATTTGAAGGTTCATCGCGTTCGTTGAAAATACATTTTTGAAACTGACAATTAATCTATAAAATTTTGGTTACAAAATCATGTATTTTGTTAAAAATTCATCTTTCTTTGTATAAATTAAATTGTTTAATGGAAAATTTATACTTTTTAATTAAAAATTACATTTTTCGGTTGAATTATCAACTGTAAATATTTTTTGGTTGTAAAGTCGTGTTGTTGTAAATGCAACTATATTGTTAAAAATTAGAATCATAATTTTTGGGTGGAAAATTCCATTATTCACTTAAATTTGAGCTACTTAGTAAAAAAATTAATTTTTCTTTTTAAGGAATATTAGTTTATAAAATTATTTTCAATTATGACTTTAAATATTATTTTAGTCTAAGAAAATGTTATTTTTAACCTATTCAATTTGAAATTTTTTAATTAGAAAAAGAAAATTTGAACAGAATGGTTCGAAATAGAAAGCCTTGAATTGTTAAATTTGCAATGAGCTCAATCTTAAGTTTGAAAACTACAATTGTAATTTAAAAAAAGATTAAAAATTAATTTAAAACTTAAAAATATTGTAAATAATTTGAAACACGATGTCGATTTTTGCAAATTAAAAAAAAATTAAGCTTTTTAAAATTGTAAAATATTTAAAAAGAATAACAAAAATTGTTGTGATTATTAAGAAAATCGAAAATTATTTTTAATTTTGAAAAATTAATTTTTTATCAATATTTAAAAAGATTGTAAAAATAAGAAGATAAAAAAAATCGGGACGATTTTAAGGCAATTTTTTTTTTATTTTGCACTTTTTTTAATTTTAGGAAAAAAATCTAATTAACAAAATATATCAATTTTTAATAGTTCCATTTCCAGATAAAAACGATTAATTTTTAATCAATCCTATAATAATTACATTTTGAGATAAAAAAAATTGTTAACCAAAAAAATAAATTTTTAACAAAATTGTTAAATGGTCAACCAATAAGATGAATTTTCGTCCATGAAAATTAATGATCTACAAAAGAGGACAATTTTTAAACAAAATACATGAATTCTCAACGAAATTATTTAATTGTAAAGTCAAAAGGGCGAATGATCTACAAAAAGTTGAAATTTTTAAGCAAAAAAAAATGAATTTTCAATGAAAGAGTTAAACTTTCAACCAAATACTTCTTTTTTTAACCATAATTATAAAACCCTAGTTAAGAGAAAACGTTTTTTTTTTACAAAGTATTTCAACTCTTAGGGAAATCATCGACTTTTAAACCCAAAAAGATGTACAGTTAAAATTTCAAGCAAATAATTGCATTTTTGACCAAAGATGATCCATTTTCAACCAAAAAGATTAAATTTCTACCGAACAAAAAGAGTATTATCTACAAAAAAGCTGAATTTTTTACCCAAAAATATGATTTTTCAACCAAAATTTTAATTGTCGACCAAATAGTTTAACTTTCTATCAAATTGTTGACTTTTCACGCCCAAAAGATGCATTTTTTACATAACATTAAAATTTTTAACAAAAAAGTTAATTTGAAGGCAAAGAGTTCAATTTTCAACTATAATTATGAATCCCTAATAAGAAAAAATTTATTTTTCTACGGAGTACTTCAACTTTAAGGGAATAATCGAATTTTCCACCCAAAAATTATGATTTTAATGTTTAACAATATAGTTGGATTTACAACAAAACGACCTTGCAACCAAAAAATATTTACAGTTGATATTTCTACCGAAAAATTGATTTTTTAACCAAAAAGTATAAATTTTCCATAAAACAATTTCATTTCTACAAAGAAAGACGAATTTTTAACAAAATACATGGTTTTGTAACCACAAATAGTATAGATTAATTCCCAGTTTCAAAAATGTATTTTCAACAACAAATAAAACATATTTTCATCAGAATAGTTAAATTTTCAACGAAAGAGGTGAACCTTCAAATAAAAAAATAAATAAATTTTAACAAAGTAGTTGAACTTTTGATAGAAAAGAGGACTTTTTTACAAAATAGTTAAATTTTCAACAAACTAATTAATTTTTCAATCCAATAATTGAGTTTTTATCCAAACGAGATGAATTACAAAATCGCCAATTTCTTTAATTTCTTTCAAATGCGGATCAGGATATAAATAAGACTATTATAATATAACATAATTAAAATATTATCATTAATAATATAT
>NC_046657.1:55174572-55176985 GCF_010883055.1 Belonocnema kinseyi
TATATTATTTATATTTTATACTCGATATAACGTATCCTCAAAATATACGCATATGAAGAGGCGCGCGAAGTATTCAAATCATGAGAATCTCCAGCCCAGCATCGAAATCTGGAAATATTAAAATTCCAATCTCTTGATTTTATTTCAAAGCAAATAAAGATATAAATAGAACCACCCAAGTGTTCCGAATGGCAATCGTGCACCTTCAATTTTTCAAATTCAGAAGAGGAGAAATGGGTTGCGCGCGCAATCCAGTCACTTACAACGCCTCCTACTATATTCACACGCACATAGACGTGTCATAGTATTGGACCACGTCTCGTTTCAGATCTGGGATCACTGGGTGAGAATTACACAAATAACTTGAGTAAGCCCAAATAATTCGCAAAACATTACAAATAATAAATGACCGTCTTTTGAATTCTGCATAATTTTCTCGATTTTTTCGACTGCGCGTGTAATCTCTTGCATTCTCTTAAAGATCTTCGAATTATGTTGAATAATTTAGAATATAAATTGATTTATTTTTAATTTTACGAATTCTTCTCAAAAAATGAACTTTTTTCAGCTATTTTGAAATTTAGAACCTTTTGTTGACGGATAAATGGCTACTGAATTACTATGCACACGTTTGTGCTTGATTCTGCATAATTCTGTACAAATAATTGAGTCGACTTGAAATAATTTGTATTATTTTAAAAGTTCTTGAATTTTCGTGAAATATTGAAAATACGCGTTACATTTTTTCAAATTCTTTAGATTCTTTTGAATTCTGCAGAATGCTATCGATTTCTTAGAATTCAACCATAATGTTTTCAATTCTTTTAAAGGTCTTGGAATTTTATTGAATAATTCAGAATATTAATAGATCTATTTTTAATTTTCCGAATCCTGCTGAAAACATGAAATTCTTTTCAACTATTACCAAATAAATTAACTCTAGTCGACGGTGACTTACTACTGAATTAGGATGCATTCATCTCTTCTTAATACGTTAAATTCTTTTAAATTTCTTAAACGCTGTTGAATTCTGCAGAATTCACTCGAGTTCTTAGAACTCACTGGTTATATTTTTAATTATTTCAAAATGTTTTCAACTCTTTTGAATACTCTAGGTCTTCCCCATTCCTTTGAATTCTGCGAGTTCTTAGAAATTCTGCGAATTCTGACGAATACTATGAATTTTCCAAGATTATTTTAATTTTTCAGAAAGCTTGAACTTTTCTGAATCCTTTGAAATCTTATGAAACTATTCAATTTCTTTAATTAGTTGAAATCGTTTGAATATAACTTGAATTATTTTGAATTTTCTGAATTCTCATAAATTAAATTAATTCTCATAAATTCTCTTTGATTTCTTGAATCTCTTAAAAAAAAGCATTTTTATTTGATTTATTATTTTACAGTAATGCAGTTTAGGTGGGTGGTCAGGTTGAGTGTGTGTTACGTTAATGTTGAAGAATGGTTTACCTTGGAAGCCACTGAACTGGATTCTTGTGGTTATTATTTCCTATCCATCCAGGGTACTGCTCCGTCAGAAAACCCGTGACAGAGCAGTAGCACCATGTGCAGGAGCACCATCGTGCTGAAAGATAATATTCTGCATGATGGTCAGTGGAACATCTTCCAGTAACTCTGGCAATACTGCTTTCAAGAAAGTTGCATCAATTTCTCCCTGCAATGTAAACAAGTTTCATAAGAGAGACAATTTAGAGTATCTATAGTAACACAAGGAGAAAATGCTAAAAGAATTCCAATCGTTTGAGCGCAGGAAAAATATTCCTAAGTTCGCACACAAAAAAAGTAAAAAGAAAAATGTACAACATTAGTAGAATACTTACGTCTAAGACCTCGGGAAGCAGATCGAGACCAATCATTTTATCTTCAACCAAACCAGACCAGAAGTTAAGTTTCCATCTGTACTGGAAACCGCGGTTTCGTGTCACCTCTGGATTCTCTAGAGCATAATGATGCTCGCTCTGGATGTTGAAGACCCCCTCCCGAGTGAATGTCGATTCATTCGTCCACAAAATTCTCGATAGAAATTGTGGATCTTTATCATCAATCCGTATAATCCAGGCGCAGAATTCCATTGTTCTGGCGTGGTTACCTACCAATTTAAATGTACAGTATACCGTGCTATTATTAATTACTTGGTTTAAATTGAAAGGAATTTTTAATTAGACAATGAATTAAAAAATTTCTCAACAAATTAGATTTCTTTAAAATAGCTACCCACCAGTCTGTAATTTCTGGACCTTCCTGTAGTGATACGGATAGTCCAGGACAGTATAGCAGAATGAAAAAAATTCAGAAAATTCTGAATCCTGAAAGTTCAGTTTGTTAATCTAAATTTTATATGATTTTTTCAGTTGAAACAATATTGTGCTGCAAAATAAGTTTGATAAGCAGC
>NC_046657.1:55177085-55186134 GCF_010883055.1 Belonocnema kinseyi
AAAAAAGCATTTTTCTTTCAGAAAAAATGTCAGGACTTTCTGTTTGAAAACTTAAATTAGTATCTTTAAAAAAGACGTTGTTTTTCCGAAAAATGTATTGTTTTTTTTAAATCTTATTTCTAATGAATTACTTTGGTCTATTCATTTTTTTCTCATACCATGTATCGTTTTCCAACAAATTTACTTTATTTCACTTTTCCCTCTTGTTTTAAAAAAAGTAACACAAATACTACGTATTCTATAGAAAAGTGAATACCATCAAAATTGTAGATACTTTTTCCAAGGACAATTATTTTTAATTCCGGTTTTTCCATATCTTGAATAGTTTTACCGCATAATGATTATTTCAGTTGAATTTTTTTTTTCTGGGAAATTTAAACATATTGTTAAATTCAACTATTTGGTTGAAGATTTATGCATATTATTAAAAAGTAAACTTTTTAATTACTAGTTAATTTATTTAATTACATTTTAACCAATTTTTTGGAGAAATTTACTTTTTTGGTCGGAAATGAATTTTCATACTAAAAGATAGTTATTACACTTTTGCTAGAGAATTGCAGAAAATTTACCTTTTGATTAAAATTTAGATGTTGGATTTGAAGAGTGAACTGAAACCTTTTTTGAATAAATAAGGTAAACGTTCCAGTAATCGCGACCATATGAGACTTCATTGACTTTAAATATTTAGGAAATTGTTTTGAAAACATTATTTAAAAAATCATTAGTACTGATTTAAGCATTAAGCATCCTAGAATATTATAAAATTTGTTCTTACATTATATTTATTATTACTTTTTATCTATATATCAATTGCAATTTAAAAACATCGATTTCCCCTTTATCGTGATTATTAGTTTTATATTGATTGAGACATCCGAGAAGAAGTACGTCTAATGGACATTATAATAATCAAACATAATAAAAATGAATTTTCTTTTGAAATGATTAGTATTTATTTCAGTTGAAAATATTGTCGAAATTTAATAAATTTCAGTGACTAAAAAAAATCATGTGTACTCGGAGGCTATGTTCTGTTTATGTTGTCAAAATATATTAGAATTACTGCTCACAGAAACAATTTTGTTCTCCGATTTCATTTAATAATAAATTCATTTTCATAATAAATATACTAGTCTTTGAAACGTCCTTCGATATTTCTCGCATAAGAAGGTACTAAATGAAAATTTTACTTAATTTCATGAAACAATAATTATTATTTATTACAAAGAATAATTTTTGTCCCGATCCGAGACTAAATGTTGAGCTATTTTCCACATTTCGAGATTCATAGCCACAGGTAATATAAATTCATTTTTTTATCTATTTTCACTATTTGTATATAAAAAAAAACTAATTTGGTTTCCACAACAAGCACTATCCAAACTTAATCCAAAATATTTTAGGATTGCTCAGGATTAGTGGGTTTGGGGTTTATGTCTTTAAGGTTTAAGTGTTTGGGGTGTGTGAGTTTAGGGTTTATAGGTTTTGAGGTTTTGTCAGTTTGGGATTTGTGGGTATGGGGTTTTTGGTTTTACGGTTCCGAGTGTGAGGGTGGGGGTTTGGGGTTTGCGTGCTTTAGTTTTGTAGCGCTAATGTTCATAAACAACTTGCATTAAGGTTTACTTCATTAAGATCGCTGAATGCAGCTCGTTTTCATAATATCAAGCATAAGAAAAAGTATGGTTATATGTTCTACAAGTATTTGATATGTCTGAAATCAAAATCTTAAAATATCGGAAAAGTCGCAGTGAGATAAGAAAGCGGACGCGATGACCAATATTTAACCCACACACACCAAACGCACAATAGCCAGGCCCACCCATGTTTAAACCCACAAACCCCAAACCCACCCACTTCAAACCCAAACACCCCAAACCTACATACCCCAAACCGACCCTAAATCTACAGAGCCCGAACTCTTATACCCCAAGCACACCAACCTTAAGCTCTGCACAAACTCCAACCCCACAAATCTTAAACCCTTACAACCTAAATCCACCAACCTCAAGTTCTGCACAAACCCCAGATCTGCACAACCTAAGCCCACTTAACCCAAACTAACACACACCAAATCTATTCACCCCGAATCCTTACACCTCAAACCCACCAACCTCCAACTGTGCGCAAACCTTAAACCCACACAACTTGAATCCCTCACAAAATTATTACGTTCTAGATGATCAATTACTTTATCGACTTCCATCCTTTCATTTCCTTCTGTACTATTATCAACAGGAGCTTTAACCACATTGTTTTACATTGGCATTGCAACGAAAGCAGCCGATGGATATAAAAAATTAGCTCTGTTCTTTGAATTCAATCTAAAAGTAGAAGTTGAACAGAACTAACATGTGTCTTCATGATTGTCAGACTCTCACCAGATCATTGGAGACAGAAGGCGTTTCTTCTTTTTATCTTCCGTTTGCTAATGACTAAGGAATGTTGCACAATAAGCACACAAAGTATTCAGTATTCAGCTCTTATAGAATTCAATCATAGCATTTGAGTAGCAAGACCTATAAATATGTTTATAATGATCTGAAAAAATCTTAGGGTATTCTTTCATTCTACACAAACAAGACATAAATCTTCTGGATTCTTGGAACACATTATTTTTCAGTCCGAAAGTATCATGTCATCTAAGCTTACAAAAAATACTGCGGATAGAAAATATTTTCATTTACATAACTTCACTCTTACGGCAGAAAACGAATACTCTATTTGCAACTAATTCAACAAGAATAATCCAAATAAGAAAAAAATGATTTTCATATAATAATACAGATAAGAAAAGTTTTGAAGGTATACGAATTATGAGCTTGAAACTTGTCGGCTTAAGCTTGGGTTTTGGGGTGTATTAATTTAGACTTGGGGTTTGCGGGTTCGTAGGTTCGGGATTATTGAGTTTCGTGTTGGTGAGTTTGGGGTATTTGGGTTTGGAATGTAAGGGTTTGGGTTCTATAGCTTTAGGCTATATATTTTTGAGTATTGTGAATATGCAGTGTGTAGGTTTGAGATTCGTCAGCTTGTAATATAAAGATTTTGAATGTAAGGGTTCGGTTTGTGTAGATTTATACTGTATGCATTTGGGGTGTGAGAGTCGGGGTTTGTCGTCTAGGGGTTTGTGGGTTTAGGGTAAAACAATTTGGTGTTCGAAGAATTCAGGTTTCTGCAAGGCTTGAGGTTGGTGAGCGTGGGGTGTAAGGATTCGGGTGGGTTTGGCGTTTGTGGGTTTGCGATGTGTAGGTTTGGAGTGGGTGAGTTTGGGGTTTGTGAATTTGAGGTATATGATCTTGTGGTTTCTGAGCTTGGTGTTTATAGACTTACAGTTGGTATACTTGGTGTTTATGAGTTAAAGGTGTGTAAGTTTGGGATTTGTAGGCTTGGGATTGGTGGCCTAAATTTTTTTGGGTGGTAGAATGAAGAAAGGTTGGATGAAAAAGTAATGAAACGAAGAGTAAAAATATGTTAATCTGACGTTTGTAAATCTAAAGCCACTTACTCTGTTTTTTTTTAATTTACGCCAAATCCTGACGTGTTGGCACAATTTTGCGATGGGATTTGAGTTTAGCGACCTAATAAACATATAGTACATCTATTCAGGTCTGAATAAACTCACAAAAAATTTTGTGTTTCTGTCTTATTAATATATTTATTTTAAATGAAGGATTATTTCTTTGGTTGAGCATTTAACTAAATTGTTAAAAATAAATCTTTTTTCGCAAAATTCAGACTTTTTGTTTAAAAATTGAATTTCTGTAGAGAAAATTCGTTTTATTACTTGAAGTTTAAGCAATTTAGATTATCATGTTTTCTTTTATGTTTAAAGAACTTTTGTTTATGCAAAATTCGCCATTTTGGTTTCCAAATTCCTTTTTCTTTCTCAAAGAAATTTCATGTATTTTGGTTTAAAAATCAATGACACTTTTATGTTGAAAATTTCAGTAATATGTTGTTCATTAATAAATAAGTATATTTACTTCCGGAATATTGTTTTACTCCTTTTATGGAAGATTCTAGGTGAAGAATATTACAAAATTTAAATGCTAGCATCTATAGATTAACGGTAAGGGAAAATGATGAAATGCTTAAGGAAAAATACGGTATTTTGAAAATAATGTTCTCACCCTGCGTTAAAAGCCTTTCTAAATTGAATATTTTTCTAAAAATTTGTCTTGATCAAGTCCCGAAAACATCGCCAGACATAAAAATTCATTTACAAGACATTTTTTTACATTTTTTATAATTTGTATCCTTTGCTGAACTATTCCACGCATATTTTTTTAAAATTAAACAATTTTTTAATCTTTCACTCACTTCAAAAGTAATTCTGCTTTTTTGATGTATGTCATTTGGGTCTCTTGAATAAAAATAATAACCTATACCTGGGCACGGTTCGAGCCAGTATTCCTACTAAACGTTCCGTGCGTGCATCCTCTCCCAACAACTGCGTGCGTCGTTTGTTCCATTTTTACTCGAAAAATCAGTATGTGGAATTTTTAATCTATAGAAATTTATGTTCTATTTTTACTCCCAAAATTTAGATGCCCTTTTTTACTTTCTGCCGCTTAAATGTATTAAATAATGCATATCTTCCCTTTTGGAAAGGCTCATCTTCACTTTTATAACCACTAGTCATTATTTATGAATAAATAATGTTAATTACTTATTATGCAATACGCATAATTAATAAATTCATCTAATTATACTTATAACCACTATTACATTTTTTTGGTAACAACCTAAGCGAGCATAAACTGCAGCTGGGAAATATGTCTTGAGAGCATGTATTGAAAGCAGTTACGTTCGTCTTACCACTAAGAGCTATAACCATAAACAAAGAAAAAATGTGATATCTATTAATGTTAGGATTATGAGACGAAGCTAAACTTCAATGTCTTCGAGAAAAACCTTAAAGAAAATATTTTTACGCTGGTGGTCTAATTAACCTGGAGTCAGATGAAGGGAAGAGTTCCGAAATGAGACAATTTAGGAGTACAGGAAATACCATTTATTTAACAGATTTGTTTTTATAAGCTCCCGCGTTTGCCTGCGCCTCCATATGATTTTTTTACACTGCAATCCGACCGGAAAACCCCACTTCAGGCAGAAACCCACGGGAGGGGCCAAATCCTTGAAAACATATTTAATAGGCATCTGCAAGAAAAAATATAAAAGGTTATTATTTTAACCATTGACAGATACGTAATTAAAAAATATTGAAACATTATTTTACAGTGGTCCTGCAAAATATATATATGGAATATTTTAATTGTACCCAAAAAATTTGATATTTCTCGCGCGGGGCTACACACTGAGAAATCTGGAAATCTTAAAACTATGAATGCGAAAATCTCAATTGAATTCGCCTAGAGAGTGCTATGATTTCTTTGAGATTGCTGGGAGTGCCGAGACTTCTAGAACTTCTCGTGATCGGGACTCTTCAGGAGAAATCAGACTCGGCTAAGCTCGGCGGCGTTCGGATAGAGTCGGTTGTCAGTTCGACTTAACGAGGCAGTGTGTGTATCCGAAGTGTGTAAAAGCTTCGTGGGTTGAGTGCTCCAGGCTTAGATGAAGATTTCCCAGATTTCTAAGGATTCTTAAAAGAGTTCTCCTAATAATTTAAGCGCTGCAATCTGTGACTTTTCAGCGTCAAGCCCCTCGATTGCTCCAAAAAATTTTATCTTCACGATTAAAAAAAAAAGTTGAATACTAATCCCGGGTTTTGCGTATTACGAATTTTATATTTAATAAACCTTATGCGGAAACTATTTCGTAAAGGCCCAAAGTAATCGTTATTTTTGCAATCTGGACAGTTAGGGCATCGATCAATAATATCATTGTTTTAGCTTTTATGTTAATTTTAGCGTTACCTCCAGCATGGGGCAGTAGATGCTCCACGACCCAAATATGTTTCCAGAATGTTGCAATATGAATTTCTTGTATTTTGTTACTTTCTTGTGCAGTAGAAATATAACGTAAACGCATCAATCTATCACCTTGTTCAGGAATGAAGGTTTTCGTTGAACCTGATTGTGAAAGTAAAACATATTTATGAAGTTAAAGAATAAAAAACGTCATTAGTATGAAATGCTGGCAACTTTACTTCGTATAAAATAGTTATTTGAGATACGAGTGTGTGAGGCACTCTATAATTAGGAGACAAGTCAAACTAGTCGTCCTAGGAAAAGTTCTCTAATATTAATAAAAATTATATTTCAGTGTTGAAATTACGGTTTCGTTTTCCGAAATAGTGAATCAGCGTCAGCGCGTCTTTTGCGATTGCAACCCGTCTCGACAGTTTACTAACTGGACGGTACACTTGATCCCCTTCCTGATAGAAGACTGGCGGTATTACATAGTCACCTGTAAAAAATAATGTTACTAGATAATCAATTATTATTTAATCGATACACAATTCCTCTAATGAGACTTACTGTATTGTACTATATTGTATCTTCACCAATAATTGAACGAGAAATTAAATCTTCTTATTTTTCAATATTTGAAGCTTCTAATGTTGTATTGTAAAAGTTTAAGTATTTGAAATGAAATTTTTCAGTACATACATTTTCAAAGTTTTTACATAATCAATTTTGAAAATTTTAAATTTCAAACTTTCAGTTTAGAATAAAGATTCCTGAGACTTCAATGGCTGCATTACGATTTTAAAGGAGAGACTAAAAAAGTTTTTAAAAAAATCAAATTTTCAATCAACAGAAAAGTAAATTTAGGATTTATCTTTTGGTCGAAGTGTACGGTTTTTCGAATTTGTACGGTTATAAAAAATCGGACTTTCGATTTGGAAAAGAAGCGAATTCAGTTTGATGCAACTACACATGCGCATATGAACCAACGTGCAAATTATACATTTGAGTCTGAAGGCATGCTAGCGACAAAATCCAATTATGAACAGTCCTTTTATCACGTTATTTAAAAAAAATTTTTTGATTTCCTGGGAAAAAAATTCCATGTTCAAAAAATGTGTGGGTAACCCAGTCGACAGGAAATTTAAGTCTCAGAGTACTTATCTCTGAGACTCTGAGCTCTGAGCTCTTATAGTTTTTAAGGCTAAAAGCATCAAAACCATAAAAATATTTCAAAGTCACGAATCAAATTAAAAAAAGTGGAAATTCTATAATGACAAAAATTTGGAAAAAAATTGTTATCTTATGCATTGTATCAAAATCACTTAAGGTTTTTGCAATTATTTCAATATCACATTTTTATTTAAAGATTCTATAAACTTTTGAACTCTTGAACAAATTTATTTACTGTCAAAAACTGTTTCTGCCTATTCTCATAATAAAATGTTCATTCACTTTACAAATCATCACTCTAGGACATTTTCAACTAAAAAGAAGAAGAGATTGCCTCGTGTTTGAGGCTTGGAATTCTAATTCATTATTTCGAAAAATTTCTTAACTAATACATTTCATGCTTTCACGATGATTCATTTTGATAAAAGAGATATTTCAGGTTTCCATCGTATAAATATTACAATTTATGCTAACGTATAATCAGTAATCATTAATCAATACGTAAAACCAATAATCATTAAAAGTATTTGAAAGCCATGAGTAAAATTTAAAATAGTGCTCGATTCTATAATGACAACAATTTTTAAGCAGAATTTGTAACTTATCTCTTAAAGTTTAAAAAAAATTTTTAATATAACTGTTTTGTTTAAATATTTTCTAAACTTTTAAACTTTGAAATGAAAATAATTTATTTTCGGAAACTGTTCCTGCCTATTTCCTATCAAAAAGAAAACGTTTATTTTATTTACAAATCATCACGCTTAGATTTCTACAACTAACAAACTGGATTGCCTTGTGTGTTTGGTTTCGAATTCTGATTCATTTATTTGAAAAAGTACTCAAATATTTTTAAGTAAATATCGTCGCTATTGCTTATGAAATCGTTAAAAAGTATTCAAAATAGCACAAGTTAACAATTGCTTGTTTAACACAAAAATATATTTTTTGTAATTAAGTTACTACAGGTGTTATATACGTTTATTTTATCTTTATTTAGTCAGTGATTGAATTTTAAATACTGACGGATATTATCAAAAAAATAATAAGATGATCTATTAATAATTAGTGATTTAGTCATGTGGTTATT
This sequence comes from Belonocnema kinseyi, assembly GCF_010883055.1. Taxonomy (NCBI): domain Eukaryota; kingdom Metazoa; phylum Arthropoda; class Insecta; order Hymenoptera; family Cynipidae; genus Belonocnema; species Belonocnema kinseyi. Next base: position 55,185,216 of record NC_046657.1, read on the forward strand.
GAATTATTACATGATAAGTATTAAATGAGGTTCACTTTTTAAGGAATTTTGTGTTTTAATTTTACTATTAGGATAAGCTGGAAAAATGGATTGCTTAATTTTGAATTTCACAAAAGTGTTATTTAGTTGCGCAACATTCCATTTGAGACCCTAAACATTAAAAAATCATTAGGGGCGTATGAAATAATAATTTTGTATGCAAGTATGCAAATATTCTAAGCATCAGCGATTATAGTCAGGAAAATTTACTTCCCGTGTATACTAATATCAGGTTCATGTACTTATATATAACATTTTTTTAAACAAAAATTAAGTTATTTAGAAAATTCACCAAAAAAGTTATTTTAGTGCTAAGATAACAAGAAATTGGACCTGGAAAAGTGCCGGGTCGATGTTTAATTCTGTTGTAAATCACGGTCCTATCTGGATCCAATTCAATAAGAGATGGAACGTCTTCTAAAACAACATGAAAACCATGACTTTGAGGACCAGGACGGAGACGAACTATAATAAGCTGTCCTCCAGTCAGTCTCAGTATTTGACCAGGAATATGCGCATATGGGGTCTTCATTAAAAATGCTGCACCTGGTACTTCTGGTGGTTCAGCAGGCACTGTTTCTGACTCTGCAAGAAATAATATATCGATGTTTATTATAGGATTAGAAACCAAGCAGGCATGCCACGAACGCAATATTTACGTTGGATCTTAAAATTTTCAGATGGAAAAACAAAATTAATTACGAGGGTGGATTGATAAGTTTTCGGCCTGACCAAGAGATGGCGCCACTAGGCCTACCTTGAGGTGGCGTTCTATAGCACCATCCTTAGGTAGCTTGTAGCTATAGTTTCAGCCCGATCGCCATGTTAGTTTAGGTTTCAGAGCACACTGAACAAGACGCCTCTGTGTTTTTCTTAAAAA
>NC_046657.1:55186234-55187583 GCF_010883055.1 Belonocnema kinseyi
AGCCTTGGAGGAGATTATGTTGAGAAATAAAAAAAAAAAATTCTTAAAAACGTTGTTTTTCTTGGTCAGGCCGGAAACTTATCAATCCACCCTCGTATAATCCAGTATCTAAAATAAAAATAGCAAGGACTATCTTTTGGATATTTAATAAGCATTAAAATATCAAGTTCAGATTTCATACATATTATCGTGCACGATACATATACAATGAAACCATTGAATTTTAGTTGAACAATACAATTTCTTAGTAAAAGCACTCTAAAAATGTTCATGATTGTAACTTTAATTGAGTAGTTAAATTTTTACTGAAATTATATTCTGAAAGAATCTATTTAGTGAATTCAGGTTTTCTATAGCGCCACTGATAAAAAAATGTGCGCCACAAAACTGTAGGAGTTAAATCAGGTGTTACGCAGTGCGTTAGCGTCACGCTACCCCCCCCCCCCCCCCCCCCCCCCACCTATTTGAAAATCCAAATGTCAATCACATGATCTTGAAGATCTTCAAATGCGCTCAAATACGCCACCACTAACAAATTTTGCGCTAGCTAATTAAAAAAGATATCATGTGGGGGGGGGGGGGTAATGGATTGATCAAGTCGATTTCCTACTGGGTTTCGAATGCGTTCATATGCGCCACTTTCAAACTGAAAAAATACCATAATCTAACCGCTCATTACCACTTGTAATGATCTACTATCCAGAGATCTACTATCTCTAAATAACGTAAATTGCAATATAAACATTTATAATGGTCTTCTCGGATAGTATTTCAGATAACCCACATGAGTTATTTTCGAAATTGACAAAAAACCATAATCAACACCCTCGTTACCACTTGTTAACACTTATTACCACTTGTTTAGATTGCAATTTAGGTTATCTGGAGATTGCTTTTGATAGTAGATCGTAACAAGTGGCAATGAGAGAGCTGATTATGGTTTTTTGTTTATTTTGAAAGTGGCGCATATGATGAATTTGAAATTTTTTTATTAGTTTTGAAAAATGACCCCCCATTTTAATCGCTGATTACTCGGTTATCAATGCGGCGCAATATTTGTTCTTTATGGCGCATATGAGCGCATTTTAAAACCCATAGGAAACTCATATTATCAATGCGGATTGCAAACTTTTGATTGTATTGGTCATGACTTTGTAAAATTTGGTTACTGTATATTGCATATCAGTGTTGAGAATTTAACACCTGCGTTACACTGGCCCTCCTCCAAAATATGATATCTTGGTTCATTAGCTAGCGTCAAACTTTTTTGTGGTGGCGCGTTTGAGCGCATTTCAAGTTATGAAAAAGAGGTTAAGATGAATTGGAAAAAATCTTCTAAGTTTAGAAAA
>NC_046657.1:55187593-55188468 GCF_010883055.1 Belonocnema kinseyi
CCCCATTGTAATCACCGATAACTCCGTTATCAATGTAAGGCAAAATTTTTTCTTCCATTACGCATATGAGCACATTTAAAGATCTTCAAGATCATGTGATTTGAATTTTGATTTTTAAATAGGGGGATAGCGTGACGCTAGCCCCATCTCACCCCGTAACACCTGATATAACTCCTACAGTTTTGTGACGTAACATTTTTTATTGGTGACTCATTTGAGCGCGTTTGGGGAAATTCAGTGGGTTATAGAAAACCTGAAAATTAAGAGTGGGGAGGGGTGGGCATACTCTGAAGATTTAAATTACACGACATCACCAACGTAACAAATTTGAAAGGTAACTATTAATAACAATTAATATGATTATAAATTCAAATACTACTAATATGTGTTTGAAAATGTATCCCTTAATTATAAGATGGAAATGTACGAAATTTCACATTATATGATGAATGGGGCGAAGCAATGTTGCAAATATACACCTGAAAATATGTACAAACTAAATTATGATACTGTAAATGCAAACGATACACCACTACAATATTTATTAACAATGCATTAAAATATATTGAAAAATCATTAAAATGTACTGATTCTGCACTTTTAGATAATATCACGGCCATCTTTGTAAATCGGCTTATCAAACTACATCGTTAAATCATTAAATCATGAATACATATAATTGTGAAAATTATATTTCAATCTGATACTCAGTTCAAAGCATAAAAATTACACAGGCCGACAAAATTTGACAAAGGTCCGGAACCAGAGACCTCACCTAGTATACCCGAAGGTTTTTGCTGCGCTGAATCCGAATCCGACCTCAGAAAAATTCCATCACCCTCAGTTTTCGAGATATTGTAACCTAAAAGTGCAAA
>NC_046657.1:55188568-55196139 GCF_010883055.1 Belonocnema kinseyi
TGATGAAATTTTTCTGAGGTCAGATTCGGATTCAGCGCAGCAAAAACCTTCGGGTATAGTAGGTCTGGTCTCTGGTTCTGAGAATTGTTGGCCTGTGTTATTCATCACGTATTCACATTGTAATGATTAAATAACCGGGTGGAAATAACCCCATTTGGCCCTATTACAAGTCGGGTACTAATAGGGGGCTAGTCGGGTTATTAATTTTGACAAAGTACCTAGTCCGGGACTAATCGGGGACTAGTTGGGCTTTTGTTGTCAAAATTTCAATCATGGCCTGGTCGGTGGTTCGTCAAGGGCTAGTCGGGCCTTTTTTGTACACTAATTTCCATGCGGGTAATCTTTAGGTTCTGGTCGGGAGCTAGTGGGGCTCTGTTCGGGTTACTCTTATGTTTGAGTTTTCGGCGAGGTTTTATCAAATGAGGTAATATCTAAAAAAGCGTAATGATTTTTTTTATTCTAAAACACTAAAAATATATTTTACAATAATTTTACACCGTTTTTTGGAGAAAAGATTAAATTCATCTCAAATATATAATTTTAAGAAAATCCATATTGGAAAAAATACATGTAGATGTAGGTAAGAAGTCTGCCGAAAGTCATAAGACTCTAAATTTGTACAGATACTTATTTTTAAATCGATCTGAAAGGTTTGCCATATGTAAATACAGTCTAATCATTCATCTAGTTGAAATTTGAAAAAGAAAAACGTTTTGATTAGTCAGTGAAGAGCAGTATCCTACGTTCCAGCTGAAGTTTTTTTCTTTAATTGATATTCCACAAATTTTGGGGGATTTTCGTTACATAAATTTATGCATTTTTAAGCGTAGGATATGTTCTCCATTAAATCTTGGGTAAATTTGATATTTTAAATATTTCAAAAAAGTTTATGGGGATTTCTGTAAATAATAAGTATTTTGACAAACTTTTAGGGCATGTTCCACAAATTTTGGGGAGTTTGGTTAATATTCCACGCGGATGATTTATCATATGACCCCTACTAGTACCCGATCAGTCCCCGACTAGGATGAGTTAAGTCACCTGACTAGCCCCCGACTAATCTACCGTGACGCTACTGGTCCGGGACTAGTCAGACGACCCGACTAGCCATCGTCTTTAAATGGAGTCGAATGGTCGGGAACTAGACTAGTTCCCCATTTGAATTTCTACACGGGTCATGATCAATTAATGCATTTTCAATTTAACTTAAATTTCCTAAAGTATGCTTCACTAAACAAACTTCTATACTAATAAAATTCAAGTTTATTTGATTTTTTTCATAATTCTTCAGTCATTTTGAATAGCCCATTTATCCAGTTGAAGATTACGTGATAACTTGAGTTTTAGAGAATTTCATGATAATTTTCGAATAGCCAGACCTATCAAACTCAGCTTTCATCGAGTAATCAACATAACTTAAAACAGTATTTTCTCCTTTTTCCGTGTACCTTGAGGAGAAATAACATATCACAACTTTTAAAGTTATATGTGTGAAAATTAGAAATATATATGACTATGATGTTCTTTTATAAAATTGCTCAGAGACAGAAAGCTTTGGTCAACCTAAATTTTGAGCGCAATCGAATTAAACGGATATTACTTGTTAATCTTCCGCTATATTCACTGAATCCCGTCTTTTAATGCGGCTGTTAATTTTAAACATTTCCGACCACGGTTTCCCCTCTCATCATTCTAATTTTTGTCACCTAAAATCTTGTGCTGGACATGTCTTAAGCTTTTTTCCTATCTTTAAAACATTAAATGGAGTTTCTTTACAAACATTTATATCATACTGGTCATTTAAAAAATAATCATAGTTTCATATGTTTAGCCTACATTTTTCAACATTATCAGAGTCTTTTGTTCTGGGATACCTTTCATAAAAGATTTATTACATTTTTAAAAAAATTAAAAGGTTCGAAAATCTTGGTTTCCTCGATTTTTTAATTATTTTATATATTTTTTTAATGTTGACCAGTTTGTAAATAAAACTAAAGTTAACATTGACTTTACATCTAACATGCTCTCATTTTGACTTCACACAATGAATCCTACCCTGCCCATAATCCTCTTACTATCGTTCCATCCTCAGTAAATAAAATACCAAGGTATATGTACTTATAAACAACAACCAATAGAATCGTTACATTTTCAATTTGAAAAATTGATGTTTAAAAAATATATGCTACAACTTTAATTAAACTACAGAAGGGGATTTTGTAATAATAAATAGCCAAAAAGGTGAACATTTAAGGAAAAACATGAATTTTTTCGAAAAAATCTGAGCTTTTTAAAAATACATCACTTACATACATCGATAACATATTTACCTTGCGCTTCGCGCTGGATTTCGTCTACAATCAGGAATTATCTGTTTTATTTCCAATCATTATTAAAAGAGTGATAATAGTTATTTTCGAGCCTTCATCCTAGTGTTAGCCAGGATATAGCCAAGACGTTTTTTCAAGTCTCGCCCCTCGACCAAAGCGGGACTTTAATTTTGGTCTTAAGACGAAATTGTTCGTCTTCCAGCCGAACCCCTTGTGGAAATAATTCCTGGAAGCCTGGAATTATTCTAGCATCAGTGCTGGATTATTCGTGGCTATCTGTTCATGCACAATTAGATTGCCGCTATCTATACCTACTAAATAGAAAAATCCATCACGCTGTTCTATGTAGACCACTAATGTCGCCAGCCAGAATTTGACATCAGATTAATATAAAAATTCGGTCTAAAATCTAGCTTGGCTCTAGAAAGTACTTCTATTTGGACTTTAAAAAAGAAGGCGTCATTTAGCAACTTATTAATAAAAGATAACAAATTACATTTATTACATATAATCACGCCACTATTAAAATCTCGCCAGTCTTTCGCAATGTTGACGCAGTGCTCAAATCCAAGGAAATAGAATAAATAAAGTTGCCTGTCTTGTCAGTGCTGAATAAAGACATTTTTTCGTTAAGTTTTCTAGGAAAGTAATTTTGCTTTTCTTATGACATGGATCCAGTACTCATGTATATTAAAATGACATATTTCCTAACCTCAAATATTATGCAGTGCTACCAACAGCAATCAACTTTCATCATGCAGTGCAATTTCAAAATTGTTATTAAAACAGTTGGCATCAATAACCGAAACCGGATTGCAAAATCAGATGTTCGCCATACCGCCATGCAGTGTGAATACGTTTCGTTTCGGGACCAGGAGTTTTGAAGTTTTCCAGATTCATTTCGACGTAAGGGCGTTGGAATCAAGACCCAACCGCAAAACTGGATTTTCTCATTTTACTCCATAAACACTAGAATTACATATTTTCTAGATAAATAGGTCTTAGTCCTCTTTTAAATTAAATCATTATTCGGAGTAGAACATTGGCTAATTCCAATAGTTTTTGTATGAGGTGTTTTTTATTATTCTAAGCCCAGCATTTAAAAAAACATCTCACATGAAAGCTATTGAAATTAACCAATTTTTCACTCTGAATAAAAATTTGATTCAATGCAGGAATAGGCCCTAATGATTTAAAAAACATGTAACTCTAGTATTTACGGAGTAAAACCACATTTCAATTTTGAGGTTAGCCCCTGGTTCCAAAAAATTTGCAATTAACATTTTCGTTGTTATCAATCATATTTGAAAACAATCTGCCAAAAAGCACATGCGAGCTATATTCCATTTTTCTTACAGAAATCTGGAATTTTTTAATATTCTCAATGTAGCTCATAGTGCTTTTATGTCAGGAATGATTTAGTTATAAAAATATAAAAATCAGTATTAAATTTGCAATCTAGTTCGCATCTAGATCTACTATATTTTACTAGATTCACTAGAACGCGCTAGTACCGCTGGTGTAGATAGCGGCTAGTCGATGGAGCGTTACATTTGCGCGCCGCCCAGCATAGTTTCTCAAGATAGCGCCAGTTTAGACTCGTGGCGGTCTAGGTTGGAACAGTATAGCGCCATGAACTATTTCCACACAGAATTTAAGGACTGCAACAATAAAAGTCTCCTAAGATCTCTGAGGGTCATCACTAATCCCCTTTAAATTTTACAAAATGTCCGGTGTGGAGTAATTAATGGCGTATACTGTTCCAGCCTAGACCGGCTCGAGTCTATACTGACGCTATCTCGAAAAACTGTGCTAGGGCGGTGCGCGAATGTAACGCTGCAATCGACTAGCCGCTATCTGCACCAGCGGTACTGGCGCGTTATAGTGAATCTAGTAAAATCTAGTAGATCTAGATGCGAACTAGATTGGAAATTTAATACTTATTTTTATAATTAAATCATTCCTGACATAAAAATACTATGAGCTACATTGGGAATATTAACAAATTCCGGATTTCTGTAAGAAAAATGGAATATACCTCGTATGTGCTTTTTTGGCAGAATGTTTCCAAATATTATTGATAAAAAAAAATGTTGATTGTAAATGTTTTGGACATTAAAAACAAATAAAAACTTGGTGGCTCAATATCAACAACAAACAATTTTGATGAATCGAGAGTAAAACTCTGATCAAATTTAGCGCAAGACGATGCTGAATATGCATAATTGATTAATATGTTGTTCTAAATTGATCCCATATTGATTGATTATCTTTGTAAGATTGTCAAAAATCCTTTTTTTTTAAACCTTTTTTAAACGATGAGAAGGCAGTGTTTTCAAATTGACGACAGACTAGGTCACATTCACGATTTCATATTATGACCTTTTCATTATTTGAGTAGAGATAAAAATGCCAAGCTACATGTATCCTGGTCCAATGACAACATGACATGTAATTTGTGCATTATGGATGTAAACCATGGCGATTCAGGAGAGAACAATTCGCCGATTACAGAGTGTATATTATAAAGTGTATATTGTGAATTTAAAGTCGAAGTCCAGTCTGAAGAATTTCCAACATTGTCAGAAATCGCCAAGAAGCGAAATCAACATTTTGTTAAAACCAAAAATTCTGTTGGAACAGCACTAGCTTCCCTTTGTGCTACTATGTCAATGCTTCTTGTGGGAACAGAAAAGGAAGTAGATCGCTTGAAACTCATTGAACATATTAGTGACGCTGGAAAATTATTGTCCGATATTTTTCATCAGAAATATGTTTGTAGAAAATCTTTCATTCCTCCGGTAATAGACAAATCTATTAGATCCACTTTCGATGCCACAATTTCGGATGAATGGTTATATGGCGCAAAGTTTATCAGGGCGATTCAGAAAGCATATGCATTCATAAAAGCATCCAGTAATAGCAGAACAAAATTCGTCGTCTTATAAATCTAGAAACCAGGTAAACTGGAAGGGCCCATTTGAAAAAAATTCCGCTAAATGGGTGATTATGCGCGGTTAAACTGGAAGCTCCAATCAAATTTGAAATGCAAGTTATACACTAAGAATCGATTCGAACGTCTCAGAACTTCAGCCGTCAATAGTTCTAAGTGAACATCCAGCCATCGAGCAAGAAGTAAATCGTGGCTATTAGTATCAAAAAAATTTTATAATATTTTGAAAAGAGTAACATAAGACAATAATATATTAAGTTTTGTACAAGGATATAATATTGCATTTCGAAATATCGCTCAACAAAAACTCCCAACAAGGGAAATTAATTATTCGCTTGAAAATATTGAAATGTATCGGGATGAAATTAACAATCTTTTAGCTAAAAAAGCTATCGAAATATGCAAAGATCGTGAAGGTCAAATTATTTCATCATACTTATTAGTTAAAAACCAAATGGATCAAAAAGGTTAATTTTCAAATTGACAAAATTAAATAAATATGTTGATCGTATTAAATTTAAGATGGAAGATGGAAGTAGTAGAATATGTCTAAGATTTAGATTTGAAGCTTTTCTGTATGAATTCACAGAGCAAATTGTTTTTTGTCAATCATTTATCTGGATGACATATAATACATTAGAAATACGCACAGTTCTTGTAAACTTATCGTAAAGCGATCTATTATTCTCATAAAAAGGTTAGGTTTTCTTATTAAGTATAAAAAAAGTTGATTGATACCTTTTTAAAGATGCAAATATTTAGGTTTGATTTCGGATTTCAAAAAATACATTCCTGACTTAACGATGCAGAATAAACACCGTACCTTACAATATTTAAACAACTTTAAAGTGGGTACGCACGCCATAGTATACTTAAATACAGCTGTTGGAATACGAATTTCCAAGTTAAGCTAATTAGCGAGTAAAATATGGAAATGGTGCGAAAGTCGAAAATTATGGATAGTAGCATTATACATAGGATCAAAAATCAATATTGAGTTAGATAAGGCATCTAGAAGTATTAATATAAATACGGTATGGAAGTTGGCTGATTTAGCATATAAAAGAATCACTCGATCTTGCGGATCGCGTAGTATTCATTTATTTGCATCACGGTTAAACGCTAAATGAAAAAAAGGTAGTTCTGGTTTCCAAGATCCTGAATCAGAGATGGTCGATGCATTTAAAATGTCATCGACAAATAAATAATTGTTATGCCTTCCCCCCTTTAGTGCTAATTTTGCAGTATTATGAAAAATAGTGCATGACCAAGCAAGTGGAACCATTGTACTGCAGCAATGAGCTACGCAACCATAGTTTAGTTTGCTTAGTTCCCTTATCCAAGAGAGAGTATTAATCTTTAAACCGTCTGAAAACCTGCTAATTTCTTCATGTAGAAGATCAGCACATTTTCTGGTCAAAAAACTTATGCTAGTGGCAGCGACATTATCTAGGAAGCCTTCCTAAATAAAGGTGTACCTGAGGAATCAATATATTTCTTTTTAAATCCTTTTGCTGACGCTAACCTGAAGCATTACAATTGGCCATTGAAGAAATAGAGATAATTCCCGCAAAATAAGGGCTGCGTCATGTTCAATTTCAGTATGCATATAATAATTTTTTTGCTAACAACAAAATTTAATAATGGTACTAGCTTCGGCACTTTAAATACAGCTAGAACTGCGATTTCTTTGATTTTGTCTAACACCATCACAATGATCCCTAGATTTCAAGATTTTCAAATTTGTATTTCCAAAGAGACCCAAGAAACAAAAATACTCCACCACATGGGAGATTAAGCCAGTGTCTCGTCCTGTGACGTATATTAACTATGTTATTTATACTTTTATTATTAATCATCGCTTTATTATCGGAAAGCTTTCGATTCTACATCCCATGGACTTATCATCTGTCTTTTGGAAATCTTACAGGTTCATCCGCAAATAGTTGGGTGCATAGAGAGATTGATGCCGCTTTGGAAAACCAGATTTACTATCTCATCTGGAAAAAATCGTGTGACAACTAACGAGGTCACGTTTCAGAGAGGTGTCTTTCAGGGCGACACCATGAGCCCACTCCTCTTTTGCCTTACATTATTGCCACTATCTCTAGCACTACGCCATTCCGACGGGTGATTGTGCGGCAAACCTGCAGATCGAAAGTACAAGGTCACTCATGTATTTTACGTGGACGATCTTAAGATCTATGCTAAAAATAGAGAGCAACTGCATCTAGCTCTGGGGATTGTCGAACGATATACTAAGGAAATTGGAATGGAATTTGGGTTAG
>NC_046657.1:55196239-55199437 GCF_010883055.1 Belonocnema kinseyi
TGATATCAATTGTGTCGTCCCCTCGCCGTCAAGTTTTTGGTTATCAAGTTTTTGGTTCTGATCACAACAGAATCTAACATATATAAACCCACGATCTGAATCAAAAGTCAGTCTAATATCGAATTTCAAATCGGGCGGAAGCTTTGTCCAAGTGTACAACGAAGTAAATCTTAAAACTATTATATTAATTGAAAGACTCCGGTGATTTGGAAACTATTTCCAAATTGTCGAAATACAAATTTCAAAATAAAAGTAGAATCAGTGTTGTGCTTCGGAAATTCAATCGAATTGAAGTCGATTAGAATTTCAAATCCCTTTCAAATAAGTGAAACCTTATTCAGTAGATCCCTTTTTGACAATACCATTGTCAAACATAATTACCCCTGAGCACCAACAGGAGAGTCAAGGCTACCTGCATTCTTACAGGCTCCTTTGACAATACTCATTGTCAACCATCGTTACGGTGAATCAGCAGAAGGAAGATCAGACCCACCTGTTAACGAGTAATCACCAGCACCACTACCTGAATCCTTCCAAACCACTGACAATAAATCTCATCGAGTAGGAAAATACCAGTTTTAAAGGGATCTTAAAATATTCCAGCGATCCCCAGTTTTAAAAGTGCGATTTGGATTATAAAAATTGGTAAGTTTTATCAACGAGTTAAAAACTAGAAATATTTACTATTTCTTTGAAACTCGATCATTAAGATCTAGCTTTATTTTAAGGTAGAGATCTGGAATGGAGAGTTTCTGCTACCTGTGAGACTCCAGTGCAACTCAACTCTTAAATCAAAAATACCAATACTTTTTAAAATTAAATCAAGTATTAACATAATCCTTTTCAATATTTTCAAATCAGCTATCTTTCTTTAAACCTGTAATTTCTTTAATTTAATAAACTTTTAAATATTGTATATTCAGTTGCATTTCAATTTATTTGTAGAATAGTGTGTAGTTATTTTGACCTTCGGAAGTTATTCTCATCCCTGTTTCGAAATCCTAGATTCGTTCAAAAAACGAAAAACACTTTAAATAATTATTTTTAACTAGGTAAGTTTCTGCCTTTTAGGACGTAACACCAGTATTAAACTTGAATGAGAATCTTTCCCCTCATTAAAATTTACAAGCTATAGAAATTTATGAAACATCGATTGCAAACACTGGCGTTAATTAATGTTAATAATATAACAGTAAATCAGCGTCTAGAGTAATAAAAATAGAATACCAGACTTAATCAAAACTTCAAAGTTAAGACTTTTTAACCAATCTAAGTACTCCATTTCTTCGAAGATAGGCCTGATATATATGCGGCCAAACCACTTTTAAACTATTTGAAATTTCCTACAGATTAGCGTGGAGATACAAAAAATTTGTTTATATCAATTAAAAAAACCATACAACTCGGTTTGTTTACAAACTATGAGTCATTGGATTAAGTCCTCACTGAACAAAGCGTGTATTGGCAAGAATTGTTTGACGGCTTACAGCACAAGACATGCGTCTGTCTCATCGGCGTTCAAAAGCTACATTGCACAATTAGATGTATTGCGGGTTGGATAGCCACTTCTCAAACAGTGCTCGTTTTTATAATTTGCCCATTCAAGAATCCAATGATTCCTTTGCCCTGTCTATGCTGAACCGAATGGTTAAGTAAATATCTTTTATTTTAAAAGAAAAATAATTTTTTTAATAATACATATATCCTCATCTGGTATGATTCAATTTCAAATATCTATATTTGATATATTTAACCAAATTAGATTTTGAATATTTATTCATATTATAATTACATTAATATGCATTTTCTAATAAATCCTATTGAACACCCTTTTATAACACTTGGCCAAATTTGAGATATTATATATTTCATTATATTCATATTGAATTTAACTGCAAAAGTCAACTGTATTTATTGGGTATTATTTTAATTATTTATTAAATGATGTCCTTACGTACAAATATTAACATTTTTATTATATATAAAAAACAATCTGACTCACGCCGATTTTAACCAATATCATGTAAGATTTTAAAATTCGAACATACTAAATTATTTAAATTCTTCTCTTATCATTTATTTTAATTGAATATCAACGTCATAATCCTTTTTGACAGTTAGATCTTTAAAGAAATTAAAAACTTTCAGTATTCCCAATTAATGAACTAAAAAATGTATCTCAAATACAAATTTTCTAATTCAAATGTAATAATTATAAAGTTCTATAGAGTTTTATTGTCTAATCATTACATTTAAGATTCTTAACTCGAAAATAAATTTTAATTATTATTGAAATTAATTAAGTTAATCTTTCATTAAATATTTTATCCTGGTCTTAAATTAAAAGACAAATTATTATGCTGCGTCGGTACACTTAAAATCCTAGAACTATTCAATAATGTTTCATACAATTTCATGGAGCAGATTAAACTTTTAAGTATATTCATATTTAATGACATTTTTTAGTAAACAGGTAATGCTTCGTAAAATCTCATCAATCAGCTCAGACTTTTAAGTATTTATTATTAAATGACATGTTTTTAAGAATTAATAATATGATGAAAGATTACAAATTATGATCAATGAAATTGTAATTTGTGCAATATTTTCATCAACAAAAAACTTTAAAATTATTTAAAAAAAAATTATTTTAGCCCATTAACTCCAAATTTTATCCCCTTAAAATGAAAAAATTGTTTATTCATTTATTTATATAAATATTCTATAAAAAATTATTAAATGAATCAAATTCATTTAGTAAAAAATAAGATATCATTAACCATGAATAACGTATAACACCTAAATTTAATTATTATTATTATTATTACACCATTAAGCCATTTCCCTTTCGGGGTAGGCGTGACTCACTCGGCAGGGGAAAGGAGTAGTGTGTGGATGGGATAGAGATTTTTCAGATTGATCCAGAATTCTCGTGCTATTTATGTAAATAACACGTTCGTTCCGCAACACTGCTCCGACCCAGGTTGCTGATCAATCTCTCTAGCAATCACCCCAAGCGAAGAACCTCACGAAGCCGTTATGTAAGGTTCCCCACTTGGGTCCATTATTAGCCAAGGTTTTTTCTTCTAGGCGTCATTCACTCTACTGACACTCTTTTTATTAACTATTTTCCGCCATACTTTCCTGTCCTGGCATACTTCTCTAGCTTCTTTATGTCCATGCATTTTTTCATGCAGG
>NC_046657.1:55199537-55211644 GCF_010883055.1 Belonocnema kinseyi
GAATTATGTATTGCCATTTTAGCTTTATTTGATATATTTTTACTTCTGATAAGGGGACCTGCTCTACCAATAACCTTCTTACCTTCATTTATTCGTCTATGTTTTGTAATAATTTTTAAATATTAAATTAACTTTTAGCTCCGTGAATTTTGAAAACTTTTAATCAACCCTGAATCAAAAGGTATAAAAAATTAAGTTTTCGTTTTCAATAATTCAACAAATTTCTTTTTCAATGGCATACATAACTATTAATATGAATATTTTATATTTATAACTCAAATTTTTTTAGTTTCATAATTATTTTATTGATTTTTAAATTTAAAAATTTCAATCTCAATATAATAATTTATACTGAATAGTTTTTCAGTATAAAAACACTTGCCAGTATTATTGCTATATTACGACATACTGCATTTAATAAATTAATAATAAGTTGTATATAATTACAAATTATGTATATTTGTATATTTATAAACATACTTATATTTGACAGCAGCCTACTTATTACATCCTCCACTGAATTTTTCTTAACATATGTTACAAAAATTATAACATATGTGAGAAAAAATGTATTGAAATTCATTTTATTGGTACACGTAAAGGTTGAATTGAAACCTTCTTAAACATATTTTTATGAAAAATTTTGCGAAAGATGCTTTATGATAATACTATATGTTAGACTTGTTTCGTGTAAACTTAAACTTTTCTTATATAATCGATACTTCGAGGTGAAATATTCCACTATATTGTTGATTTTGTTGTATATAATATTTTACTTACGAACTGCATCCAGAGAAAAACAAAAATAGAGAAATACAATGAAAAATAAAATCTCCATGTTTTTCGTTCGAAAGAATTGGTTTCCAAAAAGTTTCTAGAGCTTCCACTGATAACATTTTGCATGCGTGTCGTCCTTGCTTATATATACCTGGCATTATCTCATTATTGACCAAAATAATTATCTGCATTTAGGTGGGGAAATAAACCGAAAGAAATGAACTGGTTTGAAAAACGCGTTTTTCTCTGTGTAAAATGGAAAATCATTGTTTACTATACTTGAAAATATCAAAAATATACCAGTTTTGAACGAGATAACAGTAAATGAGAAAATTTAAAAAACAACTTCCACAATAAATGCGCATTATATACTTTTATTTTTAATTTTGTCAATCATTTCTTTTCTGAATTTAAAAACTTTTATACGGTTTCGTAAATAAATGTTATGAGGCTTGCAAAGGTATGAAACCAAATTTTAGAGAAAATCAGTGTAAGCCTACAATGATTTTTCTAAATTAAATCTACTATAATTTTCTTTCGATTCTAGATAATTTCATCAAGTATGATGCAATTGCTTAGTTAATGTAGGTTTTCAAATTTCAGAATTTTTAAAGATTTTTATTTTTTAAAGATTATTTTAGGCTATTTGAGAGGATTTTATAACATTTCGCAAGATTTAATAGCATCTATTTTCTCAAGATAAGAATGGTTTCCAATTGGACCGTATGTAATCAGTTGATAATAAAAAAATTATATTTATGGTTTTAAATAGTCTAAAGAGTTAAATTGTGACTTGCAATATTTTTATTTGTAAAATTCTAGTAGTCCAGATCAATTTTTTTTATTAAAAATTGGTTATGATTATGTGCATGATCATTTATTTTAAAATAGTAAGCACTCTAAATTGAATCGTCAAGTACGGAAAGGGAAATACTTTTAGTCGCATCATTTTCTTAGCATTTTGATCTTACGAGTTAGCTTGAAAATTATGATACTATAACTCACAATTTCAATATTTTCGATTTATAATAAACTTTTCAATTAGTGAATTAGTAAGTTTTTAATTTGAAACGTTTAAATTTGGAACGGTTTTGTTGTGAAGTTTTAGTTTATCTCTCCCAATATTCAAAATTGTACAATTTTTTAAAAGTAAAAATTTGAAATGGTGTGATTGTAATTTTTCTAGTTTAAAGTGAGTAACATTTTAATCATTCTTTTTATGCATAAATTTTCAATTATGAGCGCTTCTGCAATTATAAAGAATTTTTATTCCCTTTTGTTTTTTCATCAAGGGTTTCGACCAGAAAATACATGTTTGCACTATTTTCATTTTAAACTCTTTGAAAATTTAAAACTATATTCGTTAAATTTTTAAATTTGAAAATAAGCTCTTAAATAATGAGAGACTCGAAAATGTAAATATCTGAATTAGAGCTTTCACAAATTGCACAAAGTATTGTTGTAATCAAAGTGATTTTTTTTTCATTAAAAAATGTTTTATTTTCAAACCGATTTTATTTCTAAAGGTATTGCTTTACGAGATATGAATTTTTACATTCTTATCATAATGAAAAAGTGTGGTGTTTATGTGAAAACTAACTAGCGCGGATTAATTTAAATCTCCAAGTGTCAGGACTCTCTTAATCCAAAAAAAGGTTTTACGATGGTTTCTGTCCACTTTGGATACACATTAAAAAAGTAAAAGGATTAAAAATTCCTTGCGACCCTTTTTTTCAAATAAGAAAGTTATAGTTACGGCTATTCGAAGTACTCAGAAACTCGAAAAATTTATCCTTATGTCTTTTTGCGACAAAAAGAAAATAATCAGAGTAATAAAATTCTCAAAGTCCAAAACTAGCGGTGAATTCAATATTGGGTGTTTCTACTTTGATTGTATTTATAAGGATAGGCCGCTATTTTTACGGTACTTTACAATTAGAAAAAAGTTTGGCTGATTGAACAAAAATTTTCCTGGATCAAACAAATGAATACACTGCTATATGGTCAATCAAATTTTTGGTGGATGCAACCAAATTTTTTGATTAATAAACTTGGTTTTATTACAATAAATATTTTGATATGGAAAAATTCCTTCCTATTTATTAATGCTTGCAGCATCAGAAAACCGAACTTTCACCAAATCTGACAAAAAGACTTTTTCCATACATTTGTTTGGGGTTCTTTCATCAATTATAGATTTTTAGGTTAGATTGCCTACATCGGTAAACTAAACTGCACCCTGCAAACTATAGATTGTGCTAACATTAAAAATGTACTGGATATTATTAAAGACACCAGCTTCGCAATAAATTTCACACTCTGATTGTCCCGGTGTTCGTAGAACTCATTTTTTTATAAATTGATGACCCGTCGCACCATCTTTTTGACGCTTTTCGGAGCGCAAACTGGCCACCAGCATGGGCTGACGTAATCTATTTCGGTATGTTCATAGAATTATTTGGTTGAATCAACCAAATTATCTCGTTACTTTAACCAAATTATTTTCTAATAAATGATATATTCCGCTCAATAAATTTATTTATTTGAATCAACTAAAAATTCTCAAATAAAAAATTACCCTAAATTGACCAAAATAATTCGTTGTATTCGATAATTATAAACAAAGGTTTATTTTAGCGGACCAAAGTTCTTAGTTTCAACAAACAAAGTAGGTTTAAAAAACTGTTTTGTTGAATCAACGTAATCATTTCTCCGAGTGTGCTTATCATTACAAAATGGATGTGCTTTCTTATCAAAAATATAAATTTATAAAAATACCAAATAATACAAACAATTTTTTGTCATACAAAGAAAAATCAGACAAATCAAATTTTATATTTGAAATCGCAATTTTTTCGAGTTGGAGAAGAAAATAAAATGGTAAATATTATTAATATTATATTACTATTTTATGATTTTTAGGATTACAATTTTTAAGCATAAAAAATGGTTGACAATCAACATATTATTAGAATCCCTATGAACCTCTGTCAGAATTATTTTATTCGAAAATTTATTATCAAAATTTCTTTTCTATCTATGTATCAAATTTAAACTATGTCGATGAAAAAAGTGTTTCTGTTTTAAACAGGTGTTTCAAATATTAAACATGAAAATAACTTCCTTACTCTTTCATTAATTATAATATATTATAGGTCAATCGACTTAGGCCAATCAACTTCAAAATATGAGAATCACAACATTTTTACCATAAAACTAACATTTTGCTAGATATTTTTAAATGAGGACCATTTAATTTAAGGAATTATAATTTTTCAAAGATGTTACTATTACAAAGCTTATTTTTTCCAATTTTTTAGGAAAAATGTGAATTATTTTACAATGTATTCATTACCTATAGAAAATTTTATAAATTCTGGAAATTCTGAAATAAAATGTAAAGTTTTTAGAATGTTCGAATGGTCTTAGAAAATTTAATAAACAATTTTTAGTGGTTGAAAGTGGAAATAAAATGAAAATTCTAGTTTTAATTCTCAACTGTTGAATCTTGAAATAAATTACAAATTCAATTTCCTTCTGTATACAATTTGAAATTTGACAAAGCTTTTGAAAATCATAAAAAATCTTCAAAATTGTTTTGAAATGTTCAAAATCTTCGTAATTTTCAATAATTGTTGAATGCAAAAATCTAAAAAAAGCTAAAAAATTCTTAAAATGCTTCCATATTCTCTTTTGATTTTGCCTCTGAAAAGAAATTTGTTTGTTAAAGATATTTTTGAGTACAATAGTTGCTGAGATATATCGATGCACGATATATCATACATTATTGAATAAAATAAAATAAACGAAAGAAAAGACAAAAAATGAAAAGGCAAAAGTTTTTAAACCAAAAAATATCTGTGTTATAAGCCCTTTTTATAAAAATACATTTAAAATAAAAATTTAACATTTCGGAAAAACGACACAAGATACACTGACTTTTTATCAAACAAAATTTTTCGCCTAAATTATATTTGCAAATTTGCTTTGACTCACTTTTAGCTAGAATGCGTATTTATACTTCAAACGTAAAAATAGCATTGAAAATAATTGAATTAATGGAAAAGCGACACAAATTGATGTAAGATGTTTCATAATAGATTTTTAAATAGGATCAGCATTTTTTTTAAATTATAAAAACCTAAGAAAGAAAATATGTATGATATAATACCAATGCGTATTATGCATTGTGATAAAATACATTTATTAAAATTATACATTTTGTAGGGTAGCTGAGAATAAAAATTAGTGCAAATTAAAGAGCAAATATTTGAATAAGAATCAGAAATAAAATTTTCACATTATTTTGCAACAGCTAAAGTAGCAGCAACAGCTGTTTTCATGATAATTTGTCCTTTGTATTACTCTCTCGAATTAAATAAATGCTTCGTAAATTCTAGGAAATTATTTCCTTGGTCACTTGGTTCAACATTCGTTAAAATTTTAATATTCCTTCAACGAAATATTTAGTTCATTAATTCATTTAAGAAAATTCACATATTTGCGCAATATACTCTTTTAAGTTACAATACATTGCTCAGCAAATTTTTGAACTTTCACGTTAACCATATTAAGTAGGTCTAGGCGTTTCACTAGACAAATCAATAGAACAGTATAAACACATCTAGTTAAAAATATTTTTATCTTTTTATTGGATTCTATTAACTAAATTTACATTTAAGCAAGATACGAGAAAAGGGGCAAAAGGGAAAAAGCTCGAATCTTTAGAGTATGTATAATGTTATTGTTTAATAATAAAACAAGAAATACAATGCAAATAAAAAAATATGCCCGATGCGTTCGTTCAATGCGTACACTTTAACAACATTTTTTCAAATGTCATAAATATTATAACTTAAATTGAAAACTGTGATTTAAACTTCTAGCCTGCAGCTTTGTAGATTACAATCTGATTATAAAATTCGCGCTTCGCGTCCGATAATTTGTGTCCAATTGAAAAGCTTTATCAAATATGTTATAAATCTAGTTCAAATCTACTAAAACAATGATTTAAACTCAAGGATCTCTTGAAAACAAAAATTGCATATTTTTGAAAATGATCCACCTTTTGGAACTTTTGTCTAATTAAAAAATTTTATGAGAATAGATTCGTCAAAAGTATATGCGTTTTTTAATTGTCACCGAAATTAAAAATTTTGTTTGGATAGATTGCAAGTATTCTACTAACCTATAAGAAAATTTGACAAAAATTTGTAAAATTTGAAATTTTTTTTTTAAATATTAAAAATGTTCTAAGTTTTAAAATATTTTTTTGAAATATCTGCTTAACGAACGTAACTTTAATTATATGAATTTTAAGAAGCGTATCAAAGGCTGACTCGATTAGACAAATCCTTCAAAAGTTAGCGTGGCTACACATTCAGGTAACCATACATACAGATATACAGACATACAGACATACATAATTTATGTTGAAAGAAATGTGTTCTTCCATGAAAGTGCTTGCAATTATTGTAAGCGTAATTGAAAGTCACATTCTTTGTAAAACAACAACTATCGTAATTATTATAAATGGATTAGTATTGGTAAGGAAATACCTTATTTGATCGACTTCTTCCAAACTATTTAATAGTCTGAAAGAAGTCGATCAAAGAAGGTTTTTCCTTACCAATACTAATTTTGTTGTTTCCGAGACGTTAAATTAGAAAATTTTACATCCCAAAGTTCTTTATATAACTAATACGTATTGACCTTTGTTAACAATTTTTTTCAAAAATTTGGAATTTGTTGTTTCTTCTATTTCCGTTTTTCCTTTATCATCCGAATTGATGTAGATATTCATAATTTTTTTGCAATGGGGCTGCTTCAAATTTTGGTGAAAGAGATTTACATAAACTTTTTCTGTGTAAAATTTAGAATAAACAATTTTTATTATTTAATTCCAAGTATCACGGAATTTTCAGCTATTCAAAAAACATTTCAATTTTTGTTGAACAAAATTTTGTCCCATTTGGAAATACTTCACATTCTTGTGAGAATGATCTTCAGTGACATTTTCTATAAAAAACTAACAATTGTAATTATTATAAACAATTCTAGCTGAAAATTTTGGAATTTGTGGTTTTTCAATTCAGACTTTTCCGTCATCATCTGAATTGATTTAGAGATTCTTCCAGAGAATATAGCTTCAATTATATTTTGAAAATACAGCAATTTTTGATTCTTTAAAGAAATGAAGTACGTAAATGTAAGACTTTGGCTTTCTGGTGTGAAAGATATTTTTTTTTGTAACAAAATGGCTTTCAATTTTCGTTAGAGAGATTGGCAGTTTATATTCTCTTGTAAAATTAACAATAAATTATTGTTGTTATTTATTTATATAATTTTGAATATCATGAAATTACGAATTTTAAACAAAAATTACAGAGCGATCAAAATAACAGAAGAAAAAATGTAGGAAGTTCCAAGTAGATTTATGCCAGGAAGATCATGTACGGTTCAAATATCTAGCTCAAGACAGATAAGAGAAAAAAGTTTGCGAGTAGGAAAAAAAGTTTTCTTTGCACTTGTTGATATAGAAAAAGCTTTTGAAAAGTTGGATGGAAGTAAACTTTGAGATTTCCTGAAATAGTACGGAGTCAATAGATGGCTCCTACAAGCGATAAAATCAGTATAGACTGGTATCAAAAGCAAATGTAAGGTTAAATGAGATGATAAGAGACTGCTTAGATACAGTGAAACTCTTCTACAGCGCCGATTTTGTGGCTGACGGTGGGTGGGAGACTAACTCATCATAGCTCGCTCCGCCTTTGTTTGTTCACGCTTAAGTACTTACCTGAGTGACAACCGCGCATCCCGTGCACCCCGCTCAGCTCCTGTTACACCTACCTGTAAAGCGGCGTCAATTTCGGAAGGGCTATAGAAGGGAGGGCTATTTAAGGATTTTACTGTATTTTTTAACATTTATTTTATGGCCTGCTGTTCTTATAAAAGTTGACGTGCTTACACTTCCAGCTTCTTTTTCTTTTCTTTTTTACACAAGGATGCTTTATGTCCTCATGGCTATTTATAATATTCATGGACAAGTATCTGAGAATGGTACTCTTCGGCGAAGAAGGTGTGGATTTCTAAACAGTGAGGGTACGCAGGTTGGCGTTCGAAGAGGATAATGTTGTTACGGCAGAATCGAGCGAACCATCGCAAAGAGTGTAAAATGAACTGAATACAAGCATGAACACGATGGACCTCGAAATTAACGAAAAAAGCAAAAATTGTTGTCTTGGAAGAAAAAAGTGAGGGAACAATGTGCAACATTGTTTCAAATGATGAGAGAGCAGTATGAGCAAAAAGTATATTTTAGTAGCCTATTCCCTAGAGACGGAAAGATTAATGAGGAGTTAAATAAGTCCCTAAACGAGGGTAAGAATATTATCGATAGAGCAGGGCCCATTATCAGAAGTAGAACTATATCAAATAATGCCTATATGCGCGGGTGTAAAGGTTCAGCCTAACTTTTAGTATCACTAATCTTTATTTATGGTTAAAAAATTTTAGTAATGTATTTTAAATTATACATAATCAATGAATCCATCTCATTCCATTTATTAACATTAATACATTTGTTTGGCAAACAGCTAAGCGAATTTAAGCTGAAGCCGAGAAATATATCTTAAAGCAGTAACCATAAACGAATTAAAATTGGATATCTATGAAGTCTGGATTATGAGACGAAGCTGGAGTTAATTGTCTTGCAGCCAAACACAAAACAAAATATTTTTACGTCTGTGATCGAATTAAGTCAGATGAAGGGAAGGGTTTCAAAATAAGTCAACTTAGAGATACAGGAAATAGCATTTATTCAAGGGATTTATTTTTACATGCTCCCACATTTAGCTGCACTTCCATACGATTGTGTTTCATTGCAACCGGAAAACTTCACTTGAAGCCAAAGCCCCTAGGAGGAGCCAAATCCTTTTCAAACTATTCATTAGGCTTCTGTAAGAAAAAATTAAAATGTTCATTATTTTAACCATTAACAGATAAGTAATTGAAAATCACTAGGTAAATTATCCCACACTTGTGATATATAATATATATTTTGAATTTTTTTATTACAACCCCAAATTTCGATAATGCTCCAAAAAATTTAGATCTGAAGATTTAAAAAAAGTGAAATGTTGATCCAGATTTTTGTGTATGAGAAATATAATATTTAATTAATCTGATGAGAGAACTATTGCTTAGCGGTCCAAAGTAATCATTATTTGCTCAAATCTGGACAGTCAGGGCGCCGAACAATAATATATTTGTTTTAGCGTGTATGTTAGTTTTTACGTCACCTCCATCATGTGGAAGCAGATGCACCACGAGCCACATATTTTTCCAGAATGTGGCGATATGCACTTGTTGCTTCTCCACAGTGCCAGATTCAGTAGCAACCAGTCGTATACGAATTAGTCGATCACCCTGATACGGAACGAAGTTTAGCTTCGTACCTGATTGTGTTAGAAAAACATAGTTATCAAGTTAAAGAATTTTAAATCTCATTCGTTTGAACTAGAAGGAACTTTACTTTGTATAAAATATTTATTTGAGATAAGAGTACGTGAAATACCCTATATTTATAAGAAAAGAAAAAGCAGTTGCTCTATGAAAAGTTCTCTAATATTGATAAAAATTATATTTCAGTATTCAAATTACGGTTTCGTCTTCCAAAATAGGGAATCATCCTCAGCGCATCTTTTGCTTTTGCAAACGGTCTCCACAGTCTACCAATTAGACGATACACTTGATCCTCTTCCTGATAGAAGACTGGCGGTATTACATAGTCTCCTGCCAAAAATATTGTTACTATTTAATAAATGGTTATTTTATCGAAACACAATTCCTTCACTCAGAATTACTAAATTCCACTAAGTTGTAAGTTTACCAATAATTAAACGGGAAATGGAATCTTCTTATTTCTTTTCAGAATGCTGAAAACAACAACAAATTGAAATTATTGCAACTGAAGCCTTATAAATTGCTTCGTTCTCCGAACATAAAAAATTGTAAATCATGTATTCAGATTTAAACAGTTCAAATTGATAATAATATTTGATGGAGTTTGTAGATTATTTTCGATTTAATATGCGAAGGTGGAATTTTAATCCTTAAACTCTACAATCTGAACCAAAAGTTCAAAATTTCAATTTCGCAATATTTGAGGCTCCTACTGTTATAAAGTAGAAGTTAAAGCATTTCAAATAAATTTATTCAATAAATACATTTTCTAGTTTGTACATGATCAATTTAAAAAATGTTTAATTTCAAACTTTTAATTTAGAATGAAGATTTCTGAGCTTGCAAAGGTAGCATTACGATTTTAAAGAAGAGACAAAAGAAGTTTTAAAGAACCCAATTTTTAATTAACGAAAAAGAAAATTTAAAATTGATTTTTTTTTCAAATTGTACCGTTTTTCGAATTTGTATGATTATGAAAAATCGAAGTTCCGATTTGGAAAAGCAGTGAATTCAGCTTGATGCAACTACGCATGCGCATATGAACCAACGTGCAAATTTTACATTTGAGTCTGAAGGCATGCTAGCGAAATAATTAAATTATAAACAATCTTTTCATGGCGTTATGCATGAGAATTTCTTTGATTTCTTGGGCAAAAAATTGCATTTTCAAAAATGTATGGGTAACCCAGTCGTAAGTGTACCAATAGTTGTACGAGAAATCAAATTTTCTTATTTTTTCGGAATTCCGAAAAAAAATACAAATTAAAATGATTGTAATTAAAGACTTATAAATTCTTTACGTCGAAATGCGACCTCACCGAGTCAAACCAACCCCGGATTCGGATTAAGCGACCCCAAAAACGTATAGAAATATTTATGGCGTGTGGTGGACTTTTTTTCGTGTGCCTGTTTAATTGTTTATACTTGTCTAGTCCACATCTTCAATTCATCTCTGATCTTTTCAAATATGATCTCCTCGCTCTCTTCGATCCTTCTCCAGAAACTTCTAGGTTTTCATTCGTTCTTGTCTTCCGCCTCGTTCTTCTTGAAGGTCCAGGTTCGCTGAATTCCTCTTCGAATACGCGACTCGGTTGAATTTCTTTCTCCTTATCCGTGTTTTCTTATCCTGGATCCTTATCTCCTTCATTATAAGCCTTTATCATGTCCGATATCCTTAACAATTCGTCGATAATAGTCTCGCTTTCTACATAATCTAAGCCATCCAAGATTTCCGGCACGTTCTCACACGTACTTCTAATGCAGCGAATACAAATTATGTAGAACTTCAACCCTGATTTTCTGCAGCCGCATGCTTTGCCGCATCCTTTCTTGTATTGGCAGGAGGCGTTTCAGAAGAACTTCTGGAGCAGGATCCTTCGTTGTCCTGACTGGAGTGAGACCAGCCTTAGTTCTCTTCCGTCTTCAGTCTTTTTGATTCTTCGGGACTCCAAAACAAGTTTGGACCTGATGGTATATATGCTGAGTAGAAATTTCCTCTTCCTAGATGAGAGACTTTGTTCATAAAAATATATTTTAAAAGCAATTTCAATCAATTAATTGTTTTCTCGAGGGGACCTTCTAAAGCCCTCCACAAGTGAAACTAAATACCTTCTGAGACGAAAATAAAGTTTGTAGTAAGTTGAATATAATTCGACTTAGACAAAGTCGAAGATGGTATGCTGATACTCTTTATTCTTCAAGAGGTACGTATATTGATGCCCAGACATGACTTTTTTTAATGTAAAGTTTCATGTGAGACAAATCAGTTATAAGAAATGGATGGGCAAAAAAACTAGATTGCAGTAGTTTATGATAAATATTTCTAAATCATTTAATCATGCAACGTAAATTGATAAATCCTTCTTTCATTTAATATTTCTAACTCTCATACAAAATTGTATCCTTTCAAATACACCACAATTTGCTTTAGAAACAAAATTTGAGGTTCCCGGTTAGAAATTATAACTTGTTTCTTAAATTGCCCTGTCTTGATTTCCTATTTTCTATCGAGGCCCTAAAGTGGCAATCTATCGAGAGCACAAGAAAAAAAGCTACGCTCATCCAGCAAGGTCATCATTAGGCAACTTAATGGGGTACTATTATTAATGTCTTTATATAATCTAGGTAATCCCTCACAATACTTAAAGCCTTCTCCATGTATTCGAAAATAATAAGTCTACATGTAACTGACTGATTATCAAGTATTATACGGTTTGTGTTACACGGTTGGCGTATATTTTTGTAAAAGATCATTCTTTCAGTTTTACGAGAGTGGATCAAATATAAACCGGAATTTTACAAATACTTTTCTTAGCCAATCGCAAGCACTCTCACAGTGTAGGTTCTTGTAATGTAGTGTATTAGGA
>NC_046657.1:55211744-55239032 GCF_010883055.1 Belonocnema kinseyi
AGGCCACATACGGCGGGTGAAACGAAACAAAAACTGGAGGATATGCATTGGGAAACCCTTGATCATCCTCCATACAGCCCAGATTTGTCACCCTGTGACTATAATTTGTTTGCGCCCATGAAAGATGCACTTGGAGGATTGCGATTGGACAACGATCAAGATTTTGAGGAATTCGTGCGCAATTGGTTGATGACTCGACCCCAAAGTTTCTACGAGCAAGGAATTAACAAGCTTCCAAACCGCTGGAAAAAATGTGTAGAGCGTGAAGGAGACTATGTAGAAAAATAATCAATAGTATTTTTGTATTGTTTTATAAATAAATAAATATTAAAAAATAATTCCGGTTAATATTTGGTTCACCCTCGTATGTGTAAGGTTTTTTCAATAGAAGTTTTCAGCCGGGCAACAAAACTTGTAGAACCTAATAATTTTCTGAATAAGTTCGTAGAAGATTTAAATCAGCAGTATTGTGGAGGACTATTTATATTATTTTTCTCTAGCTGCAGCAATGTCATCAGGACAAACTACCTTTTTTTGAAAACTTGAAAAGTCTGATTCAAGTTCTCAGAATTTTTTAGCACTTTCAGGAACTTGAATTTCCTTTTCATAACTATGACTTATGGGGTCATAAGGACAGTATATATAAATTCCAAACTTTAAGAGCGATATATCATTGCCTTTGGACATGGTCACCGAAGAGCATGCCCTCAACCCTCCATTTGGCACGTGCTCCGATAACCTTCGGTTTGGCACATGGGGTTTGGCTACACCCCTGTATATATGCATGCGAATAAATGGAAATATGAAAATATTCATTCCAATTTTGTTTTAATGATAGCAAATGAAATTCTAGGAAAAGTCTGAGAGTTTCAAGTCGCTAGCTCAATCAGAAGATTACTAAAAAACAAACTAAATCACAAAAGGTATGGCTGGACCAATCTGCTACACGGAGCGTTGATATAAAAATGTTTCAGGCGAAATTTGTAGAGAATTTACTCCTCTACAATTATGAAAATAAGTGTTTTTGATTTCTGATGAACCAAAAAAAAGTAGTTTCTAAAGAATTGATTGTTGGCACCTTTTTTTTCAAGGTGGCAGAGCAAGCTGCCATTTTATTTTTGTGCAAATTTGGCGTATTGTTTAGAAAACGAAAATGAGGTACTACGAAAAGGGTACTAAGTAATTTTTCATGGGCTATAGTTTGTTGCGCAATATTATAGTTGAGACATTAAACATTCAAAAATCATTTAGGGCTTCAGAAATAATAATTTTTTGTGCTCATTTCACGAAAAATTCAATTAGCTTTTCAACGGGTATTTGGAAATATTTTTATCTTCCTACATTTTGGACGGCGTTATCACCTCTCAAAGTCAAGGCTAATTTTCATTAAGGCATTGGGTAAAGTGGTACGATACTATTCTAGTTGGTAGTTTAATACTCAAATGTCGAATCGCAGCAATCATAATGAAAAAATGCCTTCCTGTGTATACTAAAATGCGATGCGTGTACTTATTTATAAGATTTGTCTTTAAAAACGAAGACATTTAGAAAATTCATCATTAAAGTTGTGTTAGTGCTAAGGTTTATTATCAGAAATTGGACCTGGGCGAGTGCCGGGTCGATTTTTGATCCTCTCATAAATCAGTTTTCGATCTGCATCCAATTCTATGAGGGGTGGCATGCTTTCCAGAACAACATGAAAACCATGACTTTCAGGACCAGGACGGAGGCAGACCATAATGAGCTGTCCCCCGGTCAGTCTTAGTATTTGGCCAGGAATACGTGCATATGGGCTATTTATAATAGATGCTGCGCCTGGTACTTCTGGAGGTTCAGCAGGCACTGCATCTGAATCTTTAAAATATAATATATTAATTTATATTATATCACTAGAAAACAATCAAGCGAGCCACAAGCGCAATCTTTTCGTTGGCTCTTACAATTTCCAGATTGAAATATATAAATAATAATATAAAATTAATAGTAATCAACTATCTAAAATAAAAGAAAGGTAAGGACTACGTTTTGGAGAATTGATGATAGTAATATTAACTTGACAATTAAATGATCATATTTATGCACGATCTATCTACATTCAAGCCACTGCATTCTGGTGAAGAATACACTTGTGAAGTAGAATTATGTCATTTACGATTACAATTATTATTGACAGCAAAGGGGAAGATATCCTTTGAAAATGAAGTAGCAGCGATCTATTGGTGCAAATATAGACCTGAAAATATTCACATACTAAATTATATGAAAAAGAAGTATTGGTAAGTAATGGATCTAATACTTTTTTCGCGAAAAAGTATTGGAAATCTAATAATTCTTCGCGAAAAAAGTACTGGATCCAATATTTACCAATACATTTTTTCATAAAGAAATGAATCATAATATTTTGATAAATCATTAAGATATATTGATTCTGCACATGTTGGTACTTCCACACTAATCAAATACATGTTTACTTGATTTTTATCTTAATTTCTTATTTATTTTGAGCCGCTGATCATGAAATGAACCCCCTTTTTTCGTGATGTCAATATTGTAAGAGATATTCATGATTTAATGATCAATATCACATAAAAAAGAAAAAATCAAATTGCGTACATGCACTACATAAAAAGAAATACACAAGAACGCCTATATAAGATCGGCTGACTTAATCCTTCCAAGAATTGCTGGTCTACGCAGTTTCACAACCATGTTACAGTGTGTGGCAGCATCAACAATGGATCGCCACCAGTTTAAAATATACTGTTTACGTTTCCACAGACTGATTTAGTCTCAAGGCCACTGCGAGGCAACCCCCCAACATCGCTGCGTTCAGGTTCATATTCCAGTGTAGAAAATTTGCCTGCCTTGCGGTCAGATTCTCGCTGGTACTCGATTTTTGTTTATTCCTAACACTTGTGCACAGACTTTTTGAAACTAAAGTTCAAATCGACAAATCTAATTTGGTGATTGTGAGTTCTCATTTGTTAAAGTTCCTTCAGCTTCAAAGAATACATTCTCATCACGTATCTCGTGCTTCGCAATAGAGTTTGTCTCTCAAATTGCACATCATTTCTATAAATGTATATAATTATGATTATTATAATTCACAAAATGCTTTTAATTTATATCCCTAGTCTTGGTGATCCAAAGTTTGTCAATTGAATTTCCTACTGCAGCGTGTTCTACATCGCAGTTGTGGTGCCCTATTGCATTATCTTGTAATAATTTCCAAAAGGGTCTCTACAAGCGGCTAGGTTCAAAAGTCTAGTTACAACAAAAGTCTAACGAAATTTCGATTAATGGGGGGGGGGGCTGCATTATATTATTTGGCGGTTCATATGATCTCGTTTTCACATTCACGACTGCAAAAAGAAAATCCGTAATTTTTTTTCGAAATTTAACTATTAACATGTGCCACAAAGTCCAGTTATTTAACATAAGAAAATTGTGAATTTTCGAAAACTTGAACTGATGTTCCAGGGTTTGATCAAAACGTAAAATTTTTATACGAATTTAAGAGGAGTCTCTGCGAAATAAAACCAAACTCATAATTTTGATTTCCCACTTACCACAGCTCGCATCTTGATTTAGGTTTTCAATCAAGCTTACGTATCCCTCGACATGATGCAGCCCCTAATTTAGATAATGTTGCAATACGCATGGATCAGTCAATCACAGATCCACTGGCAATTCAACAAGCGGTAAGTCACATTGCTGTTTACGATGAAAGAAATATCTCTTATCGCGATTTTATTCAGGACATAGGCAATTTGAACGTATAACTGAACTTACAAATTTGCTGAAAGACCGGTTCGCTCCTGGCAAGCCCTTCGAGTGATATGTGGTCGAGATTTATCGTCTTAGGATGAATTGCGATGAAAGAGTGAACGATATGTATGACCGTTTACACTCTAATCTGGGTGGCACCGAAGAAGCCCTTGAATCGAAGCATGTGCATGATATAGCTACAACCACAATGATATCAATTTGTGCCGCGGCACTTACAGCATTTATAAAAGGTCTACTAGATCAACTCTCGAGTGCAGTCGACGCCAGAGATTCGGATATTTCAGAGAGAGCTTTCAAGCATGCTAAACATGCAGAAGAGCGCAGAGGACCACAGGAATCCTCAGGGTATACGTCCTTCCGAGGCAAATATCAACCGAGGAAACCGATACCTGAGCACTGAGAGCAGTATTACCTGTGGGACCCACAATCAGATTACCATCTGGCCGGAGAAGCACGGTTATATAGTACGATCCCTACAATCACAGGGTTCAAGGTTACGGCGGAAGACAATATTCGTCGGGAAGTCCCCATACACCGAGTCCTGGTTCTAAAGGAAGTGGGAGGAGACACGCATTGTCGGTGCCGGGCATTTTACGGAATTTTTTACCAGGAAACGCCGTATTACCACGTATATCCGACGCCCCGGCGTGGATATCCACCCGCGCATGTGCTTGACTACTCAAAGCCGGCAAACATTTCCTACTCGCGTAGGTCGCCGCCGCCCCAAATAACAAGGTATTTCAACAAACATCATCATAAAAATGAGTGTGCGAACTAGAAAATTGAGGATCAAAATGATCGAGTGTGCCTGGATGTTCATTCTATAATTTTTTCTTAAACTAGTATTTTTTTAATTTAGCGCATTTCATCCATTTCTATTTACATTCTTCTTTATTGATTCCTCCATTTTGGTTGAAAATTGTTTAAATATAGTAGAAAATTCAACTATTTGCGTATAAAATTAAATTCTTTTTTAAATTCAAAAATTTAGAACTTAATAGTTAGACCGATTTCACATGAAATTCGGCAGTTGGACCCTGGTGATGTCAAGGAATTAAATGACGGTAAAATATATTCTTTTCCTAGACGAAATATGAAACACGTAATTTTTGTTTTTGATCCAAAAAAAATTTTCCCAAAATTAAGGGCAGATAAATATTCAGATGAATGATATAAAAATTCACGAATTTTTCCAAAAAAAGGTCTCTTTTTAAAAATCCACAAAGAAACTTGTAAAAAGTTGAAAATTACTAAAATGACGCACATTTTTCGAAAAAACTTAAATCATGTATTTCAAAAAGGCCACCTTAGATTTTTTTAGATTTATTATAATATTATAAAGATGTCCTGTGAGTTTCGTCCTCACTTAACTATTTCTTCTTGCAAAGAAACTTATTTTTTGTAACTTAACTTTTTTTACTATTATGTATAGGTAACTTTGAAGTTAATTACAAGTTTGGTCGATATAAAAAAATTGAATGCACTAGAAGAACAAACTGAATTACGGAAAGATAGAATATCCTATTTATTAACATTTCATACTTGGAAATATCTGGTCTAAATAAATCGTGTTGAATAATTACAGTGTTTCATATATTTTTTGGTATAAAAAGCCCTGTAAAAACTATCTTTGAAAAAAAGACGACAAAAAGTACATATACGAAGCAAGATTTACTTTAAACCTAATAGAAGTAACAAAATATATGATAAATTATTCCAGAACAATTTCAATTAAAAATGGAATATATTAAACTCCTAGCATATACAATGGGTATCCTGTGAGAGATGTAGGGGTGCAATTAGCATGAGAGATTAAAAAAAAGTAAAAAGATATTTAACGCGAAGTATTAGTGAAATATTTAACCTGTTTCGAGAAAAAAATCCTTACGTAAGAATTGGAAAGATAAAATTTTATTCTACGACCAAAGTGGGTTCAAAGTGACCCCTTGAGAGAGGAATATCTTTGCATTTATTGCCCTAATTTTGAGCTTTTACTCATTGAATTAAAAATGCAGAGATGGAATAGACGGAACACAAATATATTCAGGATAAAATTTTGCCTAAAGTGATGTGTTGTTTTATAATCAAAGATTGTTAGCTTGGAAATTGAATACAATGTCCAGGAGCTAGAGGCAGTATGCTTCAATCTGTAGGACTTTTCGACGAAACTCGTTCAAATGATATTGTTTTTACGAGTTAAAACAAAGGTGATTTAGAAAATAGAACAACCTCTATTGATAATTTTGTGTAGGAGTTAGCAACCTAAACAAAAAAAGCAAATGTTCACATGTATGTGAAAAATATTCAAAGAGAAGAAATCTAAGCGGAGAAAGATCGCGCTAAGAGTAACTGAAATCATTCAACAATGGTGTATCACTTTGTTAAGACATGGAGGTTGATAGTAAAAGATGCAATTCGAACTAATCTTTGAACAAATGATTAGATATCGATATTCACTTCTGCTGGCTATCGATATGCAGAAACTTAAAATTCTTTAGTTGCTTCCGATAATAAGAAGCATGATTCTGCATGCGCTTTATTGGCGATTGATCGCATTGTGCAAATTTCGGAACATTTGAATTCTAAAAAATTGAAAGAAATTACAATAATAACAGATGCAGCTGCAGCTCACTTTAAAAATTGTTATGAGTATCACGCATTGAGTAAATCATCTGGCTAGAAATAGTGGACCTTTTCAGCAACTGGCTATGGAAAAGTACCGTGTGATGGCTTGGTAAAACACTTTGCAACTAATCATAACTTAAAGAAATCACATCTAGAATATATAGATGATGTCGAATCCCCTATCCGAAAAGTGAAGACGTATATTAGCACCATAAATCTAATACTGCTTTAACAAGAGGAAGTTGCTAGTTTTCGAGAAGGAAAGGAAAAAGAGTGGCAAAAAGTTTCAGGAATTGTTGGCATTCAAAAAGACTCTGCGTGGAAACTAGAATTTACACAAATCAACGACAGGAAAGGTTATATCCTAAATCCCACCAGAAATCGATGGAAAAAAGTAAAAGTGTACTCAGAGGGGATGAAGCAGAAAAAACTGAACCAATATAACACTTGAGACTAATAATGTAAGAATTAAAATAATTCAAAACAGAATAAAAATATCATAATTTTATCAATTTTTCCATTTAAAATGTAAGGGATCTGATATTTATAAACTTTAAAGTGCATTTAATTCTTTTTATATCCAAAAGATTTGCAATTAACTTCAGAGTTACCTATACATCATATTTAAAAAAATGTAATTAAAAATGTTTTCACATAAGAAAGAGTAGTTTAGCGAGTACGAAACTCAAAAGATATCATCACCATGTTACGACAAAACTACAAAAAAAAATAGAGAGTGGCCTTTTTGAGAAAATTGAGTTTTTAGGTTTATCGAAATATGTACGTCATAACCTTACATTATTCACCTGAATATTCATGTAGCCCTGAAATCGTTAAAAAAATGGTTATAAAAAAATATATGGGTGTCATATTTTGCCTTGGAAAATAATATATTTCAACCCCAAACAATTCCGTCACATCACCAGGGTCAGACTGCCCGATTTCATATGGAATCCGACAGTAGAGTTTTTTACGACATGAATTCTGTTCCAAGAGTATAATAGTTCAATTTCATGTTCAAACGAATGAACTTCAAACAAAAACTATTTTGATTTTTCTATTGCATTCTATGAATAAAGTCTTTAAAAAATGGGAATAGGTGATTGAGTATGAAAGAGGACTCTACTTCAGAGCGCCTAAAAATATTTTTTAAAGTATTATTAGCAATATTAAAATATTAAAATATTATTAGCAATTCTCTATTAAATAGATACTTATATAGCGGAAACATGTGAATATTTTCAAACATGTAAATATTAATCTAAAAAATATTAAAGTAAACGATAAACGTGACGAATTGGTGAATTAAGAAAAGGAACGTGATTGCTTAAAAGACTGAACTTTATTAAAAACAGTGAGACTGCACTTTGTTTCAAATTAAAATGAGGCTAAAATTACAAATTAATTTTTTTATAAATGCAAGCAGTTAAAACGCACATAAACCTTCCCTGGTTTTTATTTCCTAATATTAAAAGCGTGAGCAATTTAAAATTCGAGAATAACACATTTTTGAGGAACAATAGTACATACAATTTTTGAAACGAAATGAATAAATCAATAAAGCATTGTTCTACCAAATATAAACAAAATAAACCATATCTGCTTTTATTTATTTATTCGATGAAACAACATTAATTTGACGCATTATGCTATTATTTTGTTATTTATTGCCTTAGAGATTTACAAAAATGTTTTTCGCAAACTAATGTTCATTTTTTTATTTTTAATATACTTTTAAAACAAGAGTTTATAATTTCGGTCGCTTTTCCGACAATTTTATTATGTATTCTTAATCTTATATTTTACGATTAAGAGAAAATGTGATCATCCTGTCCAAAAAATATTAATAAGTACAAGTGTAAAGAAAAGATTATTGATGATAAATTCAGAGACTATTTTTTTATTAGAAACTTTTGTCTATTATTTTTTTCCTCGATTGTACCATTTGTACAAAACTCCAACAAATATGTATACATTTTCCCGATGTATAATTTCTTCTGATTTTTGTTTTTTCGTACCTGCATATTCTGACTGTTGAAATAAATTTGTTATTTTTCATTATGCCTTGCCCGATACAAATTAAAACTTTCGATTTTTCAAGAAAATTTAGAAAGTTTAAAAATTTAACCTTCTGTTTACAAATTGATGAATTAATCTGATCATTTTTATTTCAAAACTTTACAATTTAGACGCTTTTAATATTTTTAAAGATTTTTTCTCAGCTTGAAAGTTATTTTTTGAATTAAAAATTTAACTAAGTTGTTGCCGAAATTTTTGTTTTAACAGGCATTTAAATCTAGTGTGACAAAATTCATTTGGTTGGTTGATTTTTAACTATTTGATTGAAAATTGAATCTGATTGCTTCAAAAATTATAACTTTAACTGTAAATTACCCTATTCTAATTATTAATGCAAATTTATCTTTTTTTTTTATAAAAAAATCGTTTTCTGCAAATGTACTTATTTGAAAGAAAATTATTTTTTTTAAATTCAACTATTGGGTTGAAAATTCTATTAAAAATAAAAATATTTGGTCCAAAATACATGTATATAATTAAAAATTATTCCGCTTTGTACAATATTAATCTTTTTTATTGAAATTATATTTCTTGGGTTGAAAATTAGAGTTTTTAATTTAAAATTAATTTTATTAACTAAAAATGTAACCATTCCATTGTTCGCCGAATTTTTGTTATATATGTTTAATCTTTTCAGCTGTAAATTCATCTGTTTGGTAGAAAATCGTCTATTTTTTAGACATTTTTCTTTTTTAAGTTTAAAATTCATCTTTTGGGTTAAAAATTCAATTGTGGGGTAAAAGTTTTGTTTTACATTAAAATGCATGATTTTAATTAAAAGTTCTTTTCTTCATTTAAAAGTTAACCAGCTTTGTGGAAAATTAACTTTTTTGTTTTGAAAATGAAATTTTTTATTAAAAATATAGCTTTTACGTTTTTGCTGGAGAATCCTTTTTGGCAATTGGAAATTGACTTGTTTTGTTTAAAAATCTTTTTTGGGGTCAAAAATTCAATTTTATTTGTAGAAAATTTGATAGTTTCACGAAGAAAGATATAAACCTGAATAGAAAAAACTTAAGTTCGACCAAGAAAATTATTTTTAACAAAATATTTGAATAGTTAATGAAAACATAAGAATTTTCATCTGAATAGCTGATTTTTGAAATGAAAAGAATTATTTTTAAAATAAAAATACGAATTTCAAAATCGTAAATGGAATAGTTACATGTTGAGTTTCAAAAATAAATTTTCATAAAAAAATTTTTATTTAATTAATAAAATTTAATTCATTTAAATTTCTAACCAAAGTTATGAGTTTTAATATAAAATGATGAATCTTCAACAACAAAAAATGGATTTTGAACAAAGCACATATACTTTCAACAACATCAAAATTTAATAAAAATAAAAAACAGTTGATGTTAACGACAGAGTACGAATTATCATTAAAAATAGTTGAAACCATAAGTAAAGACATTTCGACCATAACAAATATATAATATATAATCGAAAAATTTTTTATTCTAAAAGAATGAAATACTTGCGAAATATATTTATATTTTTTTATTGGACTCTATAAATTCAGTTCACATTTAGGAAATATACAAAAAGCGGAAAAAGAGAAAAGGGGGAAGTTTCTTAAGAACAAGGAGAGAAAATAAATTCTTTAAAAAAGGGGAATAGAGAAAAGAGGGTGCAAGATGATTCTTTGGAGTATCTAAAAATTTAAAAAAATGAATTAAATCAGGGAATTTAAAAACATTGCCTAAAAGCTGTTAAGCATACAAAATTACTATAAAGATTAATTGAAAAGAATTAATTTATTATGAAACCTGTTTGGATCTTTTTTAAAGAAAATATTCTTATTAACTTATTCCAATCATTAATTTTATTAAATATTATTATTTAGTAATTCCCTATTGAATAAATACGAATTTTTTTTAAGTATGTGAATTTATTTAAGGCTATAAATAATATTCTTAAAAAAGGCCATAGATATGAGAAATATGAGAAATCGGTAAATTTAGAAAAATAACGAGACTTCTTAATAGCTCCAGCTTTATTTATAACAATGAGATCGCAATTTCTTGAAAATTAAAAATAGGCTAAATTTACAAATTAATTTGATTCTATGAATATAAGGCAGATCAAACGAGCACTCATCTTTCTTGGTTTTTATTTCCTAATATTAAAAGCGTAAACAAATTAAAATTTGAGAATCACAAATTTTGTAAGAACTAGAATCTATACAAATTTTCAAATAAGTTTAATGAATCAAAAATGTATTTTAATTTGGAGATATAAAAAAAGTAAATCACGTCTACTTTTATTTATTTTCTCGATGAACTAACATGAACTTCACTCATTATGCTTAATCCCCTGAAAGACAATTTTTTAGAACTAAAGATCATTAGGTACGTAACAGGTTTAAGGAACGATATTATTAATTTTTGACAGCTTTCAGATACATCTTTTTTTAAATAAAAAAAGTGTATTGTTTAGGAAAATATTTCCTTTCTCAACTTTCATCCTCAGATATATTTGGAATCTATTTAAATTAGATTTTAACTATACAAATAAGGAAAAGAATTTTTTGCTGATACAATTTTATTGTTAGAAACAAATTTGAAAGAGATTAGTTATTTTCACACTTCTCGCACAACAAAAAATCCTATTCTATCTAATAATTAACAAAGCAGCTTCTCACTAAACTGTCAAATATTTACCTTTTTTATGAACAACTTGAGATAAGGAATATAAAATTTTCATCCTTTTCTCTTGAAAGAAGTAATTTTACATTTTATTATTGTTAAAATCCTTCGACAGTCGTACCTAACTGCGGAATATTGTCAATAATTACCATATAAAATTTTTTAATACTTTCAAATAAGAAAAGACAATATTTATCTTTTTTGCGGTAGAAGTTTTCTGTGCCTACTAAGCACATAATTCGCTTCTCAAGCGGAATAAAATCCAAAAAAAATTTTTTTCTCTCCAAAAACTTTTTTTCATCCTGTTAGTATAAAAATGGCTTATCAAACTTGACATAATTAACATAAATTATTTAAAGCAAGAAAAAATGGTGACTGTTAACAATATTTTGTAGAAAAATAAGTTTTATATACTATTACGATACTTTGACAAAAATAAGACAGAATTTTCGTCTGTTACGTCGATTTTCCAAAAAAGTAATTTTTAAAATTTGTAACCTTATGTTTTATGATCAGGAGAAAATGTACTCGTTCTATCTAAAAATTAATAATATATAATTTGTATATCCCTTTTCGTTAGATAAATTTTATATACTAATTTTTATTCTTACTTTGTGTCGTTTTAGGACCAATTTAATTTAATATTTATTTTTGATGTTACTTTTTACAATCAAAGACGAAAATACTTCTGCTTTAAAAAATTGAGTGATAAGAAATTTGTAGATATTTTTCCAATGCACGATAATTGCTGAATTATATTTTCCCGTATCTTCCATAATCTCACCGATAGAGGGATTTTTTTATTTTTAATTATGTTTTGTGGGATCAAACTTTAAATTTTCGATTCTACAAAAAAATTCCACAAGTTTTCTTGATACTATTGCAGGCCATTCGCAAAGCAGCGTACTTTTCTTTATGACTTTTTTTATAACAGCGGAAAAATCCGGAAAGTCGAACTACTTTTGTTTATCCTTTTCAATTAAAAATTCATGTATT
Organism: Belonocnema kinseyi; assembly: GCF_010883055.1. Classification (NCBI taxonomy): domain Eukaryota; kingdom Metazoa; phylum Arthropoda; class Insecta; order Hymenoptera; family Cynipidae; genus Belonocnema; species Belonocnema kinseyi. The sequence goes on from NC_046657.1 coordinate 55,223,885, forward strand.
TTGTTAAAAATTTATTATTTTTCTATTGAATTCTTTTTTGGTTCTAAATTTTGTTTGTCTTGAAAGATAGTTTCTCATTGAAAATGAATTTTTAAAGTAAAAATGTAATTAAACCATGTTTCTTTAAGCATCAATCGCCTTCAGTTGAAAATTATACTATTACTTTGAAAATTGATGTTTTTTGTTGAAACTTTGTCCTCTGTGGTGAATAATTTACTTTTTTCGTTCAACATTGAACTATAAGATGTTTAAAATTTCAATAATTATGAAAATATTTGACTGAAAATTAATCTATTTTGTTGAAAATTTCCTTTTTGGTTCCGAATTTATGTTTTTGGTTGAGATTAAGTCTTTAACCCTATTATATTTTGGTTAAAAAATTATCTGTTTTAGTGCAAAATTAATATATTTTTGAAAATTTATCTCTTTATTTTATAGAAAATGAACCTTTTTTATTTAAAATTCAACTATCAGGTTGAAAACCCAATTAAAAATGGAAATAGTCGGTTAAAAATTCATGTATTTTCTTAAATATATATCTTATTTGTGTATAATATTGATATTTTTGGTTGAAGTTTATTTATCCATTTAAAAATTATATTTCTTTTAGTGAAAATTAATGTTATGAACTAAAAATTCAACTATTCCACTTTGCGTCGAATTTTTTTAGGGAAAATTAATCTTCTTGGTTGTAAATTAATCTATTTGTTTAAAAAAGTAACTGCTTTGTTTTAAAAATGATACTATGAGGTTAAAACGCATATTATTATCTCCTAAAATGAAATTTCAGTCTGCTAATTGTTTAAATTTATCGTTTTTGGTTGAAAATAATCTATTTTATAAACAATTTGTCTTTTTTGGTAAAAGATTCATAGAAATGAAAATGCATTATTTTAAATAAAAATTAATTAATTTGGTTGAAAACGTACATAACTTTGTTAGAAATTCGTTTTTTTTTGTTAAAAATAAATTTTTGTTACTAGAAATATAGCTATTTCATTTTTGTGAAGAATCGTTCTTTTTTGTTTAAAAATTGATGTGCTTTGTTGTAAAGTGTTTTTTTAAGTCGAAAGTTTAATTACTTTTGTATAAAATGCACATTTTTGTCATAAATTCAACTTTATGAATGCGATTTATTTCCTTTATGGTTCTAAAATTCAAATGATCATTATTAAATGAAAAAAAAATTTTTTAAAGAAATAAAGCGCTACATTAATTATACACAGGAATGTGACATTCTTTGCCATTGTCCTTCAACAATGCTTCTGAGATTTTCGTGACTCACCGATTTTTTAGAGAAAGATTATTATTAAGTCCAGTGAACGATATATTTCTTACTTCAGTAATGGAATACTAATTGATTATTGAAAATAAAATTATTTAAAACTGTACAAGGACGATTTTTAAAAAGTTACAAACATAAAAAACCTAAAAAAATATAAAAGTTTGATAACACGACGCAAAGGTGTTACATTTTTAACTCTCTTGAAACAATTAAAAGGCAAATCATGCTCTACTTTTTCAAAGAGTTCTCTTTTAAATTCTCAACATTTTTTTGGTTCCATATTATCATTATTTTCCATAGATTCGATGAGTTTACAAAAGTTTAATTCATAGAGGCAACAAGGTATCTTTTACATAAGCAAAATATCTATAAAATGAAAAACCACATTATTGAAAGCTGAAATTATTCTTTAGAGAAGTGAAATAATTCAACGCAGTTTGCTGAAAAATCTATATTTCTCCTGGAAAATTATACAAATTTACCGTATGAAGACCTTGATAGGGTATGATTAATTTGGAGCCAACCGATGTCCTTTTATTTGAAAAATGGGAAAAATTATTATTTTTCACGTTATCCCTGCTTACGAACTTTTTAAAATTATTATATAGAGTAGTAAGTGAATTTATTTACCTCTATGAATTAATTAGTTGCTTTCCAATACTTAGTTTGTAAATATCTCCAGTAATCGAATTATTAACTTTTTATTAATTTTTGGTGGCTCACTTTTTACTAACGAATCAGTAATATTTCTCCAGTGATTATTTTAAATTTACCAAGTTTGATTGAGAGTGACCACAAAAAGTCTTTGCGTAATGAAAGAAGCAATGCAATTAAAATAAACTTTGTCAGTAAAATGTGCATAATAAATGAATAAATTGATCCATATTGAACCAGAATCGTGGTTCATACATGTCAAAAATACCGTATTCATGCCCTTAATACACAATCTACAATTGAGTTTCCGGATAATATAACTACCGTAAGGACGCATGTTTATTTTTCACTTTTTTCACACTTTTGAACAAGTAAACATTAAATTCAAATATTTCAAACATATTTCCTGCACGTATGGATTGAATCCATCTATTTTTAAATATTTTGTCAAAAATTGCGGTATTTGCTAAAAGAATAATTTGTGAGAAAAATGAATTATCACAGCTTGCACTGAAATCTTTCTAACATACATTAGCAAAATGATAACATGTTGAACCTGTTTTAAAAAGAAATATCAACTATTGAATATAATCGATATCTGGATGTAAGATATTCTACTGTATGAATCATTTTGTAGTATATAATATTCTACTTACAAACTGAATCTAGAGACATCATAAAAATGAGAAGGAAAATGAAAATGAAAACCTCCATGCTTTTCTTTTGCCAGAACTGCTTTCGAAAAAGTTTCGTGAGTTGCAACTGTCGTGATTTTGCATACATATCTTACTTGCTTATATACTAGCCCTTAACATATTATTGACAAAAAATAAAACATAAATTTAGGTGGGGAAATTAAGCGGCAGAAAGAAACTGTTTTAGAAAAAAATTTCTATTTCGTCTTAAAGTGGAAAATCATTATTTACTAATCTGGGAAATTTCAAGAGTAGACTATATGGTAACGAGACAATATTAAGTGATCAAAATAAAAAAATAACTTTCACAATTAATACGCATTATAAATATTTTTTAATTTGTTAGGTTATTGCTTTCTCAGAAAATAAGAACATTTAAATGTTTTCGTAACACTATTATGATGCTTAGAAGCATATGAAACAAAATTCAGCGAAAATCAGTCTGAGCCTAAAATCCCAGATAAAAATTTTCCAGCACACTGACTGCGCAATGCCGGCAGGCTCTGCAGGTAGATCAGCTGGCCATTTCGGTAGACCTTCAATAGTTTGTATAAGCTGGACAAAATAAATGGTTTCTAGGGTAAATAATTTACGATATAATAATAAGCTTCTGTTATTGTCGCAATCAAAGTAAGTCGAAGTCTTAGAATCTAAGAAATATTAATTTCCAGAAACATGAATTGAAAAGTGTGATCCAATTTGGCTTACACTGGATGCACGCGGTCGCCCCGATCGATAGTATAAAGAACATATGGCTATAAAAAACATGTATTCCCTCAGAGAAATTTCCTCATGCGAAAAAGTATCTTGCTTGACGTAAATGGTATTTCCTCTCAATTTTAAGTTTGAGTGGGTTCTCATTTGAATTAACATGAGTCCTTTTGCATCAAAAATTTTTCCTTCTTTGACTTCAATTTTTCCAAATCTTGCAGCCAAATAAGGCTGTTTCTGTAAAACATATATTCACGTCTTTCAAAACAAAACATAGCAAACCCAAAAACACTGGCTCCAACATTCTTATTTTATCAGACTTCCTGACTGCCTTGCAGTGTCTCCAGAGCAAAAAAATCAAACTCAAAATTAACCCCTACATTCTTAAAATCAAAGAAAAATTTAGTCAGTTCATCTCCTCGAATGAAAATTCAAAGACAATTATCTTTCATTAGATTCCTTCTCACAGAGTGATCCGACGAAATGAGGAGGTTGACGCTCTAGCCAAGGCTGCTACTTCTTCGAACAGTGTTATTTCTAAAATACCAAATTTATTGAAATGATACATTTTTCAGGCTAGCTTAGAATAAAAATGTGTGTTTTCCATACTCTTCGAGATAAATACCTCATACAAAGAAAAGCGGTAAAATCTGGAAAGTGAAACTGCTTTGCAAATTTTTTTTAAGTTTATCTTTCCCAGTTGAAAATTTAACTATTTCGTTTTAAAATTAATATCAAAAGGTTAAAAACATATCATTTTAACTTCTATGAAAATTCATGATTTTAACTAAAAGCTAATTTATTTGGTGAAAAATGCGTCAAATTTGGTTAAAAATTCTTTTTTTTTTATTAAAAATGAATTTTCGTTACTAAACATATATCTATTTCAATTTTTTAATCAGTTTTTTAATTTTTTATAAATAAACAAAAAAGGACAAAAAATGAGCATTTTATCTGGCGGTAATCAGGCATTTGTCTACAGAAAAATTCGTTTTTTTCTATGGCAACTTTTTTAATTAGGATTTTTAAAAAAATGCATCTACAGATGTCCGAGAATTATGCATCTGTTTATTGAATTGATTTTAAAAAATTGATAAAATTTATCGACCAACTATGACTTTTGCTGAAATTATGATGAAGTTTCACATTAAGAAGACTGGCATAGAAAAAAAAGACAAATTGTGCCGTCCACAGATGACCGATTAATGCATTTGCTTGTTGAATTTGTTTTTAAAAATTATAAAATTGATCAACTCATCATAAATGTTGACGAATTTATTATAAAGATCTAAATTAAAAGTCTGACATCGAAACAAACCAGAATTTTTCCGTCGACAGATGCCCCACTTATGCATTTGTTTATTAAATTTGTTGAAAAAATCAGAAAATTGAACAAAACATCATAAATTTTGCTGAAGTTATCATGAACTTCCTAATTAAAACAATTGGTATAGAAAAAAACGAGTTTTTCTTTGGAAAAATACCTGATTAATGCATTTGTTGATTAAATTTGTTTAAAGAAATCATCAAATTTATCAATTTATTATAAATTTTGCTGAAATTGTCATGAAGTTCATAACTAAAAAGACTGCCATTGAAAAGACCAAATTTTTCTGACGAAAAATGCCCCAATAATTTTTTTTTTTTTATTAAATTCGTTTTAAAATTTATGAGATTAATCAACTCATTATGAATTTTACTAAACTTTATCACACATTTTCTAATTTAAAAATATATATATCGAAAACAACGAAAATTTCTGTCGAAAAATGCCCTATCACTGCATTTGTACATTGACTTTGTTTATAATATAAACCATTATAATTATAAGAGAAATTTCATTATATACTATTGTTTTCATTTAAATATCTTGCAATATTACTTAAAAAAACGTAAATTTATAGAATATGGTAGAAAAAATTTGATCAACAAATAACTTATATATAAATTTTTTTTTCTAAATTGTCTAATATTGAAATATCCTTAACTTATGTAACTCTATGCAGCTAAAGTAATTTCAACAATTTTTCTGTTCTTGACGAGCACAGGGAACATCAAACAGAAGAAATGGCCATTTTTTCGTCATATTTGTTTATTTATAAAAAAAATTGAAAAAAACTTACTTCAAAAATCAAGCTTAATAACAATCTTGTAGGGCATTTAAAAATAAACATTTTTCTTCTCTTGTCTTTTTTTCGTATCGTGCGTGATTTGGCTTAAAATGTTGATTTTTCTGTTTTTTGGAATTATGTAAATGCTATAACTTCGGTAAATTTTGGTTTTATAAAAAAAGTCATGAGGATAAATTCTTCGCCTGTTTGGATACTATAAATATCCACACAGAAAATTTTTGACTTTTGAAAAAAGTGGTCTCAACATTTTTCAAAATACGCTCACGTTTTGAATTTTTATCCAAAATAGCTGGCTAACGAACTGGAACTTTGTTTCAGGAGAATACTAATTGTTTAGTTATAACAAAATTATTCAAAACTGCACATAACAATTGTTAAAAGGTTGTAAACATAAAAAAACGTGAAAAATAGGAAAGATTGATAACAGAACGCTATGTTGTTATATTTTTAACTCTATTGAAACAATAAGAAGGCCGTATTTGAGAAATTCTTGATTTGAGCTAGTCTGTTTCCATTCAAAATTATACCTTTCAGATTGCTTGAAAAAAGTTTCAAAAAAGAAAAAAAAAACAGAATTTTTCAGAATCATTAAATTAGATTGCATCAGTGGACTCGAAATTAATTTTATATTTTCCGGATCTACATGCTATACTTTCTTAGGAAGTTCTCTTTTTGATTTTCACCATTTTTTTGGTTGTATATTTTTATTATTTTTCATAGAAAGTTGCGATTATCTAGCAAACTTTGTAGAAGTTATTCTGGTCGAATAAGCATCAGTTTAAATAACTGTAACGTAAATGTCTATTCCCTTTCATCGAATTAGCTATTTTTCCATTCTTATCCTGATGATAACGTTTTGTGTAAAATTTCACTTTTTCGGTCTTTATCAAATCTCCATATTTTTAAAACTTTATTTTTGCAAAGTTTAAAAATTCTATGTACTGTTGTTCATTTTACTTGGAATCTCAAACAATTTACCCTTATGACTTTTTTCTATTAAATGAAAATTATCAAAGGATGCACATTTTTTGTTATTCGTCAAAACAATAAAAGGGAAAAAATTACATTTTTGACAAAGGACACCAGCTTTTAAAATGATTAATTAATTATTATTTGATTATGATAAAATTAACTTTCATATATTGATTTTAGAAGATTAATAATAAATTCTAATATTAAAAAATGAAACTTTAAATTTCAAAAAAAGTAATATAAACACGATTTGATTGTTTCCATGAAAATAATTGTTTGAGGCTTTTTATTTTGTAAACTATTTAAATAATTATTAGCTGATTATTTTTGTTCATAACATCTAAGTATACATAAAGTTTGGATTCAAATTGCTTTAAATTAATTAATGCAATTTTAAGATTTATATGTAAATTAATTTTTTTCTGCTAAGATTCATATAAAAAGTAACCAGTAATTCAAATTTTTATACGTGAAAATAAAATTTAAAGAAAATGTAGAGTAAAAATTATTTCAATTTTTGATTGAAAATCATGGTTTAATGCATTTTATGTTGTGAACAGATTAATGCACTTCAAATGTCGGAAACCTGAATTCGATCCGTGCCACGTTCGGATCGAAATTTTCGATTCGATCGGCTCGTCGGTCGTATGTCGAGAATTCAATAAAAATTTAAATGCAATCCTGATAAGATTTTTAATAGGAAAACATGATTTTATTAGTCTTAAATACAGCATGAAATTTTTAACCTACAGAAAATGATTTGTAAATCACAATATTGACAATGACAAGATAGACATTATGAACGACTGGTTGCATAATAATAATCTGAATTCATACTTTTGAGTTTTAAAAATTTAAATGGAATTAAAATACAAATTAAAAGGAAACGGTTATAATAATAAGATTTTTCCACTTTCCTGTACCAAAAAAATTTTAAGTCATTTTTCGAAATTAAAATCTTGAATTTGCAACTGCCTAAATCATCCAAATTTAAGTTAAAATATGTGACCTTCAAAAAGTCTTTACCCAATCGTTTAATAACGCAAATATTTTAAAATGAAAATCTTCAAATCTTCATTTACAAATCTTTTGGGGATGAAGGATAATTGAAAGACTGAAAATTCAATTTTCTTCGATTTTCAGCCGCTTGAAATTGAATTTTGAAATTTCTTTTATTTTTATGACCTGATTTTTTAACCGTTGGAATTCAAGAAAATCGTTTGGAAATTTAGATTAGATTAGAGCTCCTTCGTTTTTAATAAACACATTTTTATAACATATTTATAATATCATTTTTCATTGAAGTACATCTTATTATGAAATGATAAAAAAAAGATTTCTACCCAGGTAGTAAAAACGAAACAAAAAGTATCGTTTCCCAAAAACATTTTTCGTTTAAAAAAATAATATTTTGTTTTCCATCTCATGTCAGCGTGCGTTGTTTGGTATGCTTTTTCTTAAATTTTTCAAATGCTGTAACTTTGATAATTTCCCTTTTATCGAGAAAATGGATGTGGATAAATTGTTCGACTTTCCGAAATATTAAAATTTTTATCAAAAATTTTGAATGGAGAATTTTCTAAGTTAAACTACATATTGCAAGAAAAATGTAAAAAATTGCATTTCTCAAGTGTAAACATTTGAAATTAATGCATTTTTTATTTGAAATCTTAAAAATGGTTTAAAATGAAGAGTTTTTAATTTAAAACACTCAAAATTTAATGATTAAAAAAAAGTTCGAAATTGCTCACCTTTAAACAACACATATTGATAATTAAAGAATTTGGAATTCAATACTTATAAAATACAACAATTTTCAATTTGAACTGTTTAAAATTGTATAAAATTGAAATCTTTATGAATAAAGAGTTTTTAGTTTTGAAAATTCACATTTAAAATTGATGGATATTTTAAGTTTTGAAATTGAAAATTATGTAATTTTTATTATTTACATTTTTTTCAATTTGCATATATATAATTAAAAGGTTTTGACTTTTGATTTCCTAAATGAGAAAAATATTGGAATTTTTATACACACTCAAAATTGAAGAATCTTCAATTGCAAATATTAAAGAAATTTAAAGTTTCGTGATAAATAACAATAAACATTATAATTATTTTAAATCAAGCAAGTCGCCGACTTACACTAAAATTGCATCTTTTGAAATTTTCATCTTTTGTGGTAGGAAAGTCACATTTTAATAAACAAATAAATTTGAAAAATGTAAAGTGGTATCGGAAACAGTGTTTTATTCTGTTTGAAAAAGACACTATGTTAAAAATAATACGTGAAAATAAAAATGTTTAATAAAAGAACGCGCTGATTATTTACCATTCTCAACTTTATTGAAATAATAATTAGGTCATATTTTGAAATTGTAAACGCGACGCAGCCACTATCCAATTTAAAAACATTTCTTTATGATTGTGTGAACAAAGTTAAGAAAAAGAAGAATTTTTTACATTCCTACAATTATAAAAGATCAATTTGGGTTATGAATCAACTTTGCTTATTTGGGGTCCTAATGATCTGCATTTTTATAATTTCATACAGAAAATTTCATTGATTTAGAAAACTTTAACAAAATAATTTGCCTTTCATAAAGGATGAACTTGAGTGTGCAAAGATGTTCATTTTAGAGCTTTTCTTATAACATGAGAGTTCCTGAATCGCCTCTCTGCATAAAAATGGTTGAAACTAAAAAAAAATAGTTAAAAATTAAACGTTCGTGCATTCAACATATTTATCAATTCAGCGATGAAAAACAACTAATTGCTTACTAAAAATCTATTGACTTTTTGAACGGAAAATTCAATAGTTGAGATTTTTACGAAAAATAATTGTAATTTAAATAGGAAACAGTTAAATTTAACCAAACACATTGATATTTAACAAAATGTTGTTGTAGCTAACTAAAACAAACACCAGATTTTTAGCAAAGAACATATACTTTCAGCAAAAAAAAAATTCAAATAATAAACAAAAACGGTTGAATGAAATGGAAAAAATAGGAATTTTCAGGAAAAAAATTGAAACGACAACCATGCAGATTTATTTTCAACTTAACTTAAATCTTGTAAAATTTTTTTTTTAGCCTAAACAATATTTTGCATCAAGATGATGATAACGAATTTTTCTTTATAAAAAAATATTTAAGTTTTCTGTTTGCCAAATTATATTAACTATAAAAAAGATAAACGTAAAGTGTTGACAATATTTTACAACAAAATTAGTTTGTTAAGCTCCTTCGACACGTATTGTATGAAAAAGAATTTTTTTTGTGAAAAACACTTCAATTTTTTATTAGTCAACATAATTTATTTATAGCAAGGAAAAATGTCAAAGGTTAACAATATTCTGTAGCAGAATAAGTTTAATAAACTATTATGATATGCATATGGGGTAAAAAAGACATTCTTTTCTGCAGAAAAGATTAGAATTTTCTATTTGCTAAATTAAATTTCGTATAACACAGGTACGCATTCTCAGTTATTTATAACAATAATCAATAATAATTGTTAGAATTTTTTTTCTATTTTAACAAATCCGTTGAAATACTTTGCTACTAATCAGACGGCAAAATATTTTTTCTGGCAAACAATTGTTAATTTTTTTATTTTTAATATATTTTTGGAACAACAGTTTATAATAAATTTATAGATCCTTTTAGGATGAAAAACTTTTGTCTATTTTTTTCGAGCCTTGTATCGCTTTTAATAAATTTCTATTTTTATTTTTAATCCTGTTTTTAAAACCAAAACAAAAAATACTAATCTGCTCAAATTTCCTTTTTTTAGTTAACTATTTTCAACGAAAAAATGAACTGTTTTGTGTTTAATTGAAAATTCATGCGTTTTGATAAAAATAAATCTTTTTTGCTATAGAAGCAATCATTCCGGTTCTAAATCATTTTTAGCTTGAAAATTATTTTTTTTATGGTAAATTAATTTGTAAACTAAAAATCTAGTTATAACACTATCATTTGAAAATCAAAATTTTCTTCAGTTAAACATTCGATTATTTATTTGAGATAAACAAGAGATTTGAAATTTCCTTAAATATTAGAACATTTGATTTAGAATTTATACATTGCGTTGATAATTAATTTTTTCCGGTGAAAAATTACTCTTTTTGTTTTAAAACTTTTTTGTTTGGTCGGAAATAAGTTTTTGTAATTTAAAATTAATTTTTTTTTGTACTAAACATTTACCGAAATCAGTTGCCGAATTTTTTGTAGGAATTTAATTTTTGGTAGAAACTGCAGTTTTTTGGTTAAAAACTTAAGCTTAGTTTAGAATTCTTCCATTTTTTGAAAATTTGTCTTTTTTCTTAATAAATGCACTAAAAATTAAAATTTCGTTGAAAATCAGTTTTTGGTATTGAAAATTAATTTCATTTGTTTATCAGACTATTATTCTAACCTAAAATTTCATTCTATTTACTGTTGAAAATTCATTTTTTTAAATTAAAAAATCGTCCATTTTGTTGCAAATTGCTTTTTTTGTAACCAATTTAGTTTAAGATTTGTTTTATTTATGTTGAAAATGAATTTTCGGACTAAAAATATACCTATTCCACTTTTAGAGAAAAATGTGCCTTTCAGTTAACAAATTGATTTATTTAGTTAGAAAATTCTCATTTTTGCATTGTAAATTCAACTTTTTCAATAAGATTTTTTATCTTGATAAATTGAAAAATGTTCCTTTGGAGAAAATTTTACTCTTTTGTTGGAAATTCGTATTTTTTGGCTTCAAATTAATTTATTTTAACTAAAAATGTGTTTGAATTGGGCAACATTCCTTCCTTCGAGTTTTTCAAATTACGCAAGCAACCGGCATTGAGAAAAGCGACAAAAATGCTTCCGAGAAATTTGCGACACACCTATTTTTTGAAAAAACGTCACAAAGTACATCCATTTTTTTGTGCATCTCAAAGGAGATTAATCATTTGTCAGATCAACAATACAAAATTTTAAAACGAGAAAAACGTCTTTATAGTAAAAAATTTACTTTTTGTTCCCTAACAAGGATCTGAGTAAGCGAATTTTGTATATTTTGTGAGAGAATAACTCATTTCTATACGTCTCATAAATTAAAAACCAATTTAGAATTTCTTGTTAATGTTATGCTTTTTTTCGGCTTTTCTTTGACACCAATCCCGAATTTGGACTCTCTTATTTTTCTCAAAATACCGGACATTTTGGTGGAGGTGCTGACCGACATCACCCCTACTACATAAACATTGAAAAATTTTTAAAATCAACACGCTAGAATATCTGACTTTTTTGGGCTCTTTAGAAATATAAAAATTTATTTTTAAAAATAACCCCTATTTCCGAAAAACTACCTTAAAACAAAATAAGCACTTAAACTGAAAGTAAGCGTATCAGAATTTTGGGCTTTTTTCAACTCTTTTGGGGCACCAATTTCGATTTTTGGAGTCTTTTATTTTTTTCAAAAAAACGTAGTTTTGGGATGATGTTGCTGCCAGCTAGCACCTTTACTACACAAACATACTATATAACTGCGAAATAACTCTCAACTATAAGCACTACTCTAAGTGATAATCAAAAAATCACATGTAAAAAGACCCGTGATGCCTTTAACCAAGCCCTGCTTAGCTGCCTCCAACTAAAATATCCATTAGAATTTAAATTTTGTATAATTACCAAAAAGACTTTCCCCATAAACCTTTGCATATCCTCAGCTCTATAGTAACAATAAACAACACCTGAGAATTACCCTTATCACACTTAGAGAACCAGGTCTCACCCTCCATCAACTAAAATATCCAAAACAATTTTAAATTTAAAGTAACTACCCCAAACAACTATCAAAAACACTAATTAATAACTTTATCTTCGCAGTAATATTTCACGTTACCTATGAAGTACTCACCTTCCATCAATGAACACGATACGTCCCGATCAAATAGGCAAGGGTAGAATGGAAATTTTTATAAAAAGAGACCAGAGTGCTATTTATGTCGGGGTGGTAAGGCCTGACAATTTATTTTTGTTTGTGGGTTTGTTGTCACTTGTCGATTCTAGGCGAACTGTTTAAACATGCAGTGTTTGAGTAAATGAGGTAGGTAAAGTATGACAGATTTATAATGTATACGAATAGATAAATAATTGACAGTTGCAATAAAATAAATTTGCATTTACCTTTCTAAAAAAAAATGTAAAAGTGTTTGCGTTGCTGTTGGTTCTCCATTGTTATCGTAGGCCAACGATCAAGCCCTACTGGATAGTTGTTTTGTGAAACTATGCACAAGAAATTTTCACTAGTAATAGGGGGATACAAGGCCCTAAAACAGATGCCCAATCTAAACTTGAGTTATTTTCACGATTCTCTTTTCAGCGACTTTGTCAGTTTAACTCGTTATTTGTAGATCGAAGTGAACAGTACCGCAGCCGGAAACGTGAGACAAAGATACAGGGGAGAATCTGGGTTGTCCTTCGTCCCAACGTTAAGAGATAGATTTACATTGAAGAGTACGTTCCGGGCAAAAATTCAAAAGGTAGGTTATAGACGAAAATTGGCGAAGCACCTATGTTCGTAGAATTTCATTTCACTTAAAGAATATTTATATTCCGTCTACTGATACTTCCGGTGGTCTGTTGTCCTTTCTATATCGGTTATATATTACACGATACTCGCGAGCCTCGCTATGGCATAATAGACTGATAGCTACCGCTGACCGCGACGATTGATGATCACGCATCACTATTCTTGACCTGTCAGGGGTACAAATATTGCATGTTCTTCTACTAACAAAGACAGTCTTTTAGGTGTCCCTCACTGATTTGATTCTCCCTTAAATATGTTTTAGTACTCGAAAAACTAAGCCACGCTTATTTTTTTATATCTGCGGAAAAACACATCAAGGATGTGAAACAGCCACTCAAAGATTGGTGTCTCAAGTGCCTAACCCAAAGAAGAAAAGACCGACAAACTTTACAGGATTCGCAGAATAAACCAAAAATCACCAAACAGAACGGCAAGTTAATCAGTAAATTTTTCAATTTCGATATTATACATGAAAAGTCTAAATAGGAGAAGGTGCCCTGCCTTGGGCCATTTTTCTTTTTCAAATTTTTTGTAACTACTTATTTATTACATTTCAAAAATTGACAATAACAGTTCAAAAGGGTGGCCGCCTTATTATGAATAATAAGGATGTTGATGGTATGTTGGCAGCTCTTCGGTTACTATTTGTTTTCGCGTGGCGTTCCGGGTAGTTTTAATAACTCTTTACTTACATTATTTCCTCGTTTCCTGTTATAACACACTTGTCCGACACACGTCGCACATTCCACTGTACGTCGAGGAAATTCCTCATAAATGGAGTTATTCACAGGGTTTGCTTATAAAATTTTGATTGCTTTACATGGAGTTAAATTTATGATTATTAACTTATGGTCTGAATGACTAATAGGCGGTTTCGCTCGATGTAATTCCAAACTATTTTATTTTATTAAAACTTTTGCGTTCGAATCAGTTTCTATTTATTCAGAAACACTTGCACCTTTATTTTCTTATATAATTAAATATAATTTTTCCCAAATGAAATTTTAACCTTTCTTGTCGGAGGTATTTTTTTCCTGAAATTTCATCTGTATTCAGAGAGAAAATCTCGAGAGACAACGTGAAAAGTCACCATGAATTTTTCTATGGGGAGCCTTATTGTGTCTACAGTTAAAATTTTAGTTTGAGCCAATTCCTATATATCTATGGATTAATTTTCATTTACTAGTAATTTTTAGTCTAAAGAATTTAGTTTTATAAAATTAATATCGTATATGGAATTGTATTCTTGTATGAAATTTCTAGTTTTATGTTCTCGTTTGACGCTCTTATTTCATCTCGCTCGTCGCGGCTTCTGTTCGGTGAGTAGAAGACGAGTTTAAATACGAGAAGTCTGTAAGGGATTGAGAGTTAATCTGATTTATCCGATAACAGGGATTGGGATATCCTGTACTTTGTAACGGAGTCGTTCGAAAATAAGGATTGTATGTTTACGGATACTTGTGCGTTGGAATATCATTATATGAAATATGAGGACTGTTCTCTTTCACGTAACGTGTACCTATCACTTAGCGACGGACTGCATTCGTTCGTTCAGTAGAAAAAGGCATAAAGCTTGGACTCTGTGAGACCGAGTGAGAGTATACCGAAAATAAGGATGAATTTAATTTAGAATTTTAACTTTTGTTTATTTTTAAAATTAACTGAGCTTGTAGAAAATAAATCTATTGTAAGATTTCCATCGACGGGTGATCAATCTATGAAAGAGAGATCTTTACAATGGATTTAAACTTACTTAGAGGGATCCTTTAGAATGTGGGTGAGCAAAGCCAGTTACATGATGTAACGCGTTGAGGCTTCACTTCCGAGAACTTTTAATATTATGTTACAGTGTTGAATTGCCTAGCACATTGCAAAAAGATGCTTTTTGAAAATATTAAACTCGATAATAGGGTTTAAAATTGAAAAAGTGTTGAAATTTTCGGAATTAATTTAAGTATATTTTTTTGTTTCCATTCAATTGTAATTACTGCACTGTTTGTGGATTACACAGGACCACAAACCGTCTAAGCCTGAAATATAAGATGGACTAGGTTTACTTAATGTTTTTGAGGTCGCTGTATCCGAACCCGCTATCCGTTTGACGCTATCAGGTCAGCATCAATGGC
>NC_046657.1:55239132-55249775 GCF_010883055.1 Belonocnema kinseyi
AAGCCTCGTGCACCCTAAGAACACGGAGTGACCCAAGGACAACCGCCTTCTGCATTTTTCTCGCAAGTGTTCTAGCATATTGTTGACACGCAGGGATGCTTTCTAGACCATTAGCAAGTGAAAGCTTGGCACCTCCAAGAGCGCCAATGATAAGGGCGATCAGTTTAACAGAATATTCCGGGTACAATCGTTGCAACTCCCTTATAAGGTCTCGATACCTCTCTTTCTTTTCATTCTCCTTGGCCATGATGTTTTTATCAGCTGGTGCCGAAAATTCGATGACGAACATGGTTCGCTTCTCAAAGTCAGGAAGAACCATGTCAGGCCTCGAGTGAGCAACAGAAACAATTGTCGAGAATATAAAGTTCCAGTATATGCGGCACTTCCCATTCTCGACAATTGACTCAATTTCCCTAGGAGCATTTAGAGGAGCGATATTAAGGTGAATGCCGTAGGAGTGACAGAAATGGTACTAAACCACTCTTAGTGCCGCATTGTGCCTTTGAATGTAGCTCATTCCCGCGTGAGTTGGACAACTAGATAGTATGTGAGCTAAATGCTCGGGGTGTGCATGGAACGCCCTGCAGCTATCATCAGGAATGTTTTGGTTCGAAATGTGGCGACGGTATGTTAAGGTGGAAATGACACCGTCTTGGCATGGAAAAATGAAACCCTCTGTACCAGACTTTAATCCGGGCGATTTAAGAAAAGCAAACGTTAGCTCACAAGACATTGAATGATCCTTCACATTTCTGTGGAAGATACCATGCATCCTATTATCGAGCAGCTGTTCACGAAAGTTTTTCTCTTGTGCTTTCTTAATCCGGGCTTTCAGAAGTGAGTACTCGAGATAGATAAGATTTGATGCATTTTGCTCACCCCTAATACTGAAGTCAAGTCCGAGTGTTTCAGCAGCCTCCTCCGCTGCTTTGTACAGAAATGCTCCTTTGTCCACTTCTTCGTGATCCCTGACCATTTTAAGAAGAGAGTCTCTTCCATTTGCAACTCTATGTTCTGTATCCAGAATAATCCTGTTGTGAAGACATTCAAGACTCAATATTCCGCGACCCCCTTGACGGCGTGAGATGTAAATTCGCGGAATGGAAGACTTAAGATGCATGCTTTTGTTCATGTGCATAACCTTTCTTGTCCCGATAACAAGAGATCTGAGCTCGTTCTTCGTCCATGGAACTACTCCAAATGAATAGATTAGTACCGGGACGGCAAGCATGTTCCTTGCAGATACTTTGTTCCTCGCCGACAGTTCGAAAGACCAAATCTGTCGGATGAGACGTTTGTATCTGCTTCGGAGAGTATCCTTTATAGATGTCACATCCTGAATGCGGCTCTGTGGCACGCCCAGGTATGTATAAGTCTCTCCAACGCAAAGGTGTCGTATGGCGCTTCTATCAACGAGCTCAGGATCTTCAGGGATGCCATTAAGTTTTCCTCGCTTCAAATAAACCTTAGCGCATTTGTCTAACCCAAATTCCATTCCTATTTCCTTAGTATATCGTCCGACAATCCCCAGAGCTAGATGCAGTTGCTCTCTGTTTTTAGCGTGGATCTTAAGATCGTCCATGTAAAATACATGAGTGACCTTGTACTTTCGATCTGCAGGTTTGCCGTACAAGTAGCCGTCGGAATGGCGCAGTGCTAGAGATAGTGGCAATAATGTAAGGCAAAAGAGGAGTGGGTTCATGGTGTCGCCCTGAAAGATACCTTTCTGAAACGTGACCTTGTTAGTCACAGTCGCGGACAATTGTCCAGGAGTAGTCCCGAAGGAATTAACCCCCAAGCGGAGGTGTGAAAACCGTGCCGATAGCTGAATGGCACCTGGGTGAGGTATCTAGAACGGTGACTCTGGGATACCGGGCGACCCCCTCAGAGTACGCAACCTTATCCTTGCATGCGGGGCTCTACAAGGATGGACGAACCCTTTTCCCTAGCTTCTCATGGGAACAACAATGACAACACCAAACATAGTTGTAGTAAGTGCGGTTCAAACCAACAGAACGCGCAGGGCTCCCGACAATGGGTCGGACAATAATGGCGACCAATCTAGAGCTGGGGGAGCCAATGAAAATGGATTCAATGCAATGGATCGGCAGAATCTCGCGACCTTTGGTTGGATGGAGCGACTGAATCACGACTTTCTAGAGTGCTATGATGCGAATGTGGCCCCTGAACGGGGTTAGATGGCACGGCTGCATGCTCTGTGGTGCGAGAAACACCAGGAGCTATCGCACTTTTCGCAGCAACGTCTGCGAAACCATGCTGAACTACTCCGTAAAAGGGGCTATGTAAGCGGAACGCCTACTCTACCACAGCTAGAACAAGCCGGCAACAGAGACAGAGAGGCGACACTAAGACCAACCGCGGGTAGCGATCCAATAGATGAAGAGCGAAGCTTTACGACCCGGAGAAACATCAACACCAAGGTTTCTCTCGAGCCTAAATATCTGGCTAAAATGGATGACAAGCTTCGTGGAAATTTTTCCGGAGAACCCGACCTCTGGGCTATCAATTATCATGTGTATAATGCAGCGAGAGCTTTGGCCGATGCGAACCGTAAAACAAAACCAACGGCTGATCATAAGACCAAAAGACGAATGCATCAACTTGCCATAAAGATAGGCTGGGCAAGACAGTACGCGTCCCGCATTCAATGTGTGATTGTCTACATCGCATCTCACAGGAATTTTACCGCCAAGGTTCGAAAGTTCGCGCGGGAACTCCAGACCCGTTATCACACACTTAACAAGTCAAAGCTGCTGACCATCAGGCAGCATATTGTTGAGAGAATACGGATACTATCTGACGCTAAGAGAAGTCTAGAACAGAGGGAGAGGTGGGTCAGAGAATATCAACAGTTTATCTCTGACCCATCTCGACTGTTCCAAGGCCCTCCGGTTACTCTCGAACACCCACCCAAACCAGAGGAGGTCGAAGTATTTTGGAGAGAAGTCTACGAAGTTCAGCATAGACTGGACGAAGACTCAGAAAATATAAATAGCTTCAAGGAGTTATGTGTTGCCCTCATAACACCTGATAAAGAATGCCCACTCATCACTACCGAGGAAGTGAAAAAAGTATTAAGAGGGAGCCGATTCCAGAGTTGTTGGTGAAAGGGCGCACAATACTCCTGCCGAAAATAGGCAACTTAGCTGACCCGAAGATTTACAGGCCAATAACTTGTCTGTACACGCTTTATAAGATATTCACAGCTATCCTAAATGATAGGATTGTTCGGGCAATTGAACCTGTGTGGCAAGAAATGTATGAACAACGAGGCTCAAAGAAAGGCGTAGCCGGATGTCGGGAGAACCTGCTCATCGATAGATGTGTCTGCAAATATGCAGCATTCTACACAGCACTACAGCATTCTGCAGCACATAGAGTTGCAAATGGAAGAGACCCTCTTCTGAAAATGGCCAGGAATCACGAAGAAGTAGGCAAAGGAGCGTTTCTGTACAAAGCAGCGGAGGAGGCTGCTAAAACACTCGGACTTGACTTCAGTATTACAGGTGAGCAAAATGCATCAAATGTTATATATCTCGAGTACTCACTCCTGAAAGCATGCCAATACTGTGTCATTTCCACTTTTCACATTCCGGCGCCACATTTTGAGCCAATACATTCCCGATGATAGCTGCAGGGCGTGTCATGCACACCCCGAGCATTTAGCTAACATACTATCTAGTTGTCCAGCTCACGCGGCAATGACCTACATTCAAAGGCACAATGCGGCACTAAGAGTGCTTTATTACCATCTCTGTCACTCCTACGGCATTAACCTCAATATCGCTCCTCTAAATGCTTCTAGGGAAGTTGAGTCAATTGTCGAGAATGGGAAGTCCTGCATATTGTCTATGTAGGAAATCGTTACGAATTTGAATATATTTTAAGACATTCTAGATTTTTGCTACTTTCTGGAAAAAATTACGCTTTGGACTTGAGCAAAATTTACAGAAGGGAATTTAGAAAATCAAAATTTTGGTATAAGAAATTATAAACAATAAATTTAAAAACATTTTCTTTCAATTTAATTATATAGTAAAGTTATATTAAATTTATATTAAATTTTAAATAATTATAATATGTATGATTCTATATATTATATTGTCAATATTCAAGAAAATACAATTTTAACATAGATGACTTATTTACTTTTTTTTAATTATTCGTAAGTGTAATCATACAACATTTATTGTTTTTCAATTAATTATTCACACGCCAAGCACATTTAATTTTTAAAAATTGGTCATAATTAATTGAGTGTGTTGAGTGGGTTGTGGTGACGAGAGAATGTTGCAGCAACCAAATTTTAATTTAGATAAAATGTTCAACACCCGGCGTATTTACCAGATTTGCAGAAGTTTATTTCATTATTTTTTTGCGTGCAACATTTAAAAAAAAATGTTATTGCCTCCAAAATATAAATTTTCTAATTTATTTAATGAAAATACTTATATTATTTAGTTAAATAATGCTTTGTTTTATCAAAAACGAGAATCTGTCCAGAAAGTAGAAACTACTAGAGATTCCACATTTGGCACGTGAGTGTCGACTCAAGGCAACTAGACAGAAGCTAATAAGAAATGAATGATTTATTTCGCAGCAGATAAAGCATTAGAGAATTATGGTCATTGCAACATTCTAATAATGTGCACCTTATATTTGTTTTTAATTTGTATTGGCATTTCTGGACATTTTGTTTGAAATTTTTAATGTTGAACATTCAGAGAAAATTCATCATTTTAACTAGAACAAAACTCAACGACTTTGTTAAAATTTAAAGTGTTTTCTAAAAAAATCATTTTTTAAGGTTGAAGATTCATAATTTTGGTTGCGAATCCTAATACTTGGTTTTAAATGATCTAATTAGTTGAATATTTAAATATTTTAGTTTAAAACTTAAATTTTCCTGAACAAATCGACATTTTCGGCTCTAAAGTAAGGCGGTTTGTTAGAAAATGTATGTATTATTTTGAAAATTGACGCTTTCAAAGAGAATTATTCTATTGGGTGAAAAATGCATCGTTTTACTTAAAAAATCAACTTTTTGTTGCGAAATTGAGCAGTACGGTTAGAAATTCAGGTACTTGGTTGAATGTGAAGCTAATTTCTTAGAAATTTTTTTATTGTACTCTTTTGACAATCTTCTTCTGTAATTGACTTTGAGATTGTTTATGATACTCTGATCCACTGGCTGCAATATCTTTTTTCTTTTTGACACCTTTTTCGACTTCCCGAACCACTTTAACTTTATCACTTAAAATCAAAGTGGTACATTTTTTTTATCATTTTTATAACCATGAACACCTGCCGACAATGAATCCTGTAAATTTCCAAATTTGAGAAAGGACATCTGTATGTATTGAAATTCAGAGAATTCATTTTTCATTTTTTCATTATCGAAGTGCGACTGCATTCTTTGCGTTTTCCCAAAATTTCAGTATCCCTTAATGTCTCCTATTAATTTTGAGGATCTTTTTGCTTAACAATATCCCACTGCAGTAAACAACACAACCAATAGTGCTCCTTAGCCTCCACCCAGTGTACAATATTTGTATTCAGACGTAAATTTGATTAAGTTCCAAGCATTGTATGGTAATCTAACAGGGAGCGATGAATTGATTCAGATCTCAGATGTAGATGAAGAATTAGTTAGTACTCTTGGAACAATATTAAACTAACTACTCGACTCCGTGGAAACTCCAAACTACTTGAACTGTACTCGAAGTGGAAACAACTCGACTTCGTGGAAACTCCGTGGAATCAAAACCAACTGAGGCAAACAATCCAAAAAGAGATAGAGCGTTAACTCGAACTTAAGACTCACAATTATTACAGCCGTTAACAAGTTCCATGACAGAGTCCATAATTCAAAAGCCAAACACGACTGCGATAGGAATCATCTCGCATTAAATCAAAGGAAAACTTTTAGTGGGAAACGCCGCTCTTAAGCAGTTGACAACCGTGCTAGCTTTACAATAACAACCTGTTACTCAAGCTGTAAAGTTTAGGAACCAAAGAAAAAGATTGCCTAGAATTTCCACCCCTGATGATATGGAGGAAGCATGCCGGCCTCCTATGTATTACAAGTTGTCTGTTTTTGACCAGATATGCGAAAGAGACACCCTTGGCCAAACTTATGAAATGGCGTACACAATAGGTACAATAAATACCAGCGTCGTATCGTTTAGTTCGTCGTGGTGAAGTGCGCTATGTATCTGCGGCAGCGGCAGCACCCAGCGTCGTCCACAGGTCGTGCCGGCCAATAGGGCCGCCGCTCCACCTCATTCTATAGTGGTTGTGTCGGCCAGGAGCCTGGTTTACACAAATTCTTCTCATCAGGAGGACGAGTGGGCCCTGAAGGCCGCCGTTGCTCAACAAAACTAGGAGGTTCTCTAGGAAAGAACAACCGCAACGGCGAGGAGCCACCAGCAATAGTAGGAGGCCAAACAGAAAGAACTGCTCGACACTGCCCGTTTGTACTTCCGACATAAAGCCGGCAGGGCAGTCGTATAGCGGCCATTTGACAGTATGGTGGGAACATCGAAGAAGCAGATAGAATCGCAAAACTCTGTCGTGCCCCCTGTCCCAGCAATCGTACTTCCCGCTCACCCGTCGTACCGCCCGAAAGCTTACAATATTTTCGTTGAAGGTGCATGGCAGCTACTAGATATCCGTCGGGGCCGGCCTGGCACTATGGATCCGCAAAGCTGTCACCAGTCGGGAGACCCCACGGATACTTCCTCTACTCGGATTCCACATTGACTAAAGCTACAATTTTCCCCCGACGTGTCTCACTCAAAGTTACGGAGCCGCATGACCTTCTGGAACGATACAACCCCTCATCATCCAGTGCTGAAATTCTCCACCGCGCCCGTGGGGCCTACGAGTGTCACCCTCGTCACCATTGCCTTAACCGAGTAGACTTTTTGGTGTACGGGTCCCAGCGTATTCGGGATCACTCCGTGTCGCCGAGGAAGCATGGTCAGTATCACCGACGTTACTCTCGTTATTGGAATCCATACACGCCACCACTCGTCGGGTCCATCATAACGTTCGCGAAGATAATCGACCTTTCTCGCGCCGCTACGAATGCCAAGATTTCTCTCCCATCTCTCACGTTTTCCTCCTTTCTACCCTCTATTATCCCCTTCACCACAACCAAAACATGAAAGCCGCACTTGGCGACCACATTCTTACTGAACCATTGGTGAGGCTTCCGCACTCGCAAACCTTTCTATTGCTCCCACGCATGGATGGGCTAGAAGCGTGGCAGAATCTCCTCGAGGGAGAAATGAAGAGGATACAATAGCCGCTACCCAACAGCCAGCGAAATGTTCACCCAAAATATGCGAACGCTAGACCTCTGGCTGGTCAAGAGGGAAAAAGTAACTGTGTGTTACTCTCTACACGCACCGATACGCGGGCGTTCGAATCACCCCGATCCTCGCAAACCAGGCAGAATCAGTTTGAGCCTAAGCACGGCCACAAGCGCATCATCGTACGTCACTTCTTTCCACATCCTACCACGCATCTTATGCGCGGGTACCCGAGACCGTCTCACTGTCTATTCCACTGTCAAACACAATCAAATACAGGTAGAGAACAATGTCAGCAAAAAATTGCTGCGAAAATGAATTGTCAACCTAGTAGTTGTATTTCCAAGCAAGAACGTTAATTTTTTACAAAAAAAAAGACAATTTTTCAAAAATATATAAATCTTGAACTTAATATCTGCGTAATTTTTCGGCACCTTCTCGTCGTGCACGGCTTGCATGTTTAAGCGCGCTTAGGGTGCGCTTCTGTTAAATCTCGCGCTTCGCGCTCGATGATGGGTTTCCTCCCGCTGCAGGCTCGTATTTTGATTCTCTGCATTTGGAATGCTTAAATAATAATTTATCAAAAAGATCTAGTTCAGATCGCAGCATTTATATGTGTCTTAATGTTCCGAATTCTCTACTTAATTAAGTATAGTTAAATATTAAGTTTCTAACCCCTGCAGGCTTTGAGGTACATATGTTCATCATGACACATTATACCAAACCCTTTTATATCAATTATAATACATTTTTTATGTAACTCTGCCTGAGGTTGCTTATTGAAAAATTGCAAAATAAAGAGCAAATTGTATTTATCATGATTATTTTAATTTTTTTTTTTACTTTGCTTTAAATTGTATTCTAAGCTGCGCTAAAACATGTATCATTTCAATAAATGTATATCATTACAATTCATAATATGCATAAAAATTGAATCATACTAATTCTTATTTCCTTGTTTTTATTTTTAATCTTGCTTTTTACGATTAAATACAAACGACTGCACATCTGCATAGGGTCTATTAGAGAAACCTATAGAGGGTGCTATATAGGATCCTATGGCCTATAGTTTAGGACACATTTAGTTTAGGACACTAAATGAGTGTACCAAAGGGCAATCTAATAGATTAATTTTTGCAATAGTTATCGTGTTCACAGGCAGATATACAGACATACATACAGACATACAGACATGTGTTAATCTCAAATTTTAAACTTTATAAGCTTTCAAAGTTGGCAAATAAAAAGCAAGGAAAGTGATTGTGCATTTTACCTGCTCACATTCATAGAAACAAATCAATTTGTGTATTTAGCCTATTTTTAAGTTAAAAAAAAATCGTAATCTCATTGCTTCGGAAAAAGCTAAATATATGCTGTAGTCTGGTTCTTTTTTTTTAACTTGCAGATTTCGCATCTTTTTCTTTTATATACATCATTAAATAAATGTATATGTTTTCACAAAATTTAATATCAATTCAATAGGCAATTACTATTCTTTTGATGAAACTCCCCCTTTCCCCTTCTTACTTCATCTTATTTGCTTAAATATGAACTTTAACATTAGAAACCAGTAAAAAATTCAAATATTTTCGGTTAGGAGCTCATTATTTTCAATTAAAAATATTTCTATGATATTTTTGGTAAAGAATTTATTTAATCAATAACCTTACTATTTGTTTGAAAAATTCTTCACACATTTTGTTAAAAAAATGTTTTTTTTTGCGGGAAATTAATCTCCTTGGTCAAAAACTCATCTCTTTGGTTGAAAGTTTAACCACTTGGTTCAATGTTAAAAACTCTTCGTAAAAAAAAATTTGGCATAAACTTATTTCTTCTGCTAAAAATAAAATATATTGCCAAAAAAGCGTTTCTTTTCCTTCTAAATTAATTTGTATAGCTGAAACTTTAGTATTTTGTTTTAATCCTAAAGCAAAGAAGATTAATTTTTCAACAAAAAGTTGCATTTTTATTCAAGAAATATGGAATTTTTACTCAAACAAATGAATTTTTAAATCCAGAAGACAAGTTCAACAACCAAAAATTTAATTTTTATACAAAAAAAAGGTTTCAGTTTGACATTTCAACATTAATGTCAAAAGAATCCAAAAAAGATTTCAGATGACTGTTCAGTATCAAAATTTAAATTTTAAGCAATTTTCAATGAATCACAAATTTTATGAATAAAAAGACACAGCCTGAAATAACTAAAAATAACGTATAAGTATAACAAACTTTTCATTTCCACTAAACATTAATATACAACAAACTTTTGCAATTTTTTTTAAATCCCTATTTTTTCCTGACCACTAAAATTTCCTGGCAGATCTCCACGTTTCGAGACACCCTGAATCAAAAAATAAAGTTTTTACGATGGCCTCTGTATGTCTGTCCGTAATCACGATAAAGCTCGAAAAAGTCAACAGATCAAATCCATCTTTAACACAGTCTTCGTAGGTCCTAAAAGAAAGGACAATTTCGTTAACGAGCCATTTTGAATGAAGATTCAAAAAGAGCATTTTCAAGGTTTCTTGGGACCATTCTTTTATATTTTGTGTGTCCTTCTCAACTGCATACCAACTTTATGCTCTTCTTTATTCAAATAAAAGAAAAACATATTACGTAGTTTGTGGACAGTCCCTTATAGAATTTTCAAAATCTGCTGAATCATTCGAAAATCTAAACTTTAAGCCAAACAACGCACGATATGAAAAAAAATCACGTGAAGAAAAACATTGATTTTTGACACCCTTGCAAAATCATCATAACAGCTTTTCGAATTTTCTAGGAAAATTAAAAATTCGATTGCATAAGAAAAATATCAAAAATTTCATTTTGTGTTCAAAGAATGCATGGCGCAAAAAAATATGATGAAATAAATAACATTTTTGACAGGACACGTAGTTTTGGTTTTATTCTTGAAAATGGCATTCAAAATAAAAATAAAATATTTGTGGAAAAACGACAAAAGTTAAAAAAAACAAATTGATATAAAAAGAGTTATTCGTTTATTACATTCTCATAATTTGTGACCGAGAAAGTATTAGATTCGCTCGAAATTTGACACCACAAACATTTAGATTTTGAATTAAGCGACGCAAAGTACGAAAATTAGTCTCATAGAGAGATTATAGCGTTTGAAAAATACTACAAAAGGTCTTTTAACCGTTTTCAATTATTATTTGTAATTTTGTTTTTATTTTTCGTAAGTAATACGAGGGTGGATTGATAAGTTTCCGGCCTGACCAAGAAAAACAACGTTTTTAAGAATTTTTTTTTTTTATTTCTCAACATAATCTCCTCCAAGGC
>NC_046657.1:55249875-55255681 GCF_010883055.1 Belonocnema kinseyi
TAAGCCTGAAATATAAGATGGACTAGGTTTACTTAATGTTTTTGAGGTCGCTGTATCCGAACCCGCTATCCGTTTGACGCTATCAGGTCAGCATCAATGGCAGTTCAAGGTTAAACATACAAAATTCTTCGCTAGCTTACTCAATTAGGTTAACTTCAGGTTTAAGTGGTCGTTGAATTTGAATCCTGTGTCCGTTTGACGCCATCAGATCACTATCAAGGCCAGTTCAATATCAAATCTACCAAATTAATCGCTGATCAACTAAATCATGACACATTCAGGTTTAAGTGATCGTTGGATTCTAATCCTGTGACTGTTTGATTCTATAAGGTCACTATCAAGGCCAATTCAAAGTGAAGCCAAAAAAATCCATCGCTAACCAACTAAATCAGGGTACTTTCAGGCTTAAGTGGACACATTAAGATGAAAGTTAAGAGATTTTAATGGTCAAATTTTAAAAAAACCTGAAGAGGTTTTATGTTAGCATTGTGCTCTTTAGAATTTGTAACCTTGCCGCCATTCAAGAATGCTATAGTATCAGTTACTTTCTGAATACATTAAATTTGAACTTGCTTAATATAGTGTGAGAAACGCTATCAATTCGGATGAACTGGTTGCAGCGTTACCAATTCTGATCCACCTAGAGGTACCACTTCTGTCAGAACTTACCCGTTACAGCAAAAGGAATGCCAACGCCAGTTTTATTTGATGTATAAAGTATCATTTCATTACTTGAAGATTAACATCAAAGCATATGCAGAGAGATACAAAGTTTTTTCCTCTCGTCTTTGCAATGTCTGCAAGTGTCACTTAGATAAGTCGAGAAAATGATATGAGGAATCGAAGAATGGTCAAGACTTTCTTTTCCGCTACTATAATAATTAATGTACATATTTTTACAACATCTGTTAAAGACCGTTGTTCTGTGAAACTATGCACAAGCACGTTTCACTTGTGGTAGTGCGATACAGGGTCCTAAAACAGCTGACCAATTTACACTTGCGTACTTTCCACCAACAAAAGGTGCGTTATGGACGAAAATTGGCGAAGCACGTACGTTCGTAGAATTTCATTTCACTTAAAGAATATTTATATTTCGTCTACTGACACTTCCGGCGGTCTGTTGTATTCTCTATATTGGTTATATATTATACGATACTCGCGAGCCTCAATATGGCATAAATGACTGATAGCTACCGCTGGCCGTGATGATTAATGATCGCGCATCACTATTCTTAACCTTTCAGGGGTACGAATATTGCATTATAACATAACCATACGTAATACCTCTAGTCAGACACTTTTGGTACAGTGTGTCTGACCATTTACCTGTTCTTCCACTAAGTCGATTACCTAGTAGTAACGAACTGAAGTACAAAGTTATATTACCGAACTGCATCGGTATTTTATAGTTATTCTCTGAGTTGTTATCCTTCCATGGTAATACTTTGAGTATCGTGTGGTTTCTATCTTACGGACCGTAGTAGAGTTGCCATAATCAGTGTTATGGGTTGCTTTCGGACGAAATAATTTTTTAATTTTATTAATTATCGAAACTAGCCCAAACCTACTACAAATTTTTTCTCGTACCCATTCCATATCTATTTCTTCAGGATTCTTGAAGGTTTAGGGTCAATTTTTGGAAAGACTTTGTAAGTGTTAATAATAAAGCTCTTTGCAATTAATTCTTTAAGTTCTTGAGAGCCCACAAGAAGACAAAAATAAAGGTGCTAGCAGGCAGCAACTTGACCGCAAAACCCTGTTTTTTTTAGAAAAATCAAAGAATCAAGAAATCGTAATTGGTGCCCAAGAAAAGCATGAAGAAAGCCCAAAATTCTCATACGCTTACTTTTACCATAGTTTGAGTGCATATTTTATTTTAAGTGGGGATCTCCCCCTTTAAAACAAAATTTAAAATTACCTTTAGGAAGGGTAAAATCAATCAATTTTAATGAATTTTTTTAAGTTGATAAAATAACTAGATCATTTATTAATTTTAACATCTTCTTCTTACATTGTTAAAGTGTGAAGAAAACATGTGATTTTTTTTACAAAATGGCGAGTTTGCAGAATATCTCTTCAAGCGTCTGCTCCGAGGCATCGAAAACTCCAGCAGCTGTCAAAATTTTTCCATTTATTTGATATAAAAAAGGTTCTATTGTTTGATTACTTACGTGTTAAAGAGTAATGAAGACATTTTTAAAGCTTGTAATGATATTTGGAACCTCTAGCTTATTAGACTCAGACAGACTATAATTTGGGTCTTGAAACAGCAAAAAAAATTCCAGTGCTATATGACATTGTGAAAAGGGTCACCTTATCTATCATAAACAAAAATCATTATTTATGACTAATCAATTTTCGCAATTTACTATACAATATGCATGATGATTCATCATTTAATTTTATTTAGGAGATCTATTAGATTTGTTTGGCGACAATATAAATGAGTATAAACTGCATCCGAGAAATGTGGCTTGAGAGCATGCTTTGTTAGCAGTTGCTAAATTTCAACATTTTACAGACAAACCTAAAATGAAATATGTTTACGTCGGTGGCCGAACTAACTTGGAATCAGAAGAAGGAAAGGGTTCAAAAAAAAATTTACTTATGAATACAGACAAAAACATTTATTTAGCAGAATCATTTTTACAAGCTCTTGCACTTTCCCGTCCCTCCATATGATTGCGTTTCAGTGCAACCCGTCCGGAACAATTCACTTAAGGCAAAAACCCCCGGGAGGAGCCGAATGCTTGACATACTGCTTATTAGGTTTCTGTAATAAAAAATATAAAAGTTTATTATTTTAACTAGTGACATATAGGTAATTATAAACTTCCAAGCAAATTATTCTACACTGATGTTACAAAATATATTCTTTTTTTTTCATTGCAATTAAAAAATTCGAGATTGGAACAAAAAAATGCAGTCTTAGATATTTAGAAAAATGTTTCTTGGTTTCGAGTATTTAAAAATGTCATATTTAATTAACCTGGAGTGAACACTATTACTTAGAGGCTCAAAGAAATCTACATTTGCACAATCTGAAAATTTAGGGTGTCGATCAATAATATCTTTTTTTTAGATAGTATATCAGTTTTTACATCACCTCCAGCACGAGGAAACAGATGCACCGCGAGCCACATTCCTTTCCAGTATGTTGCAATATGCACTTGTTGCATCTTTTTACCTCTGGGTGCATCATCAACTAGTTTATGACGCATCAACAGATCACCCTCTTCAAGTTCAATGCGTATTTTGTGATCTGATTACGTGAGAAGAATATATTTATTTGTTTAAAGCTTTTTTAAATAATGAGTTTGAAATTCTAAGAACCTTACTACTTGTGCGAAAAAACTTTTTTAAAAAATTAGCCGTTCTTGGGAAAGTTCTCGAATACTAAAAAAAGTTATATTACAGTATTCTAATTACTTCTTTGGGCTGCTTGAAAATCAATCATCGTCTCCGCGTCTTCTGCTTGCCCGACCGGTTTATATACTTCACCAAATTTACGATGTACTTGATCCCCTTCCTTATAGAGGTATTGCGGTATTACAAAATCCTCTGTAAAAATATAGTTACTAGCTAGTTATTTTATCGATACAAAGTTCCTGTAGTCGAAATAACTAAATTGTACTGAATTGCAGTTCCACTTATAATTGAACAAGAAAGTAAATTTGTTATCTTCTTCAGAATCGCGAAAATTGTTTTATACTAAAAAAAATTTACAATGAGAATAATTTCATAGATTTATTTATATTTCGATATTTTTATCTTCAAGTCTCTTGGCACTTCAACGTTTAATTAAAAATTTTGCATTTCCGAAATGAAATCCGCAAATTCTTCACAATTGTTTACATTTATAAACGATACAAATTCAAATAATTTCAATTGAAGCCATAAAAAATTGCTTCGGTCTGCAAGTATGAATAAACATCTAAATAAAGTTGTTAGAATTTTAAATGTTCAAAATGAAATTATTATTTGAAAGATTCCTTTAATTATTTTTCGTTAAATATCGAAAGGTTGTCTTTTCATCTTTGAACCATACAATTTGAATCTTAAGTTTAGATTTACTAATTCGCGTATCAATTATTAACATGTTTGGAATATTTAGTGTTCTTATTTGTTAAAATTTACATAGTAACTTTAGATGACACATCACAATAACGGAAATAATTATTTTTCTTTTTAATCCTAAAATGTCAGTTTTGAGTATTCGGGAAGATTGAATTTCGAAAATTTAGAACTTTTTCAATTTGCAACTGATCCCGTTTTACTACTCGATATCTGCCTATGATAAATTTATTATTATTTTTACAAGTTTCTAGTCTGTGCGGCATTTATTGAGAAAATATTATTCCCGAAACACGTACAAAATGTCCGAAAATGGCTCACTTAGAAAATTTGAAGCGCAAAAAATATGACGATGTGCTAATATGTTTATTGTTAATCATAATTACAGTTGAGTATGTAAAAGCAGAAACACTTGTTCAATCCGTAAGCTTAATTCTGGTTAATTTTTAACTCTGCGCTTCTCATTTCTGAATCACAGGATCAATTAATTTAGATTTTAGGTTTGTTGCTTAGGAACCGCCGGCAGCGCATTATCACGCCTAGAGGCACTTTGTAGTACTGTTATGTATTGTATTTTTTTTAGTCAAATAAATATTTTTACGAATCCCAATAAACAGATTTTAAACAAATGCATTGTTGAATAAAAGTCCATTTTCTGTTTAAACCAAACAAATTGTACAAAACGAGTTATTTGTTAACATCAATCTGGCAAATAATTTCCATTTCTTAAAATCGGGTTACGCTGGTTAACGTGCCAAAAGTCAGATATCTAAAAAAAAAGTTTTTCTATGATTTTCAAAATCAAAATATTACAACTGATGTCATTTCCAAAACAAGACATTATTTTTCGTGAAAAATGTTGAATATTACAAAAAAACATAAATGTCAACCATGCTTTTTGCAATTGAATTTTGCCTGACCGTCGCTTCTTACCAATTTTTGAAAAATGATTGCATCTCAATGAATAACGGCTTCCTTTTTCCAGGAAAACATTTTTTACTGTTTAGAAATTTTAAAAAAAGTTGTTTTAACGATTTTAAACACAATAAAATTTACTTTCAAGATTGGAATCAGTAGAGTTGTAGAAAATTTTTGCCCAGAAAAATTAGCCAGAATTTCTTCAAATGCAATCATTTTTCACAATTTGGTAAGAAGAGTCGGTCAGAAAAAATCAAATTGCCAAGTATATGGTTACAGCTAATGTTTTTTGTAAATTTCGCATTTTTCATAGAAAATAATTTTTTTATTTGAAATGGCGTCAGCTATAATATTTTGATTCTTAAAATCATAGAACAAATATTTTTTCGAATACCTTATTTTTGTCACGACAACTAACTCAAGTGGTCCAAGTCTATCCGTCGGTACTTTAACTCTCAAATGTCGATTTGAATCTCTGGTTCGTGTTCTGATAATTATATAAAATTTCTTCATAAAAATTAAGGAATTTCGAAAATTCATCATTAAAGTATTCTTAGTGCTAATATTTATTGTTAAAAATTGCACCTGCGGTAGTATGCGCTCGATGTCGAATCCTGTTGTAAATCAGCATCTCAAGTCTATTCAATTTCATAAGGCTTGTGCTATCCGTTTCAATATGAAAACCATGACTTCTATGACTTAGACTTATATAGTTTATATAAAGCGCTCCATTAGCTAGTCTCACTATTTGACCAGCAGGTAAATCATTTTTATGATGCTTCATGATTACACTATATGGTACAAGTGGTGG
>NC_046657.1:55255781-55259563 GCF_010883055.1 Belonocnema kinseyi
TAGTTTATATAAAGCGCTCCATTAGCTAGTCTCACTATTTGACCAGCAGGTAAATCATTTTTATGATGCTTCATGATTACACTATATGGTACAAGTGGTGGTCCAGCAAGCATTAAGTCTGTAAAAAATAATATATCGATTTTTATAATAGGACTAGAAAACAGGCACGCGCGCGACGATTGCAATATTTTTATTGTCTTTTGCGATTTTCAGATTAAAATATCAAATTAAAAATCATAAAAAATGTTTGCATTTCATCGTCTCATATCACGAAACCTGCTTTTCTGAAAAACGTAACAATATGGCAACGTTTTTCCCTTTCGGTTTGTATTCCATGGTAAAAAATATAATTGAATATTTCATTTATTGAAGCCCTGGAAAGCAAAACGTCCTGAGTACGCGAGACGAGTTTCCCTAGTAGGTACATTAATCTCTACTATATGCGAAATTCAGCTTGATCTGATTTGATTTGTAGAAATGATTCGCATTTGTTTTGTCCTTGATAAACAAATGACTATCAGCGCGACCTTGGTCGAGTGTTGACATATTTATGCGTTTTTGAGCGAGAAAGGCGAACATTTATGATCGTCATTTCTACAAATCAAATCAGATGGAGCTGAATTTTGGATATATTATAGATTAATTTACATGCACTTGATAAGTATTGGTCGTTTTGGACAATTCGAAAATTTATAGCGACGTTTTTAAGCTCGAAGTTGTGAAAACTTCGTGCTGAGTTTGGGAATTAAATTTATGCGTAATAAGCAATGATTCTATATTTATCAGAAGCGGCAAAGACTGACAAAAATTTCTATCTAAAAATCATCTCGATGCGATCATTAGTACCGGAGTATTCGCAATCTAAAAATTTTGTGTAGAATTAATGCGGCCCGTTACGGACGTTCTGCTTTCCAGGGGCTTAATTGATGATAAATCCTTCTTACCCAATGTAATTTCTAAAATTATATTTCGGGCCGATACTCAGTTAACAGCATAAAAATCATCACGCAAATATTTGCATTGAAATGTTAAAATAACTCAGAAGAATAATAGCATGTAAAAAGACGTCACTGAACAATTTAAACATCGATATACAGGATGTCTAAAAAGTCCCGGGAAGGTTGGATATTTCCTCAGGTGAAATATTCTTTAAAAATGTGAAGGTCATTCCTGAAGTAAATTTCAATAAGTAATTAAATGGTGACCTTCATTTTGACCTTGAAGTTGACATTCATAGCTTTTTGAAGGTCAACTTTGTTTTTTTAAAAATGGAAACCCCCTTTTTTACATCTGCAGTCGATAGAGCGGAAAATTCTAAGTTCAGGTACGTACCCAAGTCATAGGTCAATTGTAATTTTCAAGGTCATTTAGAGGTTTTTTTAAATTAACAAAGTTTTCCTAAGAGGTCAGTGTAATTCCTGAAGTAAATTTCAACGAGAAATTCAATAGTGACCTTCGTTTTGACCTTGAATTTGATCTTCATGGCTTTTTGAAGGTCAACTTTGTTTTTTAAAATGGAAACCCCCTTTTTTACATCTGCAATCGATAGAGCTGAAAATTCAACGTTCAGGTACGTACACAAGTCATAGGTCAATTGTAACGTTCCAGTTCAGTTAAAAGTTATTTGAAAGTAACAAACTTTCTCAAGAAGTCAGTGCAAGTCCTAAAGTGAATTTCAACGAGAAATTCATTGGTGGGCTCTGTATTGATCTTAGTGATGATCTTCAAGGTTTTTTCATGGTTTTTTCCAAACAGTTTACATTTACGTTTAGCATTACCCAGAAACAACGACGTGGACGTAGTAAATTCTCATCCCTTTGGGGTGCTTCATTAGCGTGAGTCCCCTTGCCTCTCACGCTTCAGTGAAGATGTTTGAACGAAAAACCTTGAGTTTCTTGACAAAAAGCTATGCAATTGTAACAATGAGTTACAGCCGTACGAATCATCTCCCTATCAATCAAAGAGGCCTGTTGCGGAATCCGATTCTGCAACTTGTCTAAGCTTTTCGGTTGCGTGGAGTATACTTTGCTCTTTAAATAACCCCAAAGAAAACAGTCAAGAGGCGTCAGATCAGGAGATCAGCAGGCCACTCGATTTCACCTCTTCTTATAATCCACCAGTGAGAAAAGTGAGCATCCAAATATGCTCAAACCTCCCTACCGTAATGAGCCGCTGCTCCGTCCTGCTGGGACCAAAGATTTTGAAAAATATTGCCTGTAATCTCCCTTATTCTTGGTAGAATTTGGTTTCTGGCAATCTCTTCATATGCACGGTGATTGAGATTACCATCGATGAAGAAAAGGGCTATCAATGTATCATTCAAGATCCCGGTCCAAGCATTAATCTTTTGTGGATACTGTGTGTGACTCTCCAAAATCCAATCAAAAATTATGTCGGGCCAATATCTACAATTTTTCCTCTTAACTTCACCTTTTACAGTGAAAGTAGATTCATCTGAAAATATTGTATTGTACAAGAAAAGAGGATTTCTATCAATTCTGTCCATAATAATTTCACAAAATTCAACCCGATGACCAGGATCGTCTTCATTGAGCTCGTGTACCAGATGAACTTTGTAAGGATGGAAATTAATGCCTTTTAACCCTCTCACGTTCCGAAAGTTTAGCTTGCGCTATAATGATCTTTTGGCGTAAGATAGTAAGTATGTAATTGTAATACGTAAATTTAGTTTCGATTCATAATATTCGTATGGAAAAACGGTATAGGACTTATGGTATCGCCTTAGGTATTGACTTAGGTATCGAAAAATGGTACAGAACTGTATAGCTCTTCGGGGAGGAACAGGACTATTACCAGAACACCTGGAACTTTTAATGAAAATTTTCCTTCTGATCTTACAATATTTAAAACGCTGTAACCAAGTTCAATATAGAGCTCACCAATAAATTTCCCGTTGAAATTTACTTCAGGAATTACACTGACCTCTTGAAAAACTTTGTTAATTTCAAATAACCTCTAACTGACCATGACCGTTACAATTGACCTATGACTTGGGTGCGTACCTGAAAGTAGAATTTTCCTCTCTATCGATTGAAGATATAAAAAAGGGGGTTTTCATTTAAAAAAATAAAGTTGACCTTCAAAAAGCCATGAAGGTCAACATCAAGGTCAAAATGAAGGTCGCCATTGAATTCCTCGTTGAAATTTACTTCAGAAGTGACCTTCGGTTTTTAAAAAATATTTTTCCTGAGGAAATATCCAACCATCCCGGGACTTTATTGACACCCTGTATATTTTTTGAAATATTCAGATAGAGTTTTAGCCAGAATTGACTGTCTGCTAGGAAAAATTGATCTAAAGCGTTGCTTCTTTTTTTAATTATCTAAACCCCAGATGAAGCCCTAACTCTTGATGCATCAGATAAGAGAATCGAAAGCATGAAAACTTAAATAAATGAAAGGTTGGAATTTTCTCGTTAAGAATACATCGAGGAAATAATAAAATATTTACTTGTTTTCAAATTAAAATAAATAATTTAAAGGTATGCCCAAGAAGATAATCAGTTTATTTTGCGAGTGAAAATGAATGTCAAATTCATTGTACATATTTTGCGAAAATGTGGAAAATGACAGATGAAAAAATGTAGTCATCATTATTAAGTTACACTTGATAATCGAAAATTGGTCACATACATTTCAATTAGCCATTACTTAATTAGGTTAACACGTTTACATAATTTTAAAAAATTTATTCAGTTACTCTATTCACAACCTCACAAACATTGGAAAAACTTATATAATTGCAATAGAGGTATTTTACAC
>NC_046657.1:55259663-55263046 GCF_010883055.1 Belonocnema kinseyi
ACAAACGTCTCATCCGACAGATTTGGTCTTCCGAACTGTCGGCGAGGAACAAAGTATCTACAACGAACATCCTTGCCGTCCCGGTACTACTCTATTCATTTGAAGTAGTTCCATGGACGAAGAACGAGCTCAGATTTCTTGATATCGGGACAAGAAAGGTTATGCACATGAACAAAAGCATGCATCTTAAGTCTTTCGTTCCGCGACTGTACATCTCACGCCGTCAAGGGGGTCGTGTAATATTGAGTCTTGAAGGTCTTTACAACAGGATTATTCTGGGTACAGCACATAGAGTTGAAAATGGAAGAGACCCTCTTCTTAAAATGGTCAGGAATCACGAGGAAGTAGGCAAAGGAGCATTTCTGTACAAAGCAGCGGAGGAGGTTGCTGAAACACTCCTCTAAATGCTCCTAGGGAAATTCAGTCAATTGTCGAGAATGGGAAGTGCCGTATATACTGGAACTTTATATTCTCGGCAATTGTTTCTGTTGCATCCCTGCGTGTCAACAATATGCTAGAACACTTGCGGGAAAAATGCAGAAGGCGGTTGTCCTTGGGTCGCTCCGTGTTCTTAGGGTCCACGGGGCTTTTGCTGGATCGTCGTATTGATTCCTTTACAGACTGTAACCACCTATCTCACGGTTTTGAGACGTGGTTATGGCTGAAATTTTACTGCGATTTCGCTGGAAGCCGGTGCAATTTTTCACATATATTATTTTTTTTCTGAAATTAGTTTAAAAGGTAATCATTCAAATGTCGAGAAGCCACGAATTAAAAATTATTTGCATGCTTTAATGAAAAAACTTTTTTATTGATTTTTGTCCTTTTATCCTAATTAATTAATGACTAATTATAATGTATGTGATCAATTTTCGATTATCAAGTGTGACTTAAAAGGGTGACTACATTTTTTCATCTGTTATTTTCCACATTTTCACAAAATATGTACAATGAATTTGACATTCAATTTCAGTCGCAAAATAAACCGATTATCTTCTCGGGCGTGCCTTTCAGTTATTTATTTTAATTTGAAAACAAGTAAATATTTTATTATTTCCTTGATATCTTTTTAACGAGAAGCTTCCAAGCTTTCATTTATTTAGGTTTTCATGTTTTCGATTCTCTTATCTGATGCATCAAGAGTTAGGACTTAGTCCGAGGTTGAGATAATTAAAAAAAGAAGCAACGCTTTTAGATCAATGTTTCCTCGCAGACAGTCAATTCTGGCTGAAACTCTATCTGAATATTTCAAACAATATACAGAGTGTACACTGGTCAGTGTAATTCCTGAAGTAAATTTCAACGAGAAATTCATTGGTGAGCTCTGTATTGAGCTTGGTTACAACGTTTTGAATATGGTAAGATCATAAGGAAAATTTTCATTAAAAGTTCCAGGTGTTCTGGTAATAGTTATGTTCCTCCCCGAAGAGTTATACAGTTCTATACCATTTTTCAATATCTAAGTCAATAACTAAGGCGATACCATAAGTCCTATACCGTTTATCCATACGAATATTACGAATCGAAACTAAATTTACTTATTATGAGTACATACTTACTATTTTTCGCCAAAAGATTATTATGGCGCAAGCTAAACTTTCGGAACGTGAGAGGGTTAAAAGGCAATAATTTCCATCCTTACAAAGTTCATCTGGTACAAGAGCTCAATGAAGACGATCCTGATCGTCGGGTTTAATTTTGTGAAATTATTATGGACAGAATTGATAGAAATCCTCTTTTCTTGTACAATACAGTATTTTCAGATGAATCTACTTTCACTTTGAAAGTTGAAGTTAAGAGGCAAAATTGTAAATATTGGTCCGACATAAGTTCTGATTGGATGTTGGAGAGTCACACACAGTATCCACAAAAGATTAATGTTTGGACCGGTATCTTGAATGATACATTGATAGCCCCTTTCTTCATCGATGGTAATCTCAATCCTCGTGCATATGAAGAGATTCTCAGAAACCAAATTGTACCAAGAATAAGGGAGATTACAGGCAATATTTTTCAAAATCTTTGGTTCCAGCAGGACGGAGCAGCGGCTAGATCTTCTGATCTGACGCCTCTTGACTATTTTCTTTGGGGTTACTTAAAGAGCAAAGTATACTCCACGCAACCGCAAAGCTTAGACAAATTGCAGAATCTGATTCTGCAACAGGCTGCTTTGATTGATAGGGAGATGATTCGTAAGGCTGTAACTCATTTTTACAATCGCAGAGCTTTTTGTCAAAAAAATCAAGGTTTTCCGTTCGAACATCTTCACTGAAGCGTGAGAGGCAAGGGGACTCACGCTAATCAAGCACCCCAAAGGGATGAGAATTTACTACGACCACGTCGTTGTTTCTGGCTAATGCTAAACGTCAACGTAAACTGTTTGGAAAAAACCTTGAAAAAACCTTGAAGATCATCACTAAGATCAATACAGACCCCACCAATGAATTTTTCGTTGAAATTGACTATAGAACTTGCACTCACTTCTTGGAAAACTTTGTTAATTTCAAATAACTTCTAACTGACCTGGAACGTTACAATTGACCTATGACTTGGGTACGTACCTGAACGTAGAATTTTCAGCTCTATCGATTACAGATGTAAAAAAGGGGGTTTCCATTTAAAAAAACAAAGTTGACCTTCAAAAAGCCATGAAGGTAAACTTCAAGGTCAAAACGAAGGTCACCATTGAATTACTTATTGAAATTTACTTCAGGAATGACCTTCATATTTTTAAAGAATATTTTACCTGAGGAAATATCCAACCGTCCCGGGACTTTTTAGACATCCTATATATCGATGTTTAAATTATTCAACGACGTCTTTTCACATGCGACGCGTTGCGCGCATTTGACGGAACTGCAAAATCGGCGCGACCTTGGTCGAGCGTTGCATATTTATGCTGGTCATTTCTACAAATCAAATCAGATCAAGCTGAATTTTGGATATAGTTGAGATTAATGTACCTACGAGGGAAACTCATCTCGCGTACTCAGGACGTTTTGCATTCCAGGGGCTCAATGAATGAGACATTTAATTATATTCTTTACCATGGAATACAAACCTAAAGGGAAAAACGTTGCCATGTTGTTACGTTTTTCAGAAAAGCAGATTTCGTGATATGAGTCGATAAAATGCAAATATATTTATTATTTTTAATTTGATATTTTAATCTCAAAATCGCAAAAGACAATAAAAAGATTGAAATCGTCGCGCGCGTGCCTGTTTTCTAGTCCTATAATAAAAATCGATATATTATTTTTTACAGACTTAATGCTTGCTGAACCACCACTTGTACCATATAGTGTAATCATGAAGCATCATAAAAATGATTTACCTGCTGGTCAAATAGTGAGACTAGCTAATGGAGCGCTTTATATAAACTA
>NC_046657.1:55263146-55272928 GCF_010883055.1 Belonocnema kinseyi
GCCATTGATGCTGACCTGATAGCGTCAAACGGATAGCGGGTTCGGATACAGCGACCTCAAAAACATTAAGTAAACCTAGTCCATCTTATATTTCAGGCTTAGGCGGTGTGTGGTCCTGTGCAATCCACAAACAGTGTGGTAATTAAAATTGAAAGATAGATTTATTTTCTACAAGCTCAGTTAATTTTAAAAATAAATAAAAAGTTAAAATTCTAAATTAAATTCATCCTTATTTTCGGTATACTCTCACTCGGTCTCACAGAGTCTAACCTTTATGCCTTTTTCTACTGAACGAACGAATGCAGTCCGTCGCTAAGTGATAGGTACACGTTACGTAAAAGAGAACAGTCCTCATATTTCATATAATGATATTCCAACGCACGAGTATCCGTAAGCATACAATCCTTATTTTCCAATGACTCCGTTACAAAGTACAGGACATCCCAATCCCTGTTATCGGATGAATCAGATTAACTCTCAATCCCTTACAGACTTCTCGTATTTAAACTCGTATTCCACTCACCGAACAGAAGCCGCGACGAGCAAGATGAAATAAGAGCGTCAAACGAGCACATAAAACTAGAAATGTCATACAAGAATACAATTCCTGATCAAAGACGAAAACTTCGATTTTAAAATTAATTTAGAATCTCCAGCCGTACAATTTTTATCCCTTGAATTTAATCAAATCAAAGCATTATTTTTAGTTGACAGGGGAGCCGATATTAATTTTATAAAACTAAATTCTTTGAACTAAGAATTACTAGTAAATGAAAATTAATCCATAGACATATAGGAATTGGCTCAAACTAAAATTTTAACTGTAGGCACAATAAGGCTCCCCATAGAAAAATTCATGGTGACTTTTCACGTTGTCTCTCGAGATTTTCTCTCTGAGTACAGATGGAATTTCAGGAAAAAAATACCTCCGACAAGAAAGGTTAAAATTTCATTTGGGAAAAATTATATTTAATTATATAAGAAAATAAAGGTGCAAGTGTTTCTGAATAAATAGAAACTGATTTGAACGCAAAAGTTTTCATAAAATAAAATAGTTTGGAATTACATCGTTGTCTCTCGAGATTTTCTCTCTGAGTACAGATGGAATTTCAGGAAAAAAATACCTCCGACAAGAAAGGTTAAAATTTCATTTGGGAAAAATTATATTTAATAATACAAGAAAATAAAGGTGAAAGTGTTTCTGAATAAATAGAAACTGATTTGAACGCAAAAGTTTTACTAAAATAAAATAGTTTGGAATTACATCGAGTGAAACCGCCTGTTAGTCATTCAGATTGTAAGTTAATAATGATAAATTTAACTCCATGTAAAGCAATCAAAATTTTATAAGCAAACCCTCTGAATAACTCTATTTATGAGGAATTTCCTCTACGTACAGTGAAATGTGCGACGTATGTCGGACAAGTGTGTTATAATAGGAAACGAGGAAATAATGTAAGTATAGAGTTATTAAAACTACCCGGAACGCCACCCGAAAACAAATAGTAACAGAAGAGCTGAAAAGATACCATCAACAACCTTATTATTCATAATAAGGCGTCCACCCGTTTGAACTGTTATTGTCAATTTTTGGTTTCAGTCGTGTAAAAACTACGAAATGTTTGCCGACGTTTCGTGAACATTGCAATTCACATCTCCAGGGCTGACCTGAATCTGAGGTATCAGGTCATGTTGTTCTTAGGTATCCTCTCTACGATGTCTGTGACTTGATTGGCTAATCAAATTCAACCCGTCCCCACGGTGAGGCGCTCTGGCCTATCACAGGCATCGTACTGAGTATATCTAAGAACCACATGACCTGATACCTCAGTTTCAGGTCAACCCTGAAGATGTGAACTGCAATGTTCACGAAACGTCGGCAAACATTTCGTAGTTTTTACTCGATTGAAACCCGAAATATCTCTTTTTATCAAAATGAATCATCGTGAAAGCATAAAATCTATTATTAAGGTTTTTTTAAATCTTTTTTTTTTTTTTGTTGTTACTTTCGTCGTTTTTCAACAAATTTTTTTTATTATTTTTTTTAAATGTTATTTTTCAGGAATAAAACAAAAAGTACGCGTCCTATCAAGAAGTGATCCTTAACGTATTGTAGATACGTGAGTTTTTTGGCTTCAAATTTTGATTTTCGGTTGATTTCAAAATTTTTGAAAACGCTATATCTCTGAGAATTTTTATTTTATCGAAAAAAGTCAGTAGGATAAATTGTTTGCCGTAAATAGAATTTTCAAACTTAGAAAAAAAGTGGTCTCAAATATTCTCAAAATCCGCTCACTTTTTGAATTTTTATCGAAAATAGCTGGTTCACGAACTCGTTCTTTCTTTTAGGATCTAAAATAAGTGTGCCAAAGATGGATTTGAATTGGTCATTTTTTCGAGAGTTATCGTGTTTACGGATGGACGCCCGGAGCCAGACTTTAA
Source organism: Belonocnema kinseyi (assembly GCF_010883055.1). Lineage (NCBI taxonomy): Eukaryota > Metazoa > Arthropoda > Insecta > Hymenoptera > Cynipidae > Belonocnema > Belonocnema kinseyi. Next base: position 55,265,589 of record NC_046657.1, read on the forward strand.
ATTTTACAGAATGCTTATATTAATTATCTCCATGGTATTTATTTTCAATGCATTAATAATTTTGTTTAACAGCAATAATTACTTTCTTTGGATTGCTAATCTAAAAATGTTAAACATTTTTTCCTATCACCAACAGTTCACTAGATACTCGTAGAAAATAACAGTTTTATCCTTTCTGCGGAAGATTTGATATGTCTGTAGTTCTTGAGGTTAACAGGTACCAAATTTTGAACGCAAAAATCATTTATTACAAAATGACAAGTTCTATCGGTCGTAAAATGTTAATCCTTAACTGATGTCAATTGGTTTGGCAGCAGCCTAGCTGAATTTTACGGGATCTGGGATATTATATTTTTGTGAAAGTAAAAACACGAAATTAATAAAAAACATATTTGGCTTTAATTCACGTTAACGTAAAATAAAATTATAACTTGCTATAAAATTATGAATCTAACCGATAAGAAGAAATGAATATAAAACATAAGAAAATATTAAATCTTGACAAAGAATTTGAACTTATATCGAAGTTTTCTTACGTACCTCGTCACGATATCAAACGCAAAAGTTCCCGAGACCTAATGTGCGAGATCTTTTAAAGGCTCGCCCCTCCTAACTTCTTCTCCTTCGACCACCCCCAAATGTCCATCACTCTCGCAGCGTTTCCCTACAGCCTCACGGCCACGGATACATATGTGTGTGTATGTTGTATTAGGTTTAAAGTGTGAGATATTGGGTATGGGGGATAGGCCAATGTTAAGAGAGAGAGAAAGACAAAGTGAAATGATATTAATAAAGGATCGAGAGAGGGCCAGTTGTAAGCGTGTGTGTTCGGATAAAAAAAGAGAAGGAGAGGACTATCGCGGAGAGATGCGTAGGCACGTGTATACCTGACAATATGTGTTTCCATTTGGGGTGTGTATGTATAAATGTATGTTTATGCATATGTGCACGTAAAATTTGCCCTTTTTCGGGAAAAACTTTTATTTCCCGGACAATCACGGCCTCAGCAAGCTGAGCACGTAAACTTTGGCTCCCGTGCATGAATTAAGCCATGCCCGGAGGGATCTACATGCGAGTGATTTTCCAATATCTTGTTTTAAAATACAACTTCAAAATAAATTCCAAATTATTATTAATAAATTCGTTAGCTAATTAAATCAGGACTCGGGAACCTGAACTATAATATCTTGAAATTAAATCAAGTGTCTTAAAATTAATCTCAGCTATAAGCTATCAATGTTACAAATTTTTTCTATGTCTTTAAAGTTCAAAAATAATAATTAAACGTTTAAAATACTATTACAGTATTCGATGAAAATATTATTTCCAACGCCACTAAAAACGATTACTTATTCTACGAACTTGTATCGAAATCGCGTATCAAAGAAACCGACATTGCGTCATCTAAACTCACTCTTGATTCGCCTCGAATATCGCACTCTTGTATACAGATGTTTCACATTTCATTCGGCTCTGTTACATTACGAAATGAAACTTAAACCTAAATAAGTCGTGAAATAAAGCTGGGTTTCACGTTCGATGTTTTGAAATTATAACTGATCATAAACTACATTCGCAAGAAATGATTTTATACATTTTTAATCTTAGTTTAATAATCTTAAATATTTATTCACTTAATTCTATCCGAAACACTAGCTATCTGATTCGTGTAAATCGCAGGCCCTGTCTGTAAGGTACGTAGTTCGTAGAGGTCCGAGTATGATCGAAAATAAAATCTACAAAGGAAAACTCTTATAATTTTTAACCGGGAATATATTAAAGTTCTAAATTGGCAATATAACTTTCTTCAGAAAATTTTTTTTTTTATTCTTAACACTTGAACTTCTCGTTTTAAGACAAGTCTACCTCGACTGGTCGTAAGATTTACAATAAACCTTTTCGTCACAAAATAGTCCACCCCGCCTCCGCTAGGGGCTGTGAGACCTTGCAATTGATGGATATCGATCAAAGGACCCCAGTGAAAGGGCTCTTCTCGTTGATTTGAAAAGGATCCCTATAAACGGGCTTTCCAGATATGCATGATTCTAGTATGATAGAAGAGTGAAAGAGCCTAGCATGCACGGGTCGAGGTCGAGATTCCTGGGTCAAGGTCCTTCCCGTACCGATCTCCGGTTTCTGGAATCGGCACTTAAATAACCAGCGACCTTCGCTGCGACCAAAAAACAGTTCTCCGTTGGCATGGTGGTCTGCGAACGGGTAGTCATTGAGTTTCTCGCTCAATGCGACCACCCCCCTAAGCCATAAGTGCAGACTGATCGCGACCGTGGCACTTTGGCACCTAGGGGTTACGAAGGTGTCCTAGCGGCCTCTCGAGGACAACGCACGACCTTTCCGAGTAACTAGTCTCACTCTTGCATGCAGGGGTTTACAGGGGCGGGGCTTTTATTTCCAAAGCTACTTGTAGGTACCAAAATGGATAATGGAAAACTAAACTCAAAAGAAGAAGGAGAAAGAGAGGTGACGGAAGGGGGATGGGGGATGAGTCACTCTGAATGAGGTTATGGAAACGGGAGCGGCCATTCAGTCCTTCAATACGAAGAAGCGCATTAACAGATCCCTGAAAAGGACACTGAAGAGGCAAGTGTAGCGGGATAGAGGAGCAGCTGCGGTACACAGAATGTCAGCGACCATAACGCTGATAACCAGCACTGACACTCAGAAGTGAGGAAGGGGTTCGGAGGGCATCCCAGGGGGGGAGAGGCTGAGCCTCTGTAGATGCACAAGGCAGACCAACAGCCGACGAACAGCAAGTCTCCGTGGCTGGACTGGCAGCCTCTCAGAGGGATGACCCACTGACGATGGTAGTAACGGATACGAGTTACCCGGACTCGCTGCTCACTACAGAGCAGTTTGAGTACTTCAGGGAGGCTACATGGAGCGCGATCGAAAGAGTGTGCCAAGATCAATTGCCAAAAATGAAGACCTCCGCCTGCAGGGAATGGGTCTTTGTATATGTAACAGCTAACCGAGCGGCCAAAACTTAGCTACAGAAGCCTGTAGTCGAGACAAGGCCTTTGGAAGGCGCATCTCTTGAAGTGGTCAGATTAGAGTTGCTGCAGAAGATGGTTAGGGTTGCAGCGTGGTTCCCAGGTAAACTGGAAGTCCCACCTGTGATCTTTCGATATCTGGAGGGATTAATGCCTCAATTAACACAGCATCCTGGTGGGTCGCCAGGCGCGATAGTCCTCAGAAAGAGGACACAGCTTAAGGAATCAAACATCTCCTAGCTGTACAAATTTCTGAGTCTCAGACGAGGGGTCTTGCAGTGTTCAAAGCAGGCCCTTCTACCACTTTGGTTATGTCAACTTTAAAGTTCTCAGGCTGGGGCAGGAATAGCATGTCGGTGTACAATAAGATAGGGATCAGATCTAAATGATTTCTACTGTTCTAACCAGTGCCCAAATTAACTTGCATCACAGCAAAAGCGCCTTTGCAGTTTTGCAGAGGGGCATGGCTGCAAGGCCCTCAGGTATCTCACTACTCCAGAAAACCTGGTTAGTTCGTGATATCATTTGGAGTTTTAGGAGGAGGGGGGGGGCTGGTTTTAGTTACAAGGACCCCAAGGCAGCCAATCGAAGGGCTTGCCTACTGGTGCAGGAAGTCAACGTCGTCTCGCTGCTAAGATATGTTCTAGAGATCTGATGGTGATAGTCACGGATCGTTAAGAAATAGGAAGGCTAGTTATGGGTCGGTTTACTTTTTTTATAACAGAAATACAGTGGAGGTACGTACATTGGTGGAATATTGCAAGGTGAAGGCTCTCCCTTTTGTGCTGGGGTGCAATGCTAACTCCTACCATACTTTCTGGGACAGCATGGACATCAACTCAAAAGGTAATAATCTACTGGAATACCTAATCACCACTCATTACATATTCTTGAGAAGGGGAACACCACGATGTTTCGTAACTCGGCTAGGGGGCAAGCCATTGACATTACTCTCTGTGTCGGGAGTTTTATAGATAACATCAAGAAGTGGAGAGTCTCAGATGAATCCACTCTCACATCACGCACAGATAGAGTTAAAATTGAAATCGACTTTAGCCTAGGTCGATTTTAGACATGGGTACCCTGGAGATGTTAGCCGAGATGGCAGCCAATACTTTTGCACAGCCATCGAGAAAGGGGCAGAGGCAGCCAGACTGGATAAACTTCTTTCTCGAAATAACGATGTTATTCTCGCCACTTGGAAATTCGCCGGCGGGGAATACTCAGTCTGACAGGGATACATTGGCTCATATGATAAAGGCACATTTTCCGGGCATTACTAAGTTAGGAGAAGAGGATACGAAACCTCCAAGGCAATCAAAACCGCCTGTGCCCCAACTGGGCCATAAACATCAGCATGGAGAGGTGTGAGAGTAGTCTTCGTTACGAAAGCTGGAAGGCTCAGTTATACCTCACCCAAGGATTTCCGTCCCATTAGCCTCACATCTTTCCGACTAAAAACAGTGGGAAGACTCGTGGATATATTTATCCGCGATAAGTTTTCTTAAACTATTCCTTTTCAGGAGCAACAACGCGCAAATAGGGCTGAACACTCGATTGAGACGGCCCTAGGCATAGCAGTTAACCTAATCGAAGGACAATTGAAGCTGAAAAGCCTCGCGATTGGAACGTTTATGGATATCGAAGGAGTCTTTCACATCACCTCTAAAGAGGTAATTAAGGCGGCTGTCATCGCACACGGTGTGCCTATTGCGGTCGTGGAATGGGCCTGCAACATGTTGGCGAACACCTTACCACAACTAAGGGTGACATCACTTCATGTAGAACTGTTAATTCGGGATGTCCACATGAAGGTGTTTTATCGCCCTTACTGTGGTGATTGGTAGTGGATGAACTGCATCATTCACTCACGAGTCCGGGCCACCAAGTTATAGGCTATGTGGATGATATATTTGTTATTGTGTGCGGCCAACATCTGGATGCGCTCTTTGGATTAATGCAGCAAGCAGTAAGAATAGTAGATTCATGGAGTAGGAAGACTAGACTATCATGCTAGATAAGAAGCTTTCACGGAACGAGCAACTGGAAAACAAATGCAAGAAGCTAGTAACGACTCTTACTCTCTGTAGGAGAGCCATAGGGAAAGCTTGTGGCTTGAAACCGGAGACACTTATGTAGATCTACACAGCTATCTTGCGACCCAGGCTAACCTATGCTGCGGTGGTCTGTTGGGGCAGGGTCGAACCGTCTACTATAATGTCTGGACTGGAAAGGATCGCAGCATCTCGACAGTAGTGCGGATAACAATCAATTAGAGTGAGGTTATCATTATTTAAGGGGGGCACTCTCTATAGAGACTTTGTCCCGCAAGCCTTTGAGCATGACTCGCTTCTGCTTCGCTTGGAGTAATGATACAACAAACCAAGTTCCCGCCAATCCGATGCTCAAATACTTTCGACTTGAAAATGCTTGAAAACAAGTCGACAGGAAAAACTAGAATCATACGTTTTTCCTTTTCCGAAATTTCAAACGTGATTATCTCGAAACTTGTTTTTTCAATGGGTTAAAAATCAGTGTACACGATTACCCAAAAAACTATTTGACAGATCAAGCTCATATTTAGCACACATTTTTATGATGCTTATGTTTAATGGTTGAACCTGGAACCGACTAAACATTATCAAACTAAACATGTTTTTGTCTGGGTCAAAGTTTGACATTTTTTCCAAAATAATCACCTTTTTTTCTAAGGCCTGCTTTTTAGCCAATGGTCATTACACTGCATTCGGCCTTCCTTCCATACAACTTTACGGCGACTGTATATATCTTCGCCATTTTTTATTTTTTAGACAAAAAAAGTCGTTTCGTAAACTATAATTATATCATCATATTTTTCTTTTACACTTTGCAAGAAACATATTGTTGGAATTTAAAACAAAACTTTCACCTGTCATTTACAAATCTAGCCCTTCCACCTACTTCTAATTATTCCATTATTCGTTTTTGTCTCTTGTATGTAAGATAGCTTCGGGAGCTTTCATAAAGTTTGTCACAATTTTATAGCAGGATAGGAGGGGGGATTGAAAATTTACAAAAAACAAATTGTTATATCTTTCATGAAAGCTCCCTTTTTGTTTAAATACATTTTCTTACACGCTCAAAAGGAGCAAAAACAATTCGCTTAAAACAATACCATACAATTTGAAAAATTATTCTTGTTGTTAAATTATTATTTTTTCATAATTAGAAAGTCAAAGCACAACTATAGATTTAAGAAAAAATCAACTTTCTAGCTTTACTCTAAGAAAAGATGGATATAAACAACAAGCCATTCTTGAAAAAAGCATGTTTTCTATTTGCAATAATCATCACTTTAGTACTTATATAAAAAAAGATATTTAAAAACATGAATAAATTTCGTAAACCACTATGTTCGTTAACGTACATAATTTATTATTTTACGAATTAAAAAGTGAGTAAAAAGTAAAAAATTTCAAAACAAACCGCGACCTTCAAGTAATAATAACATATCCAGAATAAACCGTATTTTTCTATCATTACTTCAATTAAATATCACTAGAAATCATAAGAAATGTTTAGAAAATTGATTTTGGTAACTTTAATTTTTTATATCATTCTAACTGCAAATTGAACATAAATTGTAACATTGTTGAAAAAACTACCATTTTCCAGCATTATTCTAAGAGAATATTATTAACATTTTTAATGAATTGTAAAAAAAATTATATTCATGAACATTAATCAAGCATTAACTCAATCGTTTTGAAATCTGGACAAAAACTGAATTTAAACAAAAAATCGCGACTTTCTAGATTCAAAATAAGAGAAAATTGCTAACAAGGAGTAAAATTTCACTATGAAGTAGAATCTTATGTGTTAGAAGTAATTTTAATTTAAAAAAGTACAAAAAATCATAATTAGTACGAAAAACTCAAAAAACTTTTGTGGATTGAAAAAAGTTCCGAAAAAGAAAGTAAATAAAAATTTGAGACACTCTACTGAAGAGTGTAGACGTTTATGACTTAGTCGTTAACATTCCTGCTTTAGTTTGATAATCAGGAAATGAAGGCTGTGTCTCAGCTAAGATTAGCATATTGTATGAGCATTGTTTTGTTACGTCAAAATATTTTTTCATTTATTGTTATACCACGCTTCATATTAAAAAAATATTTTCATATCAGAAACGTCCATTAAGTTTTTTAAAATGATACAAAAAAAGGGACGTAACTGCAGTTAGAGTGTGGGGAGGTACAGTCTGTCAAGTTAAAGCGTGGGTGGCTTTACTCGCAATCGGTAAGGTGTATCGACATGATTTTGGTGTCAAAATATTAAGAAGAGCTCCCTCTTTCA
>NC_046657.1:55273028-55280387 GCF_010883055.1 Belonocnema kinseyi
TTTATTTTGTGAATTAGAGACAATACTGCATTACATAACCTTAAAATAAATAATCAATTTATGTTTCTTTACTGAGAAAAATTATACCTTAATCTTTATGTGATTTAATACTTTACAAAATTAATCAGTTAATGATTAATTAATAAGTTCACACCATAAAATACCTTGACTCACTAATTTTCAAAAGATGTAAAACCTATATACATATATTTTTGTAAACTGAATTCAAATACTCACCTCAACGTATGAAAAATTCGTTACGAATTTGAATATATTTTAAGACATTCTAGCTTTTTGCTACTTTCTAGAAAAAATTACGCTTTGGACTTGAGCAAAATTTACAGAAGGGAATTTAGAAAATCATAATTTGGGTATAAGAAATTATAAACAAAAAAATTAAAAACATTTTCTTTTAATTTAATTATATAGTAAAGCTGTATTAAATTTATATTAAATTTTAAATAATTATAATATGTATGATTCTATATATTATATTGTCAATATTACAGAAAATAAAATGTTAACATAGATAAATTATTTAATTTTTTTAAATTATTCGTAAGTGTAATCATCCAACATTTATTGTTTTTCAATTAATTATTCACGCGTCAAGCACTTTTAATTTTTAAAAGTTGGTCATAATTAACTGAAATCAATATTAGCATGTAATTAATTGAAACGCATACCCATCAAAAATGAAAAAAATGCACTCTCAAATGGCTGAGTATGTTGAGGTGACTAGAGAATGTTACAGAAACTAAATTTTAATTTAGATAAAATGTTCAACATCCGATGTATGTACAAGATTTGCAGAAGTTTATTTCTTCATTTTTTTGCGTGCAACATTTAGAAAAAATTTTATTGCCTCCAAAATATAAATTTTCGAATTTATTTAATTAAAATACTTATATTATTTAATTAAATAATACTTTGTTTTATCAAAAAAGAGAATCTGTCCGGAAAGTAGAAACTGCTGGAGATTCAACATTTGGCACGTCAGTGTCGACTTAAGGCAACTAGACAGAAGCTAATAAGAAATGAATGATTTATTTCGCAGCAGACAAAGCATTAGAGAATTATAATCATTGCAACATTCTGATAATGTGTACCTTATATTTGTTTTTAATTTGTATTGGCATTTCTGGACATTTTGTTTGAAATTTTTAATGTTGAACATTCAGAGAAAATTCATCATTTCAACTAGAATAAAACTCAACGACTTTGTTAAAAGTTAAACTGTTTTCTAAAAAAATCTCTTTTTTTAAGGTTGAAGATTCATAATTTTGGTTGCGAATCCTAATACTTGGTTTCAAATAATCTTATTGGTTAAAAATTCAAATATTTTAGTTTAAAAGTTAAATTTTCCCGAACAAATCGACCTTTTCGGCTCTAAAGTAAGGCGGTTTGTTAGAAAATGTATGTATTATTTTGAAAATTGACGCTTTCAAAGAGAATTATTCTATTGGGTGATAAATGCATCGTTTTACTTAAAAAATCAACTTTTTGTTGAGAAATTTAGCAGTATGGAGTAAATAGCCTGTTAAGTATTCTAAACAGATTTAAGGCTTGACAAGTAAAAACGGCCCGATATAGCAACAATGGGAACAATGAACAATAAACTTCTACCATGAAGTTGAGTACACTTTTGACAATCTTCTTTTGCAATTGACTTTGAGATTGTTTATGATCCTCTGATCCATTGGCTGCAATATCTTTTTTCTTCTTGATACCTTTTTCGACTTCCCGAAACACTTTAACTTCATCACTTAAACTCAAAGTGGTACATTTTTATATCCATGATTGAATAGGTAAGCGTTCAACTTGAAGGTTTCCAGTCAACTGAATTCCAGGGCCTTAAGATTCGTGCGGATCACACACATGACTCATAAGCACCTGCCGAGAATGAATTCTGTAAATTTCCAAATTTGAGAAAGGACATCTGTATGTATTGAAATTCACAGAATTCATAAATGGGCGGTCGTTAATAAATCACGTGCCAATGTCCTTCCTGAAATGTGTAAGTTCCTAGCCAAGTTCAAGTTATCAAGTCTGAAAAGTCAAATGGGCAGGAAAATTTGATGCGAGATATCGTGAAATTCGAATTATCGAAGTTCAGGTCATTGAAGTTCGACTGTATTTTCTCCGTTTTACTACAATTTCAGTATCCCTCAATGCATCCTTTTAATTTTGAGGATCTTTTTGCCTAACAATATCCCACTGCAGTAAACAACACAACCAATAGTGTTCCCTAGCCTTCACCTGGCCTACAATATCTGGATTCAGACGTAAATTTGATTAAGTTCCAAGCATTGTATGGTCATCTAACAGGGACCGACGAATTGATTTAGATCTCATATGTAGACGAAGAATTACTTAGTACTCTCAGAACAATATTAAACTAACTACTCGATTCCCGTGGAAACTCTAAACAACTCAAACTGTACTCGAAGAGAAAACTACTCAACTTCGTGGAAACTCCGTGGAATCAAAACCAACTGAGGCAAACGGTCCAAAAAGAGATGGAGCGCTAATTCGAACTTAAAACTCAAAATTATTAGAGCCGTTAACAAGTTCCATAACAGAGTCCATAAATCAAAAGCCAAACACGGCTGCGATAGGAATCATCTCGCATTAAATCAAAGGAAAACTTTTAGTGGGAAACGCCGCTCTTAAGCAATTGACAACCGTGCTAGCTTTACAATAATAACCTGTTACTCAAGCTGTAAAGCTCAGGGGCCAAAGAAAAAGATTACCTAGAATTTTCACCCCTGATGATATGGAGGAAGCATGCCGGCCTCCTATGTATTACAAGTTCTCTGTTTTTGACCAGATATGCGAAAGAGACACCCTTGGCCAAATTTATGAAATGGCGTACACAATAGGTACAATAGATACCAGCGTCGTCTTTAGCCATTTCGCTTCTGGTATTTCTTTCAAGTGTATTCCCATCATCTCAATAAAAAATTGTGCAGGATTATCTGTGTCATCAATGTATTTCGTGTCGTTTAGTTCGTCGTGGTGAAGTGCGCCATGTATCTTCGGCAGCGGCATCACGCCGTTGTTTACGAAAGAGACAAGGCGGCCAACAGGGCCGCCGTCAATCAACGTCGACGAAAGGTAGTGCCGGCCAGGAGGGCCGCTACCTCCCACATCAGTGTTCATCAACGACTAGCGTCGATGAGGGAATCGCCATAAGCCTTCGAAGACCAGAAGCAGCGCCGACCCGTAGGCCAGCCACAAAGCGTCGTTCATAGGTCGTGTCGGCTAATAGGCTGTGTCGGCCAGGGGCATCGCTACCACAAATTCTTCTCTTCAGGAGGATTAGTCGACCCTAAAGGCCGCCGTTGCTCAAAAAGACCAGGAGGTTCTCTAGGAAAGAAGAGCCGCAACAGCTAAAATTCTCCCCTGCGCCCGCGGGGCCTACAGGTGCCACCCTCGTCACCATTGCCTTAACCGGATAGACTTCTCGGTGTACGAGTCCCAATGTCTTCGGGATCATCCCGTGTCGTCGAGGAAGCACGGTCAGTATTACCGACGCTACCCTCGTCACCGCTATTGGAACCCATACACGCCACCACTCGTCGGGTCCTTTATAACGTTCGCGAAGATAGTCTATCTTTCTCGCGCCGCTGCGAATCCCAGGATTTCTCTCCCATCTCTCACGTTTTCCTCCTTCCTACCCTCTATTACCCTCTTCACCACAACCAAAACATGAAAGCCGTACTCGGCGACTACATTCTTACTGAACCATTGGTGAGGCTGCCGGACTCGCAGACCTTTCTATTGTTCCCACGTATGGGTGGGCTAACAGCGTGGCAGAATCTCCTCGAGGGAGAAATGAAGAAAATACAATAGCCGCTACCCACCAGCCAGCGAAATGTTCACTCAAAATATGCGAACGCTAGACCTCTGGCTGTTCGAGAGGGAAAAAGCAACTGTGCGTTACTTTCTTCACGCACCCATATGCGGGAGTTCGAATCACCCCGATCCTCGCAAACCAGGCAGAATCAGTTTGAGTCTAAGCACGGCCACAAGGGCATCATCGTACGTCACTTCTTTCCACATCCTACCACGCATCTTATGCGCGGGTACCCGAGACCGTCTCGAACTCACTTCATTTCCTTTTCTCGCCAACAAATACACAATCAAATATAGGTAGAAAACAATGTCAGAAAAAAATTGCTGCGAACAACTAAAATAAATTTTTAACAAAATAGTTAAATTTTCATCTAACCAGACAAAGTTCCAACCGAAAAGATTAATTCAAACAAAAATATTATTATTCTACAAAAATAGAATAATTTGTATCAAAATAATGACTTTTCAACCAATCAATTCAATTTTTAATTGAATTGTCAACCTAGTAGTTGAATTTCCAAGCAAGAACGTTAATTTTTTACAAAAAACAGACAATTTTTCAAAAATATATAAATCTTGAACTTAATATCTGCATAATTTTTCGGCACTTTCTCGTCGTGCACGGCTTGCATGTTTAAGCGCGCTTAGGGTGCGCTTCTGTTAAATCTCGCGCTTCGCGCTCGATGATGGGTTACCTCCCGCTGCGGGCTCGTATTTTGATTCATTGCATTTGGAATGCTTAAATAATAATTTATCAAAAATATCTAGTTCAGATCGCAGCATTTATATGTGTCTTAATGTTCCGAATTCTTTACTTAATTAAGTATAGTTAAATATTAAGTTTCTAACCCCTGTAGGCTTTGAGGTACATATTTGCATCGTGACACTCGCGCTGCGCGCTCGATGCTTGACCGACATTTGTATACATGTTTTATTAAATTTTTTTTCGCAGCTTTGGACGTTTTTCCACCATATTTTTTATTCGTTTTTTTTGTATTTTCAACGTTGTTCTTGACAAATAAAACAAAAATTACACGTTCTATCAAGAAGTGATTATTAACGAGTTTATAGATCTTTTTTTTTTTGGTCACAATTTTTGTCAATTCAACTTTTTTCGTATGCTGCATAGTTTAACCACAAAATGGAATTTTTAATTCTTCATTATTTTTTGTGCAATCAAAATTTGAATTTTCGATTTTCTAAGAAAATACAAAAAGTGGCTATGATAATATACTAAGGCTTTCGAGAAAAATGTTTTTCTTCTATCGACTTTTATCATATCGTGCATTGTTTGGATTAACATTTTTATTTTCGATTGATTTATAAAATTTTGAAAATGTTATAGCTCTGAAATTTTTCTTTTTTTGAAAAAAGTCATTGAAATAAATTGTTTGGATTTCTGAGTCTTATGGATAGCCGTACATACAAATTTTAAACGTGAAAAAAATGGTCCGCAAGATTAGGAAAATGCTCTAACTTTTTGAATTGTTATCCAAAATGGCTGGTTAGCGAACTCGCCCTTTCTTTTAGGACTCAAAAGAGTTTGCCAAACATCTAGTTGATCCGTTAAATTTTTCGAGAGTTGTCTTGTTTACATACGGACGGCCGGACAGCCGAACAGACGTGTGGACAGCAGACAGATAGACGCCATTGTGAAAACTTAATTTTCGGATTCAGGGGGTCTCGAAAAGTGGAGATCCGTTAAAAAACTGAGATTTCAAATTTGGGACCATTCTAATACTGTCTCCATTATTAATGATGAGAATTGAAAAAAACATCAATCTTGGTCAAAAAATAGAATAGGGTAATTATTGATTAGAGGAGTAATTTTTCAAGGATATAAAGTTAATTTTCAATAATATGATTAGGTTTTTAACCGGAAACATGAATTTTCTACTGTGTATAAAAAAATAGTACATTCTCTATCAAGGGCGTGAAGAAGTCTATTTTGACGAGTATCTGAAGAAAAGTAGGACATGTTCGGTCACGGGACAAGTTCAATCACTTGCGATTTCTTGAAATGTCGTTTATATTTTCAAATGGAATTGCCACCAAATTCGGTTATTACATTTTCGCACATCCTTGCGCAGACTTTTTAAAATTCAGGCTAAAAACATCCACCACTGCAATTTTGTCAACGGACCGACAACTGTGATTTTGTGATTTTCAACTTTCTTTTGTTAAAGCTCTTTCGGCTTTAACGAACACATTCTCATCAAGTATCTCGTGCTTCGAACTCGATTTTGTCCAACGTGTCACCTGTTTTTCATTATCAAAACCCTTTTATATCAATTATAATACATTTTTATGTATCTCTGCCTGGGTTTGCTTATTGAAAAATTGCAAAATAAAGAGCAACTTGTATTTATCATGATTCATACCTTGTGTCGTCTTTTTTTTAAATATAATATTTTTATTTAGAATGTTATTTTTTACAAGTAAAGCAACAACGACGTATCCTATAAAAAATTACAGCTCTTTTTTTGGATGAACAAATTTTGTCTTATTTTTTTCATAGCTTGCGTCGAAAAGTGATTCATTATAAATTCGTAGTTCTTTCCAGAGCGCGGAATTGAGCTTTTTCATTTTTAAAAAAGTTATCATAATCCTACAGGGCTTTCAAAAAGCAACTTTTTTTCTTCTCTTGACTTTTTTTTATATAATGCGTTGTTTGGATTAAAATGTTCATTTTAGTTTGTTTTTTTGGATTTTGAAAATGCTATATCTCAGGTAATTTTGGATTTTCCGAAACCAGTCATCAGGACGAATTATATGACTTTTTAAATACTACGAATAACCACACAGAGAATTTTGGAATTTTGAAAAAAGTGTTCTCAAAGATATTCAAAATGTGCCCACTTTTTGAATTTTCATCCGAAACGGCTAGCTAACGAACCTGACCTTTAGTTTAGGACACTAAACGAGTGTACCAAAGGCCAATCTAATACATTAATTTTTTGCAAAAGTTATCATGTCCACAGACAGACCTACAGAAAGACATACATACATACATACATACATACATGCATACATACATAAATATATGTAAAAACCTGTTTTTCGGATTCACGGGGTGTCAACACGTGGACATTTGACAAAAACAGGGAGGGGGTGGGGGATCAAATTTTACACAAATCTGATACTTTCTCTGATGAGAATGTAAAAAATGTGTCAATCTGAAATTTTAAACTGGTTAAGCTTTCATTATTGGAAAATAAAAAGCAAGGAAAGCAACTATGTGTTTTATCTGCTCACATTCATAGAAACAAATCAATTTGTGTGTTTGGCCTATTTTTAAGTTCAAAAAAATCGCAATCTCATTGCTTAGGAAAAAGCTGAATATATGCAGCAATCTGGTTCCTTTCTTTTTTTAACTTGCCGATTTCGCATATTTTTCTTTTATACAGTCTGTCAAGTTAAAGCGTGGGTGGCTTTACTCGCAGTCGGTAAGGTGTATCGACATGATTTTGGTGTAAAAATATTAAGAAGAGCTCCCTCTTT
>NC_046657.1:55280487-55295137 GCF_010883055.1 Belonocnema kinseyi
ATATTCTGTGCAAGGCACAAATCTATTATTTGTAATAAAAAGATTATTAATAACAACAATGGTTTATTGTTAATTTGTTTGATGAAAAATGATTCAATATACGTGTTAAATACTTTTTATTATAAAAGATAAGCTGTAAAATTCTATAGATAAAAAAACTGCAATATTTATTGTTCTTTTGAAAATACTTTTCCTTTTCCCCTTCCTACTTCTTCTTCTTTGCTTAAATATGAACTTCAACAAAATAAACCAATGAAAAGTTCAAATTTTTGGTTAGGAGCTCATTCTTTTGAATTAAAAATGTGTCTATGATATTTTTGGTAAAAAATTTATCTAATAAATAACTCTACTATTTGTTTGAAAATTTCTTCATACATTTTGTTGCAAAAATGTTTTCTTTGTGGGAAATTAATCTTCTTGGTCAGAAACTCATCTTTTTGGTTAAAAGTTGGACCACTTGGTTCAATGTTAAAAACACTTCGTAAAAAAAAATTTGTCAAAAACTTATTCCTTTTGTTAAAAATAAAATATATTGCCAAAAAAGCGTTTCCTTTCCTTCGAAATTAATTTGTGTAGCTGAAACTATAATTACACAATTTTTATATGAAAATAGAAGTATTTAGTTTTACTCCTAAGGCAAACAAGATTAATTTTTCAGCAAACAGTTGCACTTTTATTCAAGAAATATGGAATTTTTACTCAAACAAATGAATTTTTAAATCCAGAAGACAAGTTCAACAACCCAAAATTTAACTTTATACAAAAAAAATGTTTCAGTTTGACTTTTCAACATTAATGTCAAAAGAATCCAAAAAAGATTTCAGGTGACTTTTCAGTACCAAAATTTAAATTTTAAGCAATTTTCAATGAATAACAAATTTTATGAATAAAAAGATGCAGTCTGAAACAATTAAAAATAATATATGAGTATAACGAACTTTTCATTTTCACTAAACATTAATATACAACAAACTTTTGCAATTTTTTTTAAATCTCTATTTTTTCCTGGCCACTAAAATTCCCTGGCAGATCTTTACGTTTCGAGACACCCTGAATCAAAAAATAAAGTTTTTACGATGGCCTCTGTCTGTCTGTCCGTAATCACGATAACGCTCGAAAAAGTCAACAGATCAAATCCATCTTTAACACAGTTTTCGTAGGTCCTAAAAGGAAGGACTATTTCGTTAACGAGCCACTTTGAATGAAAATTCAAAAAGAGCATTTTCAAAGTTTCTTGGGACCATTCTTTTATATTTTAAAATTTTAGGTAAGGATATTCACAGTACTCAGAAAGCCAAACAATGTAGCCTAATCAATTTTTTCGATAAAAAGGAAATTCTCAGTTATAGTATTTTCAAAAACTGTTGAATCATTCGAAAATCTGAATTTTAAGCCAAACAACACACGATATGAAAAAAAATCACGTGAAGAAAAACATTGATTTTTGACATCCTTGCAAGATTATCATAACAGCTTTTCGAATTTTCTAGTAAAATTAAAAATTCGATTGCATAAGAAAAAAGTCAAAAATTTCATTTTGTGTTCAAAAAATGCATGGTGCGAAAAAGATGATGAAATAAATAACATTTTTGACAGGACACTTAGTTTTGGTTTTATTCTTGAAAATGGCATTCAAAATAAAAATAAAATATTTGTGGAAAACAACAAATGTTAAAAAAAAACAAATTGATACAAAAAAATTTATTCATTTATTACATTCTCATCATTTATGACCAAGAAAGTATTAGATTCGCTCGAAATTTGACACCACAAACATTTAGATTTTGAATTAAACGACGCAAAGTACGAAATTAGTCTCATAGAGAAATAATAGCGTTTGAAAAATACTACAAAATGTCTTTTAACCATTTTCCATTATTATTTGTAATTTTGTTTTTATTTTTCGTAAGTAATATGCAGAAAATTGATAATCCGAATGTTACGCCAAAATACGCGAGATACGTAAGAATTCTAAAAGAACAATTGTAGGATATTTTGCTGTATCTACAAGAATAATATAAAAACCATAATTTTATTCTTCATTCATAGCATAACATCGTAAGATAGAGAAAAATGTCTGAAAAAAGCCTTGTACTTTTTTATTTATTTTCAGGTGGCTCAGGAAATATACGTTGACATATATCATTTAAAAATCGAGTGCTTAGCACGAACATCACAGTAAGAACGTGTACGTGAAAGACTACAGAGCTTTGAGAAACCTCATTTTTAACTATATTTAATTAAGTGGAAAATTCAGAATATAAATACCCATATAAATATTGCGATCTAAAAGAGATCTTTTTTGGAAAAGTTTCATTTAAGCATTCCAAATGCAAAGAATAAATATCCGAACGCAAAGTGCGAGGTTACCCATTATAGAGTTTGGCGTGTGAGATTCAACAGACGCGCGCTCATTATTGTGAGTTATTTGTTTCAATTGCGAATTTCGAAAAATTACTCATATGAATAAACAAATCGCAACAAAATCTATAGACCCCTCCCAATCCTTTAATATGTTACGTAATTTACGTACGGTCCCTTAGGAAAAAAATATTAATATTTATTCAAGCTCCTGCTTAATGAAAGCGATTAATTTCTACAAAGTTTGTTAAAGAATTGCAACTTTCCATGGTAAATAATGAAAATATAGAACCAAAAGAAAAGTTGAAAAATCAGCAAGAGAACTCTGAGGGAAAATCGAGCATGAAGACCGTGAATATTTATAATTAATTTCGAGTCCGTTGAACCATTAAAATTGAGGCAGGCTAAGTCATGTTTACAATTTAACAACATGACACTTTTATTGTTTCCATAAAGATTAGACTTGGCATCAAGCAATTATGTTCCCACTTTGCATTACAAAATATCTCGACTATGCGAAATAGTAATTATTTAATAACTTTCGGGTGCTTATATTTACTAATCGAATTTGTAAAATTTTACCAGTGATTATTTCAACTTTACCAATTTCTATTCAGATAGACCACAAAGTATCTGTTGCAAATGGAAATAGATTAGGTCACGTTCACTGCTTCTGAATATAAAGAAAACATGTTTTTTACTTTTGTAAGTGGGTCCAGATAGAATTACTCAGCATTAACTTATAATTGTCGACATACTGATTAGGAAGAGGCTCGCCTCTGAGTTCGCTACACAGTACAGTGTTTGATTTCAGTTTTTCAAAGCGATAACGACTCTCAAAAATATATAAAATGTTCGTTTTTGAGCGTAAAATTGATTTTATCCAAGATAATATTATTAATCTTATCCCACAAGCAAAATAAACATTGAAGGAGACATCGGACGCGAATTTAAAAAATTTTCTATACTTATAAGCAGCACTTTGAGTTGTTTAGATAATTATAGTAATAATGTTTAGCTGCATTTTTGGTAAATTTATTTTGAAAATTTTTTATAATTGTTTTCATGACCGTTCTCAATTGAATCCATTCACGAAAAATTCATAAAGAGGATTGACTCTTTCAACTAGGTGAAATGTTATTGTTTGATAACGATTTCTGAGATTTCGATCCATGATAAAACTTCACAATATTTATTAAATAGATGACTGAGATTAGGTTAAGTATTTTTCGCAAATATATTTGTAATGTTAATTAAAAATTTTATGGGTTAAGCAACATGGGGAAATTTTGAATCTTCTAAAAATTGAACACATGCTAGAGGGTTTTATCGAAACGTGCGAAGTTTTGTAGGGATTTAAGAAAAGTGTCTACGAAATCAAACCATACTAATAAAATTCATGTTTAACCAACCCCCATCCTCCCTGCAACCCCCCACAAATGACACATTTTTAAAAACTACATTTTTGCGTATTATTGTTTCTTTTTAGCAATTTTCGTAGTCTCTTTCATACAAATATTTACTAATGGACAATTTTAATATTCACCATGACTTTTAAAACATTTTTTATTTCTTTAAGCAAATTTAAATTATTTAAACAAATATTTATAAGCAAAAATTTTTTAAATAATATATTTTCTAATTTAAAAACAATATTTTGTCATTGTTTGGAGTAACTCAATTTTTATGAAAATATGTATTGTGTAATTACTTAAACAATTAATTATTGTTTATTTTCAAAAAATTACTAGAAATTAAGCCAGAACTGTCCGCGTTTTTCAAATTGGTTTCCTATGCTACTTTTTGTTGGATAATTACATAATTTTGATAAATTTCTTCTGATGTTTGAGAAATTTCTATTTGTTTAAACAATCTTTATTTGCTCATGCCGTTATTTTTCGATAATTAAAAAAATGAAAAAAAGGAAACAAACAATGAATTACGATTTTAAAAGTATTTTAGGAAAAGCAATTATCTAAACTAATTATAATTGTTTAAAAAATTATGAGTGATACAT
Source organism: Belonocnema kinseyi (assembly GCF_010883055.1). NCBI lineage: Eukaryota > Metazoa > Arthropoda > Insecta > Hymenoptera > Cynipidae > Belonocnema > Belonocnema kinseyi. The sequence continues at coordinate 55,284,866 of NC_046657.1, forward strand.
TCATTCTTTCTATATGCTATACTGTCAGAAAAATAATTGTATGTTTTCTATTTTATTTCAATTTTTTAGTTATCAAGAAAAAACTGCTTGAGCAAATAGATATTGTTTAAACAAATATAAATGTATTGAAAATTAAAAGAAATGTAGCGAAATAATGTAATTATTTAACAAAACGTAGCATAGGATACTAATTTAAAAAAAGTTAATATCCCTGACTCAATTATTAGAAATTTTTAAAATAGACAATAAATAGTTATTTAAATTATTACTAAATGTTTTTAGACAAATTTACTACTCCAAACAATGTCAGAAAATAAAATTTCAATTAGAAAAGAGGATTATTTGTTTTACCTTTTTTGAAAATAAATAAATGTTTAAATAATTTACATTAAGTTCAAAAAATTTTAATTAATTAAAATGTCATGGTGAGTATTCAAAATTATCTGGATTTTCAACTAAAAATATGAATCTCCAACAAAAAAATGATTTATTGGAAAAGTGGTTCACACAAAATTTTGAAACAAAAAGGTTCAATCCTCAAGCAAAAAAAATTAATTTTTAATCAAAAATTTGTGCCCAGTGACACGTGTTAATATTCGAAATTCGAAAAACAAAAAATTACGGAATCTCTACAGGACTTTAAAAAAGATTTTACTTTTTGGTACACGTGAAGATTGTATTCAAATATTTCAAACAAATTACGACAAATATTTCAGATCTTTATCCAAAAAGTATTTACAAAAGACACGATACAGTTCGAACTGGAAATTTTTTCAAGCAGGTGTTACTTATATTCTGGCAGATGTTGGAAAAAAAATTTCAGTTTCTTCCTACACGGATAACTTGAATTAAAGTAGTTTCCAAGCATTCTGAAAAAAACTATATTTAATGCTGTAATAAGGGATTGTTAAAAAGTTAATTATTGCAGGTTCCAGTGAATTTTTGCTATCATAAGTTGGAAAAATGATGACAAACGTGAGAAAAAATTTCATTGAAATTAAATTCATCGGTACACATAAAGACAGTTTTGCAACCTTTTAAACATATTTAAACCAAATTATTGCGAAAGATGTACAATGATAATAACATGTAAATAGTAATATTTTACTTACGAACAGGGTCCAGAGATATCATAAAAATGATAAGGACAATGAAAATGAAAATCTCCATGTTTTTTTTCGACAGAACTGTTTTCGAAAAAATTTTCCAAGCTGCGACTACCACGATTTTGCACACGTACAGCACTTGCATATATACTAGCCATTGCCACATTATTGACAAAAATTATTTTGTAAATTTAGGTGGGGAAATGAAGCGGAAGAAACAAACTGTTTGGTGAGATATGTTTTTCTTACTGTGAAATAAAAAATCATTGTTTACTCTCCTAGAAATTTTCATGAGTAACCAGATTTGAATAACTAACTGTTACATTTTTTGGGTTAACATCTCTTTTTTTTAATTTAAAAACCTTTTAGCAACTCACAAATTTATTGTTGTGATCTTTAAGACAATTTAAAGAAAAACTTAAGAGAAAATCAGAACGGGCCTATGATGATTTCTGTAAATTCAATTTCTTAAAATTTTCACGCGATTCTAGACAAATATTTATGAGAAACTCGTTATTGAATAAAATAATTTAACATTATTGCAAGAAGTGTTGCAAAAAATGTATAGTATACACATGAATTATTAAATTACTTAATGTAGGATTTAAAATCATTTCACGGAAGTTTAAAAATTTCATGAGAAATCAATGAATTTTTGGTTGAAAAATCAACCACTTCGTAGAAAATTTACTTTTTGTTTGAAAATCCTATTTTTGTTTTGAAAAGTCAAACTTAAAACCTCTTTTAGATGAAAATTCAATTTGTTGTTGTTGAAAACTTGTCTTTTTGATTAACAAATGTATCTGTTTTAGTAGAAATTTTATATTTTGTGGATAAAATACAAATGTTTGATTAAAAATTAATTTTTTTGCTTGAGGATTGAACCTTTTTGTTTAAAAATTTTGTGTGAACCACTTTTCCAATAAATCATTTTTTTGTTGGAGTTTCATATTTTTAGTTGAAAATCCATCATATAACAGCGGATATGAAAAGTAAACTACTTCTTTTTTTAATGAAGCTTGAGAATTAAACTATTTTGTTGCAAATTAACTTTTTTAATGACAGTCTTGGGTCAGAGTAACATTTCAAGAATAGAAGAAAAGAATTCTTCTTAAATAATTTTTTGTATTTTTAAAATATATTTATTCTAAAATAAACAAACATTTTAGGCGTAACATATAGAATAGATGGAGTCCTTGATACAAGAACGGTAATTTTGTTTGTTTTTAAGAGAACTTCTAAAGATGATTTTCAAATGACAGACACAATAATATATGCTCTACTATTATATTAACCAATATAAGCTGAAATAATTTCCAATGTGAGGTAAAGAGTACAAAAATAAAATAAAAACATTAGTTCGAAAACAGTGTAAGTAGGAATATTCTGGTGCTTCTCCGTAAGTTATATAATATATTCTATAGTCGTTTTTTGGCATCCATAGAGTCTTGTTTATAATAATATTTAATCTGATTCCTTTATGCAACTGCGTGTTGTATCATATAACGTATTATCTGTCCTCCTCTTAGAAGCGTAAACAATTAAAAATTACAAAATAACCCATTTTTTAATAACAAGAGTATTATAATTCTACACCCAAGTTTAAGCTTTGTTCTAATAATTTCAAATGATGAATATAAAATATTTATGCTCTTTTCTAGGAAAAACTTTACAGCAGAATTCGATTTTGTTTGTTAAACTATTTATTTTAGTATAAATGTAACTTAATGTCTTGGGCTTGAAAATTGGATTTGATATTTACAATTAATTCTTTTAATCAAAATTTGATTACATCATGTCTGTTTGAAATCTACCTTCTCCAGGTAAAAATTTTGCTATTTGTTTAAAACTTCCTGTATTTTGTTAAACTTTGCTTTTTTGTTGACTGATTGTCTTTTTTTGAAATAAAACTATCAAGGGTTATTTGCAATTTTATTAAATATTGAAATATTTGGTGGACAATTCATGTAGTTTGTGGAAAATTATTATTTCCTGGCAAAAGATTAATTTTTTGTATCAAAACCTACGGTTTTGGTTGAAAATAAGTTTTTTCTTTTATTAAAACATAAATTTGTGAACTAAAAATTCAACTTAAGTTGTCATATAAATTTGTTTTATAGGCATTTTATCTTTTTGTTAAAAACTTTATTTGTTTATTTAAAATGTCAACTATTTTGTTAATAGTCTATTTAAATTGCTGGAAAACTTATTCCTCTAACAAAAAATTTCCTTATCCACAACCTTTTCTGGTTTAAAATTTAACAATTATGTTCAAAATTCTATTATAAATTAGAACATTTCATTCAAGATTTATGTATTTTAACAAAATCATTCTGTTTTGGTAGAATAACAATATTTTTGTTTGAAATTATATTTGTTTGGTTGAAAGTTAGATCTTTTATTAAAAATTAATTTTAATAACGAAAAATGTAAATATTCTCTTTTTCGCTAACCTTCTTTTTCATATATATTGAATCTTTTTGGCTGAAAATTCATTTGTTTTGTCAATTGTTTAATTCTATTTTTTCTCTTGATTGACTGAAAAATCTTGTTTTGTTAAAAATTCAACTGCTTTCGTGGAGATTTGTAGTTGAATCGGACTCACATAATGTGACATTGTTTTTCAGTGCCCCTCAGCTAAAATTTGATTTTTAATTATATCTGTAAATTTAACGACATTGCTGCCTTCAAGTTTGTGTCATTACTTAATCGACATTCAGGAAAAGCGACAAAAATGCATTTGAAAGCCGAATAGAAATTGTTGCTTTATTCCTTAACTGAATATTGTCTCCTACGAGGCCACTGGAAAAATTAAGGCTTTCCCTCTGCTAGCTTTCGACAGGTTATTGTATTTTGTAATATAATCTTCCTTTAATATATTAAGAACTTTGAAAATTTCTATTAAATCTTGACTAGCACGGTTTCTCAGATTGAAAAAAGAGCCATTAAATTTATTGGTTTATTTTGTTGTAATTTTTGTTTTCTAAAGCAAGTTTCATTATTAATTAGATCGAAGAATCGTACATAAATTATATTTAAGAATAATTGACAGAAGCACGGTACAAAACCGTCAAAAAGCCAACTTTAGGAAATCTTTTTCTCTTGAAAGGAAATTATCCAAAAAATGAGACGTTAAAACTTTTGGCCTCTTCGAACTTCAATGTAATACATGCAATAATTTCAAATATTCATTTAATTTCATTTTGAATATTTTGAACAGCAGGATATTGCTTAAAAATCGAAACAATATAAGGATGATAGTAACTAATTTTTGAAAATAATTATAATTTTTTATTATGGCATATACTTTTTATCTACGTACACTTTTAGGGAGTGTCTTTATAGTATTAATTTATAGAATAAGGATTTTCAATACTTTCGTTTACACAATAATATTTAACAACGTTTAAATTTTTAAGAGATAATTTTGAACTAATTATAATTTAATAAACGCAGATAATCAATAAATTTATGATGCTTTGCAACTTCAAACAGATTAATCATAAAAAACTTTTATTTACTTTGGAAGTATAATTTGGAATTCATGACCGATGTTAGGTGTTGATGATTAAATAGGTTATGGAGTACAGTATGTATACGGAGTACCGTTTTATTTAAATTTAAAACAAATTTTGAGGTTGCTATAGGAAGAGTGTTGTTTATTACTAAAGTTATATAACTCAATTCTGAAAAAGTATAACATCTGAAAATAATAAGTCTAATGGACTTATTCGTAATCAAGTAAAGTACCATACATGTTATTAATAAGGATAGTCAACTTACCCAGTACCCCCCCTTAATTGAAGTACCCCCCTTTTAATTGAATGCTTTTCACTGTAATCATGCACTCTTTACCGAAAAATTGCGAAGTACACTGCAGTGCAAATGTTTAAGGCCACTTCTTCTTTTTTTTAATGAATAAATTTTTTTTAATTTTGATTATACTACAGCTAAAAGAATTTCTCTTCAAAAGGGTGATTGTTTTTGAAATTCTGTATAAAATGAGCCCAGGGTGAAGCCTGGTCCATTTTTCAACAAAGTACGTGAATTGTCAACGAAATACATGAATTTTCAATTTAAAACCTCCAATTTGCATCCAAATTGTTGAATTTTTAAATTGAAAATGTCAAATTTCTACCCGAAATTGTTGAATTTTCCATAGAATAGTTAAAACATAAAAAATTGACTTTCAGCACACTAGCTACAAAAGCTTCATGTTCCAAGAGAAATTTTATTTCTTCACCGGAACTCTCCATCCAAACAAAAAAAAGAGATAATCATTTTCATTCGTATGAATAAAAATTCATTCACTTGATCGTTTCCCGATCAAGACGCCGCCCTGATGATAAATAGCATATACTTTGATTCCTCTAGAATCAAATCGAAGCGCCTATGACAAAGCCACCGAACGCGTCCTCGGGTTGCGGATAGAGGGTACCTGTACCAAGGGTTTCTGCTAAATATGGTTACAAAAAAAATAGGCAGTCGCGGACAATTGTCCAGGGGTGGTCCCGATGGAATTAACCCCAAAGCGGAGGTGTGAAAACCGTCCCGCAAGCTGAATGGCACCTGGGTGAGGTGTCTAGAACGGTGACTCTGGGATACCGGGCAACCTCTCAGACTACGCAGCCTTATCCTTGCATGCGGGGCTCTACAAGGATGGACGAACCCCTTTCCCTAGCTTCTCATGGGAACAACAATGACAACACCAAACATAGTTGTAGTAAGTGCGGTTCAAACCAACAGAACGCGCAGGGCTCCCGACAATGGGTCGGCCAGGAATGCCGACTAATCTATAGCTGGGGAGCCAATGAAAATGGATTCAATGCGATCGATCAGAGGAATCTCGCGAACTTTGGGTGGTTGGAGCGACTGAATCACGACTTGCTAGAGTGCTACGATGAGAGCGTGGCCCCTGAACGGGGTTACATTGCACGGCTGCATGCTCTGTGGTGCGAGAAACACCCGGAGCTATCGCACTTTTCGCAGCAACGTCTGCGAAACCATGCTGAACTACTCCGAAAAAGGTGCTATATAGGCGGAATGCCTACTCTGCCACAGCTAGAACAAGCCGGCAGCAGAGAAAAAGATGCGACAATAAGACCAAGCGCGGACAGGCATCCAATAGAGGGTGAGCGATGCTTCACGACCCGGAGAAATATCAATACCAAGGTTTCTCTCAAGTCTAAAGATCTGGCTGAAATGGATGACGAGCTTCGTGAAGATTTTTTCGGAGAATCTGACCTCTGCGCTATCAATTATTGTGTGTATAATGCAGCGAGAGCTTTGGCAAATGCGAACCATAAAACAAAACCAACGGTTGATCATAAGACCAAACGACGAATGCATCAACTTGCCATAAAGATAAGCTATGTCGACTCTTCCAAGACCCTCCAGTTACTGCCGAACACCCTCCCAAACCAGAGGAGGTCTAAGCATTTTGGAGAGGAGTCTGCGAAGTGCAGAATAGACTGTAGGAAGACTCAGAAAACATAAATAGCTTCAAAGAGTTATGTGTTGGCCTCATAACACCAGATCAAGAATGCCTAACCATCACTATCGAGGAGGTGAAAAAAGTATTAAGAGGGATGAAGAACTATTCTTCACCGGGACCAGATTGTATCAAAACTTTCTGGTGGAAGAGGTTTTCTTCAACCCATCAGGATTTGGTCCGTATTTTCACCTCATATTTGAAGTCAGAAGAGCCGATTCCGGAGTGGTTGGTGGCAGGGCGCTCAATACTCCTGCCGAAAATAGGCAACTTAGCTGACCCGAAGTATTACAGGCCAATAACTTGTCTAAACACACTTTATAAGATATACACAGCTATTCATAGACTTATCATCTGTCTTTTGGAAATCTTAAAGATTCATCCGCAAATAGTTACGTGCATAGAGAGATTGATTCCGCTTTGTAAAACCAAATTTACTATCTCTTTCCCCTACCGAGTGAGTCACGCCTACCCCGAGAGGGAAATGGCTTAGTGGTGTAATAATAATCTGACAAAAATCGTGTGACAACTAACAAGCTCACCTTTCAGAGAGATATCTTTCAGCGCGACACCATGAGCCCACTCCTCTTTTGCATTACATTATTGCCACTATTTCTAGCACTTCGCCATTCCGACGGGTACTTGTGCGGCAAACCTGCAGTCGAAAGTACAAGGTCACTCATGAATTTTACATGGACGATCTTAAGATGTATGTTAAAAACAAAGAGAAACTACATCTGGCTCTAGTGATTGTCGAACGACATACTAAGGAAATTGGAATGGAAGTTGGGTTAGACAAATGTGCCAAGGTTTCTTTGAAGCGAGGGAAACTTAATGGCATCCTGGAAGATCCTGAGCTCGTTGATAGAAGCGCTATATGACACCTTTGCGCTAGAGAGACTTATACATACCTGGGCGTGCCCGAAAGCAGCATTCAGTATGTGACATCTATAAAGGATACACATCTATAAAGGTTATGCACATGAACAAAAGCATACATCTTAAGTCTTCCGTTCCGCGATTGTACATCTCACGCCATCAAGGTGGTCGCGGAATATTGAGTCTTGAATGTCTTCATAACAGGATTATTCTGGGTACAGCACATAGAGTTGCAAATGGAAAAGACCCTCTTCTTAAAATGGGCCGGAATCACGAAGAAGTGGACAAAGGAGCGTTTCTGTACAAAGCAGCGGAGGAGGCTGCTGAAACACTCGGACTTTACTTCAGTATTAGTGGTGAGTAAAATGCATCAAATCTTATCTATCTCGAGTACTCACTCCTGAAACCTCGGATTAAGAAAGCACAAGAGAAAAACTTTCGTGAACAGCTCCTCGATAAGAGGATGCACGGTAGCTTCCACAGAAATGTGAAGGATCAGTCAATGTCTTGTGATCTAACGTTTGCTTTCTTTAAATTGCCCGGATTGAAGTCTGATACGGAGGGTTTCATTTTTGCATGCCGAGACAGTGTCATTTCCACCTTAACATACCGTCGCCACATTTTAAGCCAAGACATTCCTGATGATAGCTGCAGGGCGTGCCATGCACACCCTGAGCATTTCGCTCACATACTATCTAGTTGTCTAACTCACGCGGAAACGACCTACATTCAAAGGCACAATGCGGCACTAAGAGGGCTTTATTACTATCGCTGTCACTCTTACGGCATTAACATTAATATCGCTCCTCTAAATGCTCCCAGGGCTATCGAGTCAATTGTCGAGAATGGGAAGTGCCGCATATACTGGAACTTTATATTCTCGACAATTGTTTCTGTTGCTCACTCGAGGCCTGACATGGTTCTTCTTGACTTTGAGAGGCGACCATGTTCGTTATCGAATTTTCGCAACAGCTGACCAAAACATCATTACCAAGGAGAATGAAAAGAAAGAGAGTTATCCAGACCTTATAAGGGAGTTGCAACGATTATACGCGGAATATTCTGTTAAACTAATCGTCCTTATCATCGGCGCTCTTGGAGGTCCCAAGCTTTCACTTGCTAATTGCCTAAAAAGCATCCCTGCTCGTCAACAATATGCTAAAACACTTGCGGGAAAAATGCAGAAGGTGGCAGTCCATGGATCACTCGGTGCAATAATTATCGGCGATTGATAAAAGTAAGAATCAGCGCCCATGCGCTACTAATGGAGGTTATTAGTTTTTATATATAGGATACTCAGCTTTTTTGGCCACAGAAAAGCTTTTTCGCGGCCTGCTGTAGTATCGTATACTACTATAGTATAGTACTTAGCTATTGTTACTATTTGGTAAACTATTTTTTTTTGACAGTTTAAATCTTCTGTTAAAATATAATTTTTTGGTGTAATTGAACTGTTTTCTGTTTAAGTTAAAATGATTCTTTCTAAAAATATTAACCATTTCGTTCTTTGTTGAGAATTATTTTGTTGTTATTTCAGGTTCAAAATATTAATAAAAAAATCAAGTTTATCTTGTACTATCCATTTTTTTTAAATTTAACTTTTCTAATTAAAAATAAGGAACTATACACATATTGCTTATAATCAGCTTAAATATTCTTACAGAAGATGTATTATTTTTCTCACGATTAATCTAACACATATCTTTACAAATTGAATAAGTAATTCCTCACTAATCCTTCGTTACCCATTTTTCGCCAATTAAATTCGTACAATTTTATTAGTAATTAGTTTAATTTTTACAATTTTGATTGTGTGAGCCATTACAGTATCTTTTACAGAATAAAAAAGCTACAAATTTGAATTAAACTTTCATAGATACTCAAGTTTATCCTTATAACAGGAAAATAATTTCTCAAAAATTCGCTCAATAATTGCAATTTTCTATAGAAAAAAAGTTAAATAAAAACCAAACAAATTTTGGAAATCGAAAGCAGTTAAGTGTTTGACAAAAGGTAGTGAAAATATGTATAATTAATTTCTAATTCATTGGTCCATTGTAATTTCAGGATTATAAAAATTCTTATTTGTCTTATTTTTGTTCAAACAATTAGAAGATAATAAAATAAATTTAAGGTAGGTCAAGTCATGTTTACAATTTCTGAATGTGACACTCTTATATTGTTTCCATAAAGATAAGAATGGTGTACTATAACTTTGCTTTACCAAAATGTTATATTTTTGACGTATTCCATTTTGATAATTTTTACATACAGTCAGTCTTAAGCGAATTTATTTATTTGCATCAAACAATTATTTTCTCACTACTGAATTAGATAATATCACAATTTCTCGAAATAGTCATTTTCAACTAACTTTTGGTGGCTCACTTTTCACGAATCAAATCAAATACATTTTATAAGTGATTATTTAAAATTCACTAATTTAGATTGAGAGAGATGACAAAGTACTTTTTGCTTAGTTCATGTATGAAGAATTAATATATTAATCCAAATTGATCCATTATAGTTTTAAGATTGTAAAAAATTCTCATTTTTTTTCAACTTTCTTCAATTAATCATTAAAGAAATATTTTGAAAGTGGATACGGATTAGGTCGTGTTAACATCTTCTCAATATGGTTAAAAATATGTTTTTATACTTTTTTGTAAGTTGGTCAAGATAGAATTATTACCATTGAAATTGAGACTCCGGATTCTATAACCACGCATAAAATTTGCCTGGCCGCTTCAGGCCGCTCGAGTTGGCCCCTGATGGCTTGAAAATCAGTTTTCGAAA
>NC_046657.1:55295237-55303958 GCF_010883055.1 Belonocnema kinseyi
GAATTTTCGAAAACTGATTTTCAAGTCATCAGGGGCCAACTCGAGCGGCCTGAAGCGGCCAGGCAAATTTTATGCGTGGTTATAGAATCCGGAGTCTCAATTTATGCCCTGTCAATGGAAAATAAACATTTTTGGTCAGTCAAGGATTCGGCTTATTCTTGTTGACCCGAGACACGACAAACTGACTTTGAAAAGGCTTGTCTCTTAATTCGTTACACAGTTTACTGTCTGGTTTTAGTTATACAATGCGAGAACGACTGTACAAAACATGAAATTTATTCATTTACAATTTCAAAATCGAGTTTCTTCAAAATGTTAGTTATCATTACATCTCATAAGAAAAGATACATATAAACAGGATTGATTCTTCCGACTAGGGGTAGTGTTATCATTTGATATTGATTAGTGATATATCGATCCATGATGAAACTTCGTCACATTGCCACATTTAACGAATAAATGACTGAACTAAAGTTAAGTATTTTTCGTAATAAATTTTTAATTTTAATTAACAATTTTAAAGGTTAATACAAATTTCGAAGTCGCAATGGGACGCGGAAGTATCAGAATGCTAGAAAGGATAAGAAGTGGCGCACTGAAAATGTTTTGAGCAAGCAGCTGTCTTCTTAGTGGCAACGCAGCGCCACCACGCCGGTTGGTGTAGCGGCCAGACCACTTTTAAGTAAGCTATAGTACCAAACGTGCGAGCAGATCCTTTCCCGTGTGTTGGGAACACAGCAGTCCCACAAAAGAGAATGAAATGGCCCCACGAGTATAAACTATATGTATAACTCCGCACAAAACTCGGCGTGAGGATTCCGTGCTCCCGCCTAAATGGAGCGTCACTGTACCAATACTGTTGGGACTACAGCTGTTCCAATGTGGGAACACAGCGTTCCCAATATGACAAATGATGTGTACCAAGTTGCAGGCGAGCAGCGCGCGACGCATTTGGTGTTCCAGCTCCACCGCGTGGGCGAGCAGCTCGCCCAACAAATTTTCAGTGCATGAGCCTTTTCTTTAGCGTGTGACTTTATTGTGTTTGTTTTCTCTCTTATCAACCAACAGTCTTGCGTACGCGAGGTGCAACCACATCGTTCAACGCCACGCATATAAAATATAACTGCCTCTTGTGCAGAGTCAAATCGATAAGAACTTTTTAATTAACCCACTGGATAGTGTAACAATAGGTAACAATTTTCACCGGAGAATGCCTGAGCGATTTTCAGGTATGCCCCTCAAACCTTTTACTTTTTTGTACGCGTAAAAACAATCTTCAAACATTTCAAACATCGTTTGACAAATATTTCAGCTCCTAATCTCATACGATTTTGAGAAGAAATTATTACAATTTGAACTGAGATTTTTTCAAACATGTGTTAAAAAAGTTCCCCCAGATGTTCTAAAAAAATTCAGTTAATTTTAAAAGCGTTGATTGATTAAAAAGATAATAAAAATATGTGGACAAGAACTACAGTTTGTTCAGTAGTAAGAATCTGTAAACAAATTAATTAATTCATTTGGAAATTAATTTTCTTCTAGCATAAGTTACAAAAATGATAACAGATGTGAGAAAAAATTTCAGTAAAACTCAACTTATTGGTACTTGCTTGTATACTAGCAATTGTCACATTATTGGCAAAAATGATTTCCTGCATTTAGTTGGGATAACGAAGCGCAAGAAACAAACTGCTTTGTAAGACGTACTTTTCTCTCTGTGAAATAACATAATTATTTATTATACTTGCAAATATCAAGTACAGACCAGATTTAAACAAGGCAATGTCAAATGAGCAACTTAAAAAAAGAACTGTCAAAATAATTTTTCATCACTTCTTTTTTAATTTCTTTGGTTAAACGGTTCTTGCAAAATTTAAAAACTGTTAAACGAGTTCGTAGTTCACCGTTATGATCGTTACAAGCTTATCCAAATACATTATGAGAAAAGCAGTCGAGGCCTATCATGATTTTTCAAAATTAAATTTCTTATCACTTCTTCACTATTTTAGACAAAAAATCATGAGAAACTCGTTACTGAATGAGATGATTTTAAAATATTGCAATATGAGAGGCAAAGAATAGAGAATCGACATGTTAATTATTGAATCACTTAAATAATGTAGATTCTCAAATTATTTCACAGGAGTTCAAAAATTTCAAGAAAATACGATAAATTTGGTAGGGTTTTCACAGATTAAAGGAGATTGCAAAGACATTAAAAAAACTTTGAAAATAATCACGTCTCACTTGATCAATTTCTTGGTTTAAACGTTTTTTGCAAAATTTAATAACTGTTAAATAGGTTCAGCATGCACTGTTCTGATCGTTACAAACTTATTTAAATACATTATGAGAAAAGTAGTGTGGACCTATTATGATTTTTCTAAATTGAATTTATAATAATTTTCTCACGAATCCATAGACAAAAATGATGACAAACTCGTTATTGAATGAAAACATTTTCAAATATTGCTATTTCAAATATTGCAAATAATCGTCATATGAATGATTGAATTACTTAAATAATGTAGGTTTTTAAATTATTTCACAAGATTTTGAAACTTCCAAGGAAATTCAATGAATTTTGTAGGATTTTCGTAGATTAAAGGAGATTGCAAAGATATTCGCAAGATTTAGGAACTTTATAGAAACTCCAATTACTTTAAAGGATTTATGAGAATTTTTAAACATTTGAAATACATCAAGGTGCATTAGGATATTAAATAAATTAAAGAGATGTAGAATTTTTTTTATGATTTCAAATCGTTGTGATTTCAGGGGTCCGAACGAGCCCACGCAGACTTTACAGCTATATACCACCAAACTGGAATTTCAAAATGGAGCTTGTAATTCAGAGTGTTTTTTTTTAAACTACAAGTTTCGAGGGGTTTTAAAGATTAGCGTTGCTCCATTCTTCGCGATGTCACGAGGGGGGTTCTTGTTTTTAAGTCACAACCTGAAAAGTATTAATTCCATATACTCGTATATCCAAGCTTTTTGATATGTTCTCTGAGAAGGATAAAAAAGTGTTAATAATCAAATTTATATTTTTTATTATGTTCATGTAAATTTTGATTCCCAAATTTGAGAAGATTCCGAAAAGTATCTTACAATTATTTTTAAAAAGGTGAAAAGGGGGGGGGGGTGAGGCATGCGATCCATTTACACTGACTGCGGTGTCGGAGACGATGAAAAAGTATTTTATGCTGCGAAAAAAATATTTTTCAATTCCTTATTATAGTATAATTATGAATTAAATAAATACATTTTTTCAATAGAAATAATTTTGTCACTTTATTGTGTATAGTCAAACTTATCCTATTCATTTCACAAGTTTTGTCTATATTTTTCACATCAATCTTTAGAATAAATGTCCTTTTTTAAAAAGTCGCTATGAAACTATTTTTTTTCTTAAAAGAATACTATTTTGAGAGTACAATCCCCCAAGCTTTTTTGCTCTATCTTAAAAATTCAATTTTTTCTGCTTTTTTTTAATGAAAGAAGTCAAATTTTTAAATTTTTTTCTCCTTAATTTTTTTCAACATGAATTTCAAATAAATAATGAAAAATATTGGATTAAAAAGAAGAGATCTTAAACTAAAGTCTCGCGCAAGGATCAATTACATACGTTAAAAAAAATAGAAATGACAAGTTTTTCTACGGTTAGGTTCATTGGACCTCTATGACCGTTCCGTCATTTTTCGGAGGCGAAACAACAACGGGTTAAGGTATTTCTAAGCATTTCAAAAAATTTAAAGGATTTTGATGAATTCTAATAAATTTAAAAGATTTCTAACTATTTATCAGTTTCTAGACTGATACTTTGATATGGAGAAGGTTTAAAATTGTATAGATAAATAGAAAAATTCCAGAAATAATAATAAATTTGAGGTTTGTCACTTTTATATAGTTCCACAGGCTCATTTAAACATTTCAAAACTTTTTCGATTTTGAAACTTCTGAAATTTCCAAAATTATAAATTATCATCGTAGTATTTAAAAATACAAATTATTTAATGTAACTCGGTCAATTTTTTGCGTATGCATTGATGATGCTAATGTTCAAAATCAAATAACTGTAACATGTGAGCACTCTGCATTTTTTTGAAAGCTTTATAAATAAGAAAATTTTAAATAAGAAAGATTCAAAATTAATCGATTTTAGACTTTGACTTATATTGAAAAATTTTTCAACTCAGCCATTGATCTATACATTATGGAATGTTTAAATTACAATTTCGATTTTTTTCAATTTATAAATTCTTCAATTAGTGAATTCGTGAATTTTTTATTACAAATTTAGTTTATTTTTCCAAATATTAAAAAATGTACAATTTTGTAATATCACATTTGAAATTGTATGATTTTGTAGTTTTCAATTTAAAATTGGTGAAATATAATTTATTTTCGCTTGTATGCAAACTTCCAAGTAGAAACTTTTTCACACTTATTTGTAATTTTTATTTATTCTTGAAGCCTTACACAATTTGTAGTGCTTCAATTACATATTATGTATTTTGCTTTCTTTGTATTTTCAATAAAAATGTAAAATTTAGCGATTTTTTTATAACCTGCAGGTGTCACTTTAACTTTGTCTTATGCTAAAAAATCTGCCCGCTTCGCGGCCACATTCCATTTTTTGTATTTGGAATGTTTAAATAAAAACTTAATCATAAAGATCTATTTTAGATCACAGTACTCATATGCGTCTTCACATATTGGATTTTTTACTTAGTTAAGTATAGCTAAAAAATAAGTTGCTCAAAGCTCTGTAGTCTTTTTTTCGATTTTTTACGCATTTCGCAATTTTTCACGTAATATTGGAACTTTAGATTTTCTCCATATTACTTACGATAAATAAAAACAAAATGACGAGTTCAATTGGAAAATAGTTCACAGAAATTTTTTAGGATTCTTAAAAAGCTATAATTTCTCTCTTGAACTTTTTTGCCAAATTACAGACAATTCTAATGTTTACTAAATCAAAACTAATGATAATGTAAGAAATTACAGTAAAACCCTTCAATAGCCCTCCCTTCTATAGCCCTTCCAAAAATTGACGCTGAGCCACAGGTAGGTGTAATGGGAGCTCTGCTGTGTGCGTGGGGTCTGCGGTTGTCACTCAGGCGAGCAATTAGACGTGAACAAACAAAAGGGGAGCAGGCTATATTGAGTCAGTACCCCCCAGCATCAGCCCCAAAATCGGCGCTATAGGAGAGTTTCACTGTATTACCAATTTTGTATCCCTTTTTTAGATAAACAACTTTTTTCGATCAATTTATTTTCGTGCCTTTTGCCCGTCATTTTTACGATTCGAAGCAAAACTACGTGTCTTATAAAAAAGTAATTCATAAACAAATTTGTAGCTCTTTTTCGGGTAAACAATTTTTGTTAAGTCATTTTTTTTGCAACTTTTGTCGCTTTTTCAAAAATTTTTATTTTTTGTTTTCAATGTACTTTTTCAAGAATTAAACAAAATCTACCCGTCCTATGAAGATGTGATTAGTACCTGGTTTATAGATCTTTTTTGGTATCACAATTTTGGCCTATTCAGTTTTTCCCTATGATTCATAGTTCGACTACAAAATCGAATTTTTCATTTGTTGTGTTCAATCAACATTTGAATTTTCGATTTCCAGAAAATCAAAAAAGTTGTTACGACCATCTCCTACGAATAGCCTAACATACAAATTTTGAATATAAAAAAGTGATCCCAAAAATTTTGAAAATGCTCAAACTTTTTTCATTTTCATCAAAAACGTCTGGTTAATGAACTGGTCCTTCCTTTTAGGACATAAGATAGTGTGCCATAGATCGATTTGATACGGTCATTTTTTCGAGAGTTATTGCGTTTGCGGAAGGACCGCCAACTGGACGGACAGACAGCCAGGCGTCATCGTAAAAACGTGATTTTCGGATTCTAGGGTTCTGAAAACGAGATACGTTGAAAAACTGTGGTGTCAAACTTTGGGCAATTATAATACTTTTTCAATCATAAATGATGAGAATGAAAGAAAGAGATGGGATGGGCACAGAATTATGGGTATAAATTGTCAAATGTTTAAGGTTCACCGCTAATTTTATTTTTCAGTTGCGGTTGGTCATTTTTTTATTGAATTCATTTTACAAAAAAGTCATATGCGCTTTTTCAAAGTTTATAAATGTTTATAAATTCTATCTTTCTCAATAATATTCAAACATTTATAAAAAATAATTTTATTAATTTTCTGCATCGTGCTATACTCCTGGTTAAAACCTCTCATTGATTGGTAATTTTATAAATGTGAAAACGTAGAATGTGGGCAAGTTGTACAAAATTAAATGCTATTTTTAATTCTGTCTTTAATATCTGTCTTTATTATTATCTTCTGTATAGGAAGGAAATATATTATTTATTTAGCCAATATTCTGTTTAAAAATTCTGATTAAAAGAAACATTTTTCGTTTAGGAAACTTCAAAAGTACTTATAAATCCAAATCTAATTGGTATCTAACCATTGTATAAAAATGAATGAAATTACTCAGCAACACAAATACGTTCTAAGCGATATAAGCACATTATTTTTGACCTAATTTGTTAAAATTTTTGCAGTAAAATTAAAATTCTAAAAACTACCCTCTATGCGACAAACACAAGGGCGCGCCATAGCCAAAGAAATTTTCCGCTGGCCCCGATGTTATCCAAATTAAACTTTATATGCGTGAATTGTTTTCGACCTATTTTTATAAAATTTTTGGAAAAACTTCAACCCTAAAAAACTGCCCCGCTAATTGGTTTACCTCACAGGGGGCAGTTTTTAGGAATGAGTTAAGTTGCACAAATTTATACAAATTAAAATGAAAAAGGTTTGTCTGTATTAAGTTGATTTGGGATAATATCGGGGCCCGGAAACCGTTTGGCTTTCTCCGCCAGCGCTTCTTTAACAAAACAGCTACTTCCGGTGCTGCACAAAGTATAATTTTGGTGGAACAAATTTGAACAATTTCTGTATTAAATATTCGTCTATTCGGGGCCGTATAGCCAAGTTCCTAGAAACTTGTCTAAATGGTGGACTCGGCTACTGAAATGCGAGCTGAAATGTGATATCAATATACCAAATTATTCTTGATTTGCTGTCGAAGCTGATAGTTTATTACATGGTCACGTCAACAATTCGAGCAACTGATCTCACGAGAATAATAGAAAAAAAAAACAGAATAAACGTTAAAATTATGTTTAACAAAGGGTTATGTTTTTCTGGAGTAGGCAAATTTCGGTCGCCAGTTAAAGGTGGCTGAGACAACAAGTTAAAAGTTTGAAATAAAATAATTTTTGTACTGAATTACTTGAAATTGTACAATTTTAAAAAAGGAGATCTTGATATTTAAGGATTTAAAATAGTATTGTGCAATTGAAAATTGTTACATGAAATCGTAGGAATTAACAAAATAATAATTTCTTAGAATTTCCATTGTCATTTAAAGTGACTAAATCCGTTTTTGAAATGAAAATATATAAAGTTTCTGGTCGAAATTGAGAAATTAAAATTTGTAAAAACTTGAAATCAAATTACTATAAAAACTTTCCATACTCAATAATTTTAATCTAACCATAATTCATTTTAGTCATCTGGCAGTCGTCCTCTGTCATTGAACGAGTGCGTTAGATTAGCGCAGAAGGTTTTTCCAAAAAATAAAATCGATTGAGAGTTTTACGAAGTTTTTGTTCTATTTTCATTGTAATAACATAAATTCTTTACTACTGATGTCTTCTTCATTTAAAAAAAATAAAAATAATGAATTAAAGTTATTTAACCACAAATATAAACGAATATGTTTACGTTGTTGTCGAACTAATTTTGAGCCAGATGAAGGGAAGGGCTCCGAAATGAGTCAACTCAGGAATACCAGTAATAACATCCATTTCGGAGATTTATTTTTACAAGGTCCCGCATTTGCCTGCACTTCCGTACGATTGTTTCAGTGCAACTAAGACGGAAACATCCACTTGAGTCAAAAACCGCCAGGAGGAGTCAAATACTTGACGAACTATTTAATAGGCGTCTGTAAGGAAAAGTACAAAAGTTTATTATTTTAAATATAAAAAGATATGTAATTAAAAACTGCTAAGTGAATTTTTGAACACTAGTCATACAAAATTTATATTTTAAATTTTGCCTTGCACCTTCAAAATTTGATATTGGACCGAAAAAATTTAATCTTAACAATTAAAAAAAAGTTGAGTATCAATCCGTGGTTGCGCCTATTTTGAAATGCCAGATTTAATTGAAACGGAGTGAAAACTATTGCATATTGGACCAAAGCAAACTTTATTTGCAGAATCAGGGCATAGGGCACCTATCAATAATATCTTTCTTTTAGATTGTATTTTAGTTTTTACATCACCTCCAGCACGAAGAAGCAGATGAGGCGCGAGCCAAAAATCTTTATCCACGTATGTTGCAAGATGCGTGAGTTGCATCTGTATACCCACATCTTTAATATGAACTGGTCTTAAACTCATCAACCTATCACCCACCACAAGTTCGATTTCATCTGGAAAAGTTAATTTTGTAAGAAAAATATAGTTAATATTTAAAGAACTTAAAGAGTCATGAGTCTGGACTACCGGGAAGTTTTCTAACAAGGAACCCTTACAAGGTGTCCGCCTCCAATTTTCTTGAAATTTCAATATGTTGTAGGGTACGAAGAAGTAAGAAATAAGCAATTTTTTTTATCGGC
>NC_046657.1:55304058-55305299 GCF_010883055.1 Belonocnema kinseyi
ATATGTAAATTTAGGTCGCCATTTAATAGTATAACACTGTCGGAAAAATGTCTCACAAAATTTTTCCATATTCTGAAGCCGAATACGTCCAAAGGTTGAATTCTTTCCGTCGTACCTTTAGGTATCTTTAATAAATGAATCCCTTTATCTTTCGAAGCAGCCTCTTGAACAGCTTCTGGACAATGTCCGCTCCATGAATCAAGCAGGAATACACTTCTACTGCCAACATTAGGATAGAAAACTTCTTTCAACCATGTTTTAAAATGTTCTGAAAATTGAAGTATGCTGTGAATATTGGACAAATTAATATTATTAAAATCTACATACCTTTAGTTAATTTACCAGATTTAGATGCCATAACATAAACATTGTTTGGCCTAAATAAATATTTTTCCACTGTTGGTCCGAATTCATTTGATGTTTCTTTCATGACTAAAAAAAGGGGTGAAAGTAATTTTCCTTCAGCATTTATCGTTGGTTGGATTGTGTAACTGTGGGTTATTGCAGAAGTAGATTGAACAATAAACTCTACTTGTTTTGTTCCCTCCTCTGGTAGTGTCCGTTTTGAATGAATTTCCAACTCGAAACCACTTTGATCCGAGTTATAAACATTTTCCGCTCCATATTCATCGATATAATTTCGTGTTTCAAGCACAAACTTTTCCGCCTCAGCTTTCAATTTTGACTCATCACGTAAAGTTTTTTTTGTAATAAATTTATTTATTTTTCTGTCCACTATTCTGTGCTGTTTTTTAAATTTATACAACCAAGAATTTGAGGCTTTAAAACGTATATCATGAAAATCGATATTCTTTTTGGCTTGCAATGCCCATTTTTGGAGATCGGTGTCATGAATAATATTACCTACTTTAATAGAATCTTTGAAAATTTTCAGTACGAATTCAGAAATTGCAGCTAATTTTTGTTTATAAGTACCACCTTTATTAATCTGACTTGCCCAACAACGTAATTGACGTTCAGACGACACTTTTTTATACTTCTGTCTAACAGTATTGATGCTCAAATTGTTTGTTTTACCCGATCTCCAATACTCAACGGCATTCTTTTTGTATTCATAACTCAATTCTTCATTATCTGCAGCACACCTATCATCATCCGTTGGTTTGTACCATATATCATCTTCAATACCATATATCATCTTCAATTCAGTTGTTTGAAAAAGTTTATTCTACATATTAAAATTTTTTTTCGGCGATCCGTGTACAGGGGGGAGGGGGGGG
>NC_046657.1:55305399-55342868 GCF_010883055.1 Belonocnema kinseyi
AAATTGTCTATAGCATTTAAAAGAATTTTTTCAATATTTTCTGTTAACTCAAGTTCTGCATTATTGATAGGGGTATTTTTTATGTCCATAGTTTGAAATGTTACCAATAGAAGGTTAATAACATTTACTGGATTAATTCACATTGTTATTGTAGGCTGCTTCTCAGTCAATCCAAAAGTATTATAGTACTGAAATGCGTAAAATAATATTTTAGCAAGAGAACATGTTTTCTTATTTCATTAGTTGAAATAATTTTGCAAAGGGTATACTTATTACGATTCATTAGACATTAGTTGACTATAATTAACTATTGTACCTCAGCCAATTGAAATAATCTGAAAAGTATTTTTATTTGCTCCTCATTAAATTGTATTTTTTTCGTCCACACTTCGTTTGTAAAACTATCAAGAGTTCGTAACTTGTTTAATTAGTGAAATGAATGCAATAAATATGCAGTGAATGAAGTACTTTTAAATATTCACAATCGACTAAAAATCCAGTGTTTACCAGTGGAACTCTAACAATAATCTCTGCACCGGCCGACTAATTTTGACAAGAAGCGCGATAACATATGGCCTTGCAGAGAAACGATAGCGGGAATCTCCCACTTACGGCTTATCAATGAGGTGCTTTTTCATTGTCAATGTGTAATTTCTACATTATATCGGAATTACGAAACCAAACATACGAAGCAATATATTTCATAATGAACCCTGAAAAAGTGTCAATTTGAGAATAAGCACCCCTTAAAATCAGGATTATGATGAAAACCACGATATGCATCAGATTCAGTGGACATATTTCCTCTACAAAATAGTACGAAAAAATCAAATTAAATAAATTAAAAATTTAAGTGATGAAAACTTTCGAAGGAAAAACTTTATTTCTTCTTAAAAAATCAGGGTCATTTGCGACCCCTCAACTTTGAAACAATTGTCATAGAATTGAGATTCCGTGCCAAATAGTTTGGCATTGGAACTATATCAATACTTATATTTTACGATGAGATAGAAAGGATTCAGTTTCCGATGGTGAAATTTGGGGGTTGTTTTTCCTCCTGAAAACGTATTTTTTGCTATTTAAATTGATATTTTTTTATTTTCTACTTTAGATCCAAATCATACACAAAATATACGGAGAAATAATTTTTTTAGTTAACCTTGAAATTGCCGGAGTTTAAGGGTGAAATACCCTTAAACTTACAATCAGTTCTACAAATGAAAATCACGTAACACGCCAACACTAATTTTTTATTTTATAGTTAAATAAAGAAACGTAGTTTCCAATTGACCTGAAACAAATTTCTATACCAGAAAATCAACACAAAAAAAGGAATTTTTCTTTAAAAAAAATGGAGGGTTACAAACCCTTAATCAAAAATAATTGTCAAAGAATGGGAATTTGATGCCGAATATTTTGCCGTTGAAATGATATCAATATTCAAATTTTTTGTCGAGATATAAAAAAATTCGATTTTTGAGGGTGAACTTCGAGGATCGATTTCACCCCTCAGAATCGTTTTTCCGCCAATAAAAAAATTGCATATTACTTACTTTTTCGTACCCTACAACATATTGAAATTTCAAGAAAATTGGAGGCGGACACCTTGTAAGGGTTCCTAAGTGTAAAATAGTTATTTGTGACATAATTACGCGAAACTGTCTATACTTATGGGGGAAAAACTAGTCATTCTAGAAAGAACTTTCTAGTATCATAAAAAAAGTTATGTTTCGGTATCTTAATTACGATCTTTACCTCCTCTAGGGTCAAGCATCGTATTATAGTCGCGAGCTTCTCCAATTTTTTCAAATTCTTCACCAAGATCACGATGCAGTTCATCCTTTTTCTTAAAGAGGAATGGCGGTATTATGTAATTAGCTGTAAGAAATTTAGTTACTAGATAGTTATTTTATCGATGCAAAAGTCCTCTTCGCAGAATTACTAAACTGTATTAAATTTTAATTCTACACTTTAGTCGTTAAAATTTCAGTGTTTTTGTTTATTAAAATCTATAGAGTCACTTTAAATTACACACGACATTAACAGATATTATTCTTTTACTTTTATAAGTACCTGAAATATCAGTTTTGAGTTTTGAGATTAGCGTATTTTTAAAATTTATAGTTTTTAAAGTTTACAACGGATCCCTGCTAACTACTTGAAGGCCCTGTACGATAAATGTATTAATTAAAAAAATGCAATCAACGTTTATTTTCTGTTCGAAATGGTTAATTTTGCAAGTTTACACGGTTATGAAACATACCATTTTTAATTTTAAAAATATTAAAATTTATTTCGGAAAAACTGGCAGAATAATCCAATTTTCGATTTAAAATTAATCAAATTATGAAACACGTAATTTTTGTTTTTGTTCAACAAATTGTTTTCTCCACAAATTAAGGGTTACATGAATTATGTAAAAATTGACGATTTAAAAAAAAGTTGTATCTTGGGAACCATTTGACATAATTTTATTTTCCATAGCTTTTAGGGAGATCTGAACACTTTTATTTAAGAATCCCTTTTAATTAGGAATAAGACAAATAAATTAATATGGGCCCGATCGCGGCCAGGTATGGTTATCTCTGGGCGCAGCGCTTGGGCCCCGATCGGGCATCGCGTTTCATTTCGAGTCTGGCCCCATGTAGATAGCCTGATTTGGGCCAAATTCTGCCCGATCTGGCCCCGATCAGATCCAAATTGGAATTTCTGCACGGGTTGCCAATAACTGTGAGCGCGATCCTTCTCCTCTTTTTTTTCTTATACTTGAACTTTTTTGCGCATATATGCAAACATTCGCTTTTTCTGTCCAAATTGCTAACTCTTTGCCAAAACTGTGAATTGAGGTTGTTCTCTTTTCTACGTATCTTTTGTTCTAAGTCGCAAAGGCAATATCATCTCAACCAATTTCCTCTACAATTGCTACACATTGAAGCGTAATGCCTCTAGCAACTGGACATTTTTCGCAATCTCCAAACTGACAATCTTCGATTACGAGACAATACATCACTTTAGGAAAAATGATATCCCGGTTATCTTTGATATTCGCTTTATTCCTTCTCTGGATTTTTAATACAATAAATAAAATCTGAAAAATGGCACAATAAATGCAAAGACTTTCCCCATTCAAAGGTTAGATTTGAACCCATTTTGGTCGCAGAGTAAAATTTTGTCTTTCTAATTCTTGCGTTCGCATTTTTTTCTCGAAACAGGTTAAATATTTCACTAATATTTTGCTTTAAATAGCTTTTTATTTTTTTCATTTTTTTCACCATTTTTCTTAACTGGAATTATATCGTTATTATTTAGCAATCTACGTGATCTCTACAATAATATTCTACTGATAATTGCACCTCTGCATCCCTCACAGGATATCCATTGTAGGTTTTAGGTGTTGACAGAATACTTTATTTACAATTATTCGATGTTTCAAAAACTTTACGTTTTCCTCATCTGGATAGAGTCGTGTTTATAAAACTTCCTTATATAATAATAAACGTAACGTCAACATAGCTATAATATGTGTCTAAAGGAAAATCTAAATTTTTTATGACATTGGATTCTAAATCTTGCATAACTAAATAGACTAATACTGGAGAAATAGGAGAACCCATAGGTATTCCATGTATTTGTTTATGAAAACTATTATTAAATTTAAATACCATTTTTTCATCAAAAATTTAATTTCTTCTTCAAATTATTAGTTTATGAGAATTAAGAATTAGTTCATGATACTAACACACCTCGAATTTATGGTTTACCTAACGTCCATAAACCTAATTGTTCACTCCGACCTATTGTATCATTAATAAATTCACCCACATATAAAATGGCTAATATATTCAATAACATTTAAAAAAATCTCTGATAATTCCAAAAACTCGAGTTAAAAATTCTTTTGAATTTAAAAATCTACTGATTAAAGAAAATTCCTTCTGATCACATTATGGCTTCTCTAGATGTGTCTTCTTTATTTACAAACATACCAATTGATTTCATCATTAATGGTATTCTAAATAGATGGACTAATATAAAAAACAATACAGAATTACCTCTTAAAAAATTTGAAGTAGGAATTAAATTTCTAATGGAAGAAACAGTATTTAAATTTAATAATAGTTTTTTATAACAAATTTAGATTTTCCTTTACACACATATTATAGATATGCTGACGATACGTTTATTATTGTGCTGAAAGATAATCTACTTTATGTTTTAAACCGATTTACTGCTTATCTTTCTAGACTTGATTTCACATATGAGATTGAAAGCAATAAATCCATTCCTTTCCTAAATATTAGAATTATAAAGATCGATTCAGGTAATATCATTACAGATTGATATCGTAAAGATAATTATTCTGGTAGATATTTAAATTTTTTCTGCAACCATCCAATACAACATGAAATTTTCATAGTTTAAAATCTTATTGACAAAGCTATTAAATTATTTCATGATTCATTTCACAAGTTAAATATTGAATTTATTTTAAAATCTCTGTATTTAAACAATCATCCAATGTCATTTATTCAAATACATATTAATAGCAAAATTAAAAACATTGACGATTTTCTTTCTTAACAAATAAATGCAAATACAGTTAGAAATGTCATTTTTAAACCTTTAGTTTTTATACCTCTCCATGGAAAGTTATCTTTTGAAATCAAAGGAATTCTTAATGATTTTAATATCGCAACAATTTTTTGAATGGATTCAAAATTAGATAAATTTATAAAACTAGGCAAAGATTCTTTAGACAATTTCCAACTTATTGATGTCGTCTACAAAATTCAATGCTTCAATTGTGAAAAGTGTCATGTCATATAACATAATCTTGCATTCTTTAATGAAAAAAATTAATCAACATTTGATTTTTTTAATTAGTCAGAGGAAAAAGAAAAAAAATTAATAAAATTTGAAATTAACAAATTTAACTAATTTTGTATTACCAGAGTCAACTTTAATTTAACCAATTGTACCATTTGTATTTACATGTACAACTATCGATTTCTTATAAATGCCAACTGATACTCTTCATATTTTCTTTTTCAAATTTATGAATTTTCCCAAATTTTTATTATAAATAAAATATTACTGTAACTTTTTATTCATAGTTAATAATTTATCAATAGTACAATTGTACTTTTTTCATGATTACTAATCATTTGTAATTTCGTCGTTCCCTTCTTAGAACCCTCATTACCAAACTGGTGATACGGATTGCTAGGTGTAGTC
This sequence comes from Belonocnema kinseyi, assembly GCF_010883055.1. Classification (NCBI taxonomy): domain Eukaryota; kingdom Metazoa; phylum Arthropoda; class Insecta; order Hymenoptera; family Cynipidae; genus Belonocnema; species Belonocnema kinseyi. The sequence continues at coordinate 55,310,635 of NC_046657.1, forward strand.
TTTAAAGTTAACTACTGCTTTTATATGTGTGTTATAAAATAACGTCTTTTTTTAAATAAACAATACAATTTATTTAATTTACTGACCTGAAATGAAGATAACTTAAAGGTAAATATAAATCCTTTTTTTGATTCCTAACCTCACTTTTAATAGAAAACATATATCCTTTTTTTATCGCATTTCAATTGAAATTTTTTTTATATGAGGTATATCTTTTTTCATAGAACATTTCCGAAAAGGAGGATTGATGGTAGTTATAAGTACTCGACAGGATATAAGGAACTTTTATATACACGACTCTATCCTGATGAGGAAAACGTATAGTTTTCGGAACGTCGAATAATTGTGAATAAAGGATTTTCTCAACACCTATATCCTATGGTCTGAAGTATCTCATTTTGAACATCTCAACCATTTTTAATGAAAAACTTCATAAATTGATCTATCAAATATTTTGTGACTTTAGGAGACGTTGCCCATTCGTCACAAGAAGAGCGTTTTTCTTTTGGCAATAACAAATTAAAAACTTTTGAAAGCCTACTCGTCATCGATTCAGTAAATGCATGTATTAGCTGTTTTGTTTTTCGTTCAATCATATTTTTCTAGGGACTTTCTTTGATAATCATTGAATTTCGACAAGGTGAAATTGTCTGATTTGAATACAAGCGAAACTAACCAATAATTTGGCGCTAACTATTTTTACAAACACTGTGGCTTGAAATGATTATTCTTCTGAGAAAAAACGTCCTCTCAGAAAAACAAAGAACTCATGATGTTGTACAAATGGATCACTAGAATTTTTATGTATCACTTTTTTGTGAATTGTTTCGAAGTCCGGACAGTTTTTTTGCTTGCTCAAATAAATTGATTTTAAAATATTGGCCATTTTATCCTAACGAATTAAAAAAAACAAACAAAAAAAACTATATCGAACACTGTTATTATTCAATACGATTTTTTTTACAGCAAATATTTCCAAAGATGAAATGTGACTAAATAGTGTATTCAATTCTTCCGTAATTAAGTTTTTTTCTAGTCGTCCATTTAATTGTTTTTATATCGACAAAAGTTGCAATTAACTTCAGAGTTCTTACCTAAACATCATATTAGAAAAAAGTTAATTTACAAAAATAATTTTTCTACAAGAAGGAATAATTTAGCGAGGACAAAACTTAAAGAATTTCTTTATCATATTATTATAGTTTCAAAATTTCGAAAAATATTTTCATTATCGATTATAAAACCTTTTAAACTTTGGATCAAACATTTTTTCTCCACTAAAAAAATAGATTGACTTATGTTTTAGTCTTTGAATTCTAATTAATTTATTTGAGAAAGTTCTTTAATCTTTTTAGTAATTATTGCCGTAATTTGTTTAATTTTTTCACAAAGTGACGGAAAGTGGCATAACTTAACAAAAAATTGTTTTTTTATACAAGAATAATGTTTCTTGTACTGAAATTAATGCACTCATTATGAACGTTTATTTTATCTGTATTTATTATGCAAATAAATGCTACGTTGTCATTTTTCTTACATTTTTAAAGCCTTGCTATATATGAATTTTTAGTATTTGTTAATAGATTTTTGGGCGACCGACACCAGCTGAGAAAAATAATAATTCATAATAATTAATAATAATAAAAATATAGATATAAATAAAAAGTTAAAATCTTCTGAAAAGCGACAAAAGGTACGAAAAAAATTAATAGACCACAGTTCTTCTCCCAAAAAGAATCTACAAAATTTGTTATAAATTCTTGTTATAAGAATATGTTAAAAATAAAAAAATTAGCCCTTGTTCGCGAGAAAAAATATTTTGCTGCCCGATTTGTATGAATGTATCTCAACGGATTCAATAAAATAGATAATATTATTTAAAATTATCATTTATGATTGCTATAAATGTATCATAATATGTAGCTTTCTTGTAAATAACTTAATTATGTGAATAGAAAATTCTTATCTTTTTTGCTGAAAAATTTTCCTTCTTACCGCATATGTGTCGTGATAGTTTATTATACTTGTTCAAAGTGAAAAAAATACATGAAAAATCAAATTTAACAAACAGAACTTACTAGAATAGGGTTGTTTCGCGATTTCAGATAAAATAATTTTTTAACATATAATCTTAATCCAAAGCGAAAATGCGTTAAAAATTTTTTTTTTCGAGTCTTCCAACAGAAAAAAGTTATTAAAAATTGAAGGAATAATAAACATGACTACATTTAAGTACTTTTTAAATGAATTATTCATACAAAAGTTTTTATTTTAAATGTTTTTATAATTTTTATAATGTTTTTTCAAGAATATTTTCCGAGTTTTTGTCGATTCTAACATAACAAAAACAAAATATCGCGACAGAAAAAGATATTGGAGTAACACTGACACATATGCTATCATTGATGGAACAACTGACCACTTTGACGTCAAAGCGGCCCTCCAATCGAAATCGTGATAGAAAATTCATATTTCAACATTAAATTAAAAATAGTAAACAATATGCAAAAAATATTTTGTAGCCGTTTTTAAAATTAGAATTTTATATACTATAAGATCCATTTATTGGAAAAATGATATCTGACCTTAGAAACAACCTTATTCACAATTTTCTAGATCTCTTCAAGTCTGATTATCTATTTCTTTACTAATAAGATGGAAACAAGTTTTCCCAAGAAAAGAGTTAGTAGGTTTGTGCAGCTACTTCGATACGTATTAGACACCACATAATTTTTTTCATGCAAAAAGTATGAAAATAACGCATTTTTTTAAAATTTGTTTATAATAATAAAAATGCAAAAGAAGCAGATTCTCGGCTTTGTGTGTCAGCTGAAATTGTAATTCGAGTTGAGTTTGAATATATCTGAGGGTAAAAGCTGGAATAGGAAATATTTTTCCAAAAAAATGTGCTTTCTAAAATTTGTTTAAAAAAAAGTAAAATAAGAACTCTACAAAATTCATAGTGTCATTCCTTAGGACTGTAAGGAATCTAATGTTATTTAGTTATAAAAAATATCTGTAAGCCAGTTAAACCTGATGTGTCTACTTCATGTTGGCCCATCAAAAAATAAATAAGAGTAGGTGTGATTTATTTTATTTTTTCTACGATCGAATTTTAAACTGCTTAAGCTTTCGATATTGGAAAATAACAAACAAAGAAGGTGACTGCGCGTTTTACCTTTCTTATATGCACAGAAACGAATCAATTTGTATCAATTAAACAAATAAGAATATTTGGTTTCAAAAAATCGATTCTTTTTAAAGTAATTTGAACGGCATGTCTGGGTTTTCTTGCTTATTATTAGAAATTTATCTTTTTAGTTGAAATTTAAACTGCTTGTTTTAATGTTGTTAAGCAGCTTTGTCAAAAATTGATTTTTTCTTATTTAAAATTAATTTTTCTTTGTTGAAACATCGTTTCTTTTTCTTGTAAATTATTTTTTTTTAGTTGAGAAATAAATTACACAATATTTATTCGCAAATTCAAGTATTTTGTTTGAAAATTCTTTATTTTTTTGTTGAATTTTACTGTTTTCTTTCTTAGTAAAAATCATTCTTTGTTAAAATATCAATTATTACATTTATCGTTGAGAACTATTGTTTTTATTGAACACCATTGAAAAAACTGTAATTACTTTTACCTGCGCAGTTAAGTTTCCATTGAAAAATATCATTTCCCAGTAATAAAATTAACCTTTTAAACAAAAGGATGGATTTTCAACTGAAAGTAGGTATCTTAAACTACTTAAAAAAAATTAATTTTTCATCCCAAAAAGATTTGAGTCTGACTTTTCAACATTAAGATATGAGTTTTTAACAAAGAGTAAATTTTCTAGAAAATTGTTGAATTGAGAACCAAAAAACATGCAATTTTATCCAAGGAAAATTCAATTTTTAATTAAATAAATGACTTTTTAAATGAAAATAGCAGGTCATCAAAAGGATTGTTGAATTTTCATCAAAACATATTCGAATTTTCAACATTTTGCATGATTGTTTTTAATTCTAGAATTTTCCCTGGCCAATAAAATTCCCTGGCTATTTTTAAATTGCTGTGGGCTATGTATTTTTTCACTCGTTATATTTTTTCGGCATGTAAATTTAGGAAATATCTCGACTACTCTAATTAATAATTTTTTTATTAATCTTTAGTGGATCACTTTTCGCTGATCGAATCCGAAGAATTTCACTAGAAATCTTTCTCTTAAAAATATATGTGTCACGAAAATCTCGGAAGCATTGTTGTGGCTTTTCTTTCATGCCGATTTCTTGATTATTTTTAAAAAATCGAAGGAATTGATGTTGCCAAATCCACACTAATAATTGAAATTTGAGTTTAAGTTGAAACACAGTGCCAAAGAATGTTACATTTTTGTTCATGAAATACCAAAAATAATCTTACATTTTAACTAAAAAAAAATCAACCATGCACTTGAATTTTCAAAGCAAAATATGAATTTCTCACCAAAAAAAGGTAAATTTTTAAGAAAATAGATCATTTTTAACTAAAAAAGGTAAACATGCAAGAGTCAATAGAATAAAATTTCTTTTAAAGTAATAATAGAATTACGTTAAATAAGTAAAATTAATTTTTAACGAAATAATTAAATTTTCAGCCAAGCAAATGAATTTCCAACCGAAAAGATTAGACTTCTTTAGAACAATACGACAAAAAGTGGAATGGTTACATTTTTACTCGAAAAATTAATTTTCAATAACAAAGATTAATAGTCTAACAAAATAGACATTTTTAAATAAATAGTATAATTTACAACTAAAGAAAATTAAAGGTAAAGAAAACACAGAATAGTTACATTTTCAGGTAAAAAAATAATTTAAAAAAAAGTTTACCAACTGGTTCCACTTTCAATATTTTTTCCATTTTCTTGTTATTATGTATTCATCTTGAAAAAATGTGGAAAACCTCCAAAGTATAAAGTCATAGAAACTAAAATGTTTATATTTAAAGTTTTTGTCGCCTAAAAGTGATCTACAAGTTTCTTATTCATAATTTTTAGACTTCTTTGCGAGAAAAAATATTTTTCTGTCTCTGTATCTTATTCTACTAAAAAATATTGTAAACAGATCATTTTCCTTGTTCTAAATAATTTATATTGACAAACAGTTAATTTGCATATTATTCACAGAAATAAATTCTTTTTTATTTAAGACATATCAAAATACTTTTAAAACTTAACTTTTTTCTTTGCTGTAGATCATTTATGTTACAAAACAGAAAATCGTTATTTTTTTCGCGAAGAAACATTCTTCCTCGCCTTGCATGTATCGCAATAGTACATCGTACTTATTTTACTGAAAAATATTTTTACAACTAAAATAAATTAATAAGGCATTTAAGGTAACAAAAAATATCCTTAATATAAAATCTCTAAACGACATTGTCGATTTCGATTGTCATAATACTCGATTTCATTGCTATCTGCGTGTGACACGAGGCGTCAGTGGATTAGACAGAATTGGAAAATAATGAAAAAATTGTCACGATTGCTCGTTCTTTTATAGCTAGACGCGTGCGACAGAGGCACCCGTGAGTCACTGTGAGTTAGACAGTAATGGAACGTTACACGTCTTTCTTGAAGTTAATGATCCCAAAGGAGCTGCCTTGATCTGCGCTTGCTTGGATTTTAGTGATGTTCATTGGCTGCGGTGTGGGTCTGTGCTTGATTTTTAAATACGTACCCGAACTAGAGCCAATGAGCGCCGCACAGTTCAAGCATGCGCAAGTATTTTTGGATCACTGTTGGGAATAATAATCAAATCGAAATTCAATGTGGATAATACGAATCAACGCTTCTTCTTTGCCACCACCTTGCCACCCGTACCGCTGCAATACAGGGCCTCTGCTTGTTATTTATAATCAAATTCTTATTTCAATTTAAGCCTCTCTGCTTGTTATTTACGAACGTATTTCAATTTCAGAAAGGACATTTGAAAGCCTTTAAAGCATTTAAACGAGCTATCTGGACCATTAAATATATCTACCTGAGTGCGGTGGGGTTAGTATATTTTTAATTACATGTTAACGTTTAAGCTATTATTTGTTATTAATATAAGCATTAAGCTTAAGTGATATTCCTTCGAAGCATGGAATTTGTGATATTTTTTGTTATCAAAGTCCATTGCTGGTGTAAAATGCAATAACAACCTTTTGAGATTTTGATGTTAGGAATTAATTTGAGAATACAAGAGTGAACTGCTGATCGCAGAATTAGATCATTTTTGCTAATTTAATGTGAATTATCCATATATCTACAAAAATATATACAATACTATTTTTGCTATGAAAAGTTACGAAAATGTACTGCAAAAACTTTACGAAAGTTAAGCTTTTATTCATTTTTCTTCATACGAAAGAACACACTGTGTTTCAAATACACTAAAAATTAATGGAATTTTTCATACAAATTTCATTCAAATTTATAAAATTTTTGGTGAAAAAACCGAAACTATTTTAATGAGGATTAAAATAAAAAATAGCTTTTAATGTATTTATCCTACGCCTTTTTGATAAATTTTCTAATTGCGAGCATTTCGGCCTTGAATTGAAAAATGTAATATTAACCTCATAATCTTGATAAGTTGCTACCGAATTTTGTACGAGCAATGAAATTTTATAAAAAATTCCATACTTTACAGGAATAATGCTTAATGTTAATGTTTATAATGAATGCAAACAATAACTAAAACATTAACTTATAACTAAGAATACACCAATGTTACACTAACTTTACTCAACATCAGGAAAGTACCATTAAACTCCTTGCCAAATACTTAATCTTTATTTTATAAAAACGCAATTTTTGAAACTTGTGGCAACAGATCCATACTATAGGAATGTATGGGCACTTTCATTATGACCCAATGGGTCGGCGAGAAATTAGTTTTTGACCAACTAAAAAGGAACTTACAACAAAATAGTTGAATTATCAATCCAGAAAATGAATTTTCAAGGGAGAAGTTTTATATTTCTAACAAGAAACACAAATTTTTCACATGTATATAGCAGAATCTCTCAGTGATTAACATTTTTTATAGTAAATTATGCAAGACGTTTTTTCTGATATAAGACAAAAAAATCGAATTTGCACTTCTATGTTAAGAATAATAAAAAATAGATTAATTTTTCACCCATATAATAATTTTTTACTAAACAGATGAAGTTTTAATAAAAAATATCAAATTTTAAACAAAAGCAGAATAATTCAGTTTTTAGAGTATAAAAGTTAATATTTATTCATATATAATATATATTTTTTTATCCTGGAATTGTACAGTTGAATTTTTAATCAATTTTTAACAAAATAGTTGTACCCTAATCAAAAAGATCAGTTTTCAACTAAAAAAGATTATTTTTGAATTTAAAATATAAATATATAAAACCAGAAATATGATAACTCCTTTTTAGTTAAAAGAATTAATATTTAACGACAAATAATTAAATTTCAACAAATTATTTTAAATTTTACTAAAATAGATGCATTTTATGATACATAGTTAAACTTTCAAGCAAAGGATATATTTTCAACCAATAAGACTAATTTTTTTTAAAAAGACGAGGTTTGAAACAAATAATTTAATTTTCAACCCAAAACTATCAGCTTTTAATTTCAAATTTCACTGTGCCACCAAAAGTGGGATAGATAAATTTTCAGTTAGATAATTTAATTTTTAACAAAAAGAACTGAATGTTCTACTTAATAGTTTTGTTATTTATTACAAATATGAACTTTCAAACAAGAAGACTAATTTCGTGCCAAAATAACGAACTTTCGTCGAAATATGTGCATTTTCAAACAAATGGTTGAATTTTCAACTACAACCGAACAATCTTTAACTTCAAATATCAATTCTCTACAAAAAATAGCATAATCCAATTTTATCTTACATAAATTAATTTTTAAATGACTATAAAGGAACTTTCAATAAAATAGTTGAATTCTCAATCAAAAATATGAATTTTCAAGGCAGTAGTCTTATAATTCTAACAAAAAACACAAATTTTTAACAAAGTACATAATTTTTCAAACCAACAATTCCACTTTTAACTGAAAAAGATCAAGGTTCAATACAAAATATCAAATTTCAAACAAAATTAGAATAATGCAGTTTTTAGTTCATAAAAGTTAATATTCAATCAAAAAAAGTTAATTTTCTACAGATTATTAACAATTTTAAGTAAAACAGATGAATCTTACACAAAACAGTAGGAGTGTTAACAAAATTAACAGAATTTTGTAGACATTTTTTATGTAAGTTGTTGGCTTTACGGCCATGTGATGAGTGGGTCATGTGACCAGATTCCTACCTTAACGCCACTTTTTTATTTTCCAACTCATATTCACACAAAACGCCACATCGAGTCGAAAATTTGGGATACTAAACAAGAAGCACTAAGAATGGTAGTGTGGTCCTAAATTCGTATAATTATGAACAAAGTTTTTTGTTGTAAATATTTTTTTCTGCCTTTTTTATAATTATGAAAGATTAGGACCAGACCCACCTTTCTGAGTGATTCTTATTTATTATCCTAAATTTTCAACACGATGTGGCGCTTCGTGTGAAAATAAGTTGGGAAATAAAAAAGGTGGCGGTAAGGTAGGAATCTGGTTACGTAACCCACTCGTCACATGGCCTTAAGGTCAGGTGAATTAAAACCAATTAAGTTGTTTCAAACATTTCGGCACACAATGGTGGCCTTCATCAGTGAGTTTTATTAAATCTGTGAAAAGTAGACAACATCTTGTAGGTACGCAGTTTTACAATTGGAAGCATTATTTTTTTATTAATATCTTAGTCCTGAACTAATAACAAATTAAAATGATTTATTTTTAAATTTTAATTTTTTAAATTTTATTCAGAAATATTAATAAATCTTGCAGTACTCTTAAAACATTATTTTATTTTAAAGAAGTACAATTAATGAGAAAACAATACCAATGCAGTCGCAAAACTTTATTATCTTTATTATCTTTTTAATGATTTATATGTAATAATCTTAGATTTTTTATTACTTTATTCCTTTTTTGTTATTTTAGAAATAATCTGTTTGTACAAAAATCATTATTATTAATTGTACGACTAGTTTTCAACCAGTAATGATATAATGCAAATTTTTCTTAAAGATATTAATGGATTTGATCCATTCATTTTTCGAGATTCATCGTGTTTACGGACGGACGGACGGATGAAATTTGAATGTGATGTCAAGTTTCAGGCAATTCTAATACTTTTTTAATCATAAATGATGAAAATGTAAAAAGACGATGTTTGAAACAAACAACTGAATTTCCAACACAAAAATATTAATTTGTAATTCAAAATTGCAATGTTTCACCGAAAGTGGGATAGTTAAATTTTTAGTTAAAAAATTTAATTTTTGATAAAAAAAAGCATGTGCAACTTAATAGTTTTTTTCTTAATCGGAAAGATAAATTTTTAACTAAGAGGACTAATTTCCTACAAAAAACACGAATTTTCATCAAAATCTGTGCATTTTCAAACAAATGGTTGAATTTTCTACTAAAAAAGAAAATTTTTAATTTCAAATATTAATTCTCTACCAAAAATCAAATCAATTTTTAACGAATTTTTAACGAATAAAGATCGATTTTAAACCAAAAGAATTAATTTTCTACCAAAACAGAAAAATTTCAAAAAATTAAATTATTAATTAAAGAAGGTCAATTTTCAATATAAGTAGATTTTACCATTATAAGAAACAAAAACGATAATTTTCTAAACAATTGACTTTTTTAAATTTAAAAAAATCAATGAACTAAATACTGTAAAAAATTCATAATATCGATCCTTACGCCTGTTAGGAATTTAATGCTCTTTAATTCTAATAAAATATATCTGGTTCGGTTCAACCTAATGAGTCAAATTCATGTTTGTCGATCGAGAAAGTAAATAGAAGTAAATGTGATAGATTTTATTTATTTCTGTTAAATATATATTAATAACTTGTGAAATTATTTAACTCATTAAAAAAATGTTATATAATTTTCTCATTAAAAAATTTGCTATTCAGGAACTTCAAGTTGTTTACTCTTTTAATATTAGGTAATAAAACCCGAAGAAGGTGAATGTGCGTTTTTGCTCCCTGACATCCATAGAAACAAATGAATTTTGTATATTTAGCCTACTTTTAGGTTGCAAGAAATTGCAGTCTCATTGTTTTCACAAAAGTTAAATCTATTAGGAAGTCTCTTTCTATTTCTAAATTTAATGATTTCGCACGTTTTCCATTTCTGTAGGCTTTTTTAAAATTATCATTTACAGCCTTAAATACATTTACATATTTATACCAAATTAGTATTCATTTAATACAGAAATACTACCTAGACGGCAAAATTATATATAGCGTCAGATATTATATATATTTAGCATTTGCTTGATATTATTTTTATACAACACAATTAAAAATTATGTATAATATTCGACACTGTATTTCGACCTCTTTTCTCCTTTTCTTTTTTTGGCTGAAATGTGAACTGAATTAATATAATCCATTTAAAAAATAAAAATGTTTTTGGTTAGACGTTCGTTCTTTTTAGTTACAAATTTTACTATTATATTTCTCGTACAAAAGTCATCTTGTAAAACATTGTACTTCTTGGTTGAAAATTCATGTTAATGAAGTATTTTTAATTAATTTTTTTTTTGTGTTAAATTCAACTGTTGCTTATTTTAATGCAAATCATTTTTTGGTGAAAATTATATGTACGTTGTTAACAATTAATTTTTGTTTTTCTTGAAGATTTATCATTTTAGTCAAAAGTTGATACCTTTGGTTAAACATTTAAATACTTAATTTTTAGTTTTCAAATTTATATCTTTCTTTTTTAAATGATCGTCATTAGTTAAGAAATAAAATAATCGATTAAAATCCATGTAAAGTGTTAAATATTTGTATTTTGATAGTTTGACTATTCAAATATTCTGTTAACAATTATATTTTTGATTGAATTAAACTGTTTTCTATTTAAGTTAAAATTATTTTTGCTAAAAATATTAACTGTTACATTTTTTATTGAGAATTATTTTGTTGTTGCTTAAGGTTCTGCATTTTAGTTAAAAAATAAACTATGCCATTACAAATATATTTTTTCAAATTAATTTTTCTTTTCTTCTCTCTTCCGTATTTTAATACGGAACTATACATAGATAGTCCTTAATAAGTTTACATATTTTTACTAAACAAGTATTATTTTGTTCACAATTGAATTAACAAATATACTTAGCAATTGAATAACACATTTTTCATTAATATTTCGTTTCCCATTGTGCGCTTATCAAATCTGTACAATGTCTTTAGCCATTAGTTTAATTTTTACAATTTTGATTCTGAGAGCCAATATAATATCTTTTAGAGAATCAAAAAAGCTACAAAATTATAGCAAACTTTCTTAGATACTCAAGTTCATCCTTATATAAGAAAAATAAATGTTACAAAGTATGCTAAATAATTGTAATTTGCTATAAAAAAAGTTAAATAAAAACCAAAAAAAGTCTGGAAATTGAAAGCAGAATTGTTTTTAAAAAAGTAGTGAAAATATGTAGAATTAATTTCGAATGCACTGATCCATTGTAATTTAAAGATTATAAAAATTCCTATTTATCTTAGATTCGTTTAAACAATTAGAAGACAATGAACTAAATTTGAGGTAGGTCAAATCGCGTTTACAATGTCTCAATATGATTCTCATATACTATTTCCATAAAGATAAGAATGATGTAGCATAACGTGGTTTTATCAAAAATTTTAATTTTTCTCCGTTTGTCATTTTGATAACCTTTTTATAATTTTTATATACATTCAGTCTTAAGCGAATTTATTTATTTGCATCAAGCAATTATTCAGTCAGAAACCCGATTTTTACGAAGGTATTTGTCAGTATGTAGTCTGTATTCTGTAGGCATGATAACTTTAAAAAAATTGATCAGATTAGATTCTGCTTCGGCAAACTTTCTTAAGGCCTAAAAAGAAAGAAGAAGATCGTAAACCAGCTATTTTGGATCAAAATTCAAAAAGTGAGCGCGTTTTCCAAAATCTTGGGATCTACATTTTTTCAAGATTTAAAAATTCTATGAAATATTGTTCATAGTACTCTGAACCTTAAACAATTTATCCTAATGACTTTTTTATGATATGAAAAAAAAGTCAGGAAAAGAAAAACGTTTTTTTAAATCGAAAACATGAGTTCGTTGTTGAATTAGTGCATGATAATTCTTAAAATGCATAATTAAGTAATATTTTTTCAACTTCGTTGAAATCATCAGAAGGCAATATTTTGAAAGAGAAAACGGATTAGGTCACGATAACATCTTCTCAATATGAATACAAATATTTGTTCATACTTTTTTGTAAGTGGGTCAAGATAAAATTACTTAGCATTAAAATTTATGCCCTGTTGATAAAAAAAACATTTTTGTTCACTAAAGGATTCTACTTATTCTTTTTCACTCAAAACACGACAAACTGATTATAAAAAGGTTCGTCTCTTAATTCCTTACACAGTTTACTGTTTTGTTTTATTTCTTCCAAGTGAGAATGACCGTTAAAATGATCAAATTTGTTCATTGACAATCTCAAAATAGAGTTTCTTCAAAATATTGGTACTTACTATATTCTAAAAGAAAAAATAAACATAGAAGAAGACATCAGACGCGAATTTAAAAAGTGCTCTTAATTTATAAGCAGAAATTTTAGTTGTTCAGATAATTATATTGATAATGTAAATGTCGGTTTCTGGCCAATTGGTTTATTAAGCTTTTATGCGTTCCCATCAATTATGATTGAAAAAGTATTACAATTATCCGAAATTTGAAATCACACGTTTTCAACAGAAACCCTTTTTTAGATCCTAAGAGAAAGGGCCAGTTCGTTAACCAGCCCATTTTGATACAAATTCAAAAAGTGAGCGCATTCTGAAAAGTTTTGAGACCACCTTTTTGTGAATTTGAAACTCTATGTATGAATATTTATAGGATTGAAAAAGATGAACAATTTATCCTAATGACTTTTATCGATAAAAAGAAAATGCTCGAGTCATAGTATTTGGAACATTTTAAAAATCAATCAAAAATCAAAGTTTTAAGCCAAACAACGCACGATATGAAGAAAAAGTCAAGAAAATAAAAACATTGATTTTCGAAAGTCCAACATGATCATCATAAATAGTTTGTGGATTTTCTTGGAAAATTGAAAATTCAAACTTTGATCGCACAAAAAATGTTGAAAAATAAAATATTATATTTTGTTGTCAAACTGTGCAGGATACCAAAAAAGGCGAACTTACGAAAATTGGGATCCCAAAAAAGATCTACAAATTCGTGAATAATCATTTCTTGGTAGGATGCGCACTTTTTGTTTAATTCGTGAAAAATAAAATTGAGGATAATAAATAAATTAAAAAGTTTGAAAATACGACACAACTTACGAAAACAAAATGATTCAATGAAAATTATTCACCCGAAAAAGAGCTATAAGTTTCTTATGAATCACTTATTGATAAGACATTTACTATTGGTTTTAATCATAATGGCATTAAGACAACAAATTCATAGAAAAGTTATGCACTCAAAGAAAAGATACAAATTTGTAATAATTAATTAAATTTTCATCATTTATGATTGAGAAAGTATTATAGCTGCCCGAAACTTGACACCATAACAATCGAATTTTGAACCAAACGACGCAAAATATAAGAAAAGTGTTGAAAAAGTCTTTAAAGCTTTTGAAAAATCCTAAAAAATGTCTTTGAACTATTTTTCTGTAATACTCGTAATTTTCTTTTGACTTATTGTCAGTAATATGCAGAAAATCGAAAATTCCAGTATTACGCCGAAATACGTGAGATACGTAAAAATCTGAAAGAAGACTTTCAGGATATTTTGCTGCATCAATAAAAAATAATATGTGACCCAAAATCTTATTCTTAGCACAACAACGCGAAATAGCCAAAATGTTCTAGACATGAAATGTAGCTTTTTATTTATTTTAAGGTGGTTCAGAAAATATAAATTTACAAATGTACGTCATAAATCGAGTGCCCAGTGCGAGTGGTACGATGGGACTTAATCTTTAACTATACTTAATTAAATAGAAAATTCAGAATATGAAGACGCATATACATACTGCGATCTGAAAGAGATCCTTTCAAAAAAGTTCCATTCAAATATTCAAAATAAAGAAAATAAATATACGTGTGCGAAACGTGAGGTAACCTATTAACGAGCGCGAAGCGCGAAATGCGACAGACGAGCGCCCTAGGCGCGCTTAAACTTGTGAGCGAAGCGAGCCGCGCGCGCAGTGCAGGATGAGAATGTGCCTGCGAATCGGGTTGATTTTTATAATCATTTTCATGAGCGTTAGTAACTCAATCCATTCAACAAAAATTCATAAACAGGTTTGATTCTCTCGACTAGGGATAGTGTTATTGTTTGATATCGATTCGTGATGTATCGATGTATGACGAAACTTTGCCACATTTAAAAAATAGATGATTGAACTAAGGTTCAGTATTTTTCGTAAATAAATTTGTAATGCTCATAAGCGATTTTAAATGTTAATTGACACTTTGCAGTCGCAATGTGACTCGAAAGTATCAGAATTTTAGAAAGGATAATAAGTAACATAAGTCTTTAATTGACTTTGTCTTTTACCTTAATTATTTTTGCACTTTTTTCTCTCCTCATCCAATCAGGTTCGTGTTCACTAGTGTAAGAGCAGGGTGAAATTGGAAATAATGTTTAATTAGGCCACTGGAGAGTGTACCAATATGTAACAATTTTTGTCTAAGAGTGCCTGAGCGATTTTCAAGTATGCCTACAAGGACGTTTGTTGGAAAATATTTCGCTTTTCTGCACACGTAAAACTGAGATTTTTTAAATATGTTTTAAAAAAATGCTCACAGATGTTGTGCATATTCAGCTGGAACTGAATTTGCTTTTAACATAAGTTACAAAAAGGATTACATATGTGAAAAAAAATTTCAGTGAAATTCAATTTGCCGGTAAACGTGAAGATAGAAGTGCAACTTATTAAACATATGAAGACATAATTGTTGCAGAAAATACACAATGATATTAACATATGAATGATATTGTACTTACGAACTGAATCCAGAGACATCAGAAAAAATAAAATGATCATAGAAATTAAAAACTCCATGATGGGAAAGAAAGCGAAGAAGCAAACTGCTTTGTGAGGCGTGATTTCCTCTCTGTAAAATAGAACATCATTATTTAATATCCTTGGAAATGTCAAGTGCAGTCCATATTTGAACGAGGAAATGGTGCCATGATTTTTCTCATTTTACTTTCTTTTAAGTTTATCGCAATTCTAGAGAAAAATTGTAAGAAACTCGTTATTGAAAGAAATAAGTTTCAAATGTTGTAATAAGAGATACAAAGAATAGATAATCGACATGTGAAGTTTTTAATTTTTTATCTAATGTAGATTTTCAAATGATTTTACAGGAGTTATAAACTTTCAAGGAAACTCAATGATTTTTCTAGGATCTTCACAGATTAGAGGACACTGCAAAGATATTCGGAAGATTCAAGAACTCTATAGAAACCCCGATTACTTTAAATGATTTATGATATTTTTCAAACATTTAAAATATGTCAAGCTGCATTAGGATTTCAAATAATTTAAAGAGATTTAGAATTTTCCAAATAATTTTAAGTTATTTTAAAGCATTTCAAAAATGTAGAGGATTTGGTGGACTCCCAAAGAACTTAAAAGATTTTTAGCAATTTATAGGTTTCTAGACAAGAACAGTTTTTAAAATAAAATAATAAAAATTGAAAACCTGCAGGAATACAATCAGGGATTCGGCTGTCTCCCGGCCGGATAGCCGCGTTTTAAACCGGACTCTAGTCGGGGGAAATAGCCGGGATTTTACTAAAAACGTCACGGTAAACTGGTCGGATCCCGATATCAATACCGGCCGGGATCCGGCCGGATAATTCGGCGACAAAGCGGTTAAAGAATATTGTTTCAGGCGAGAAGTTGGTAACTTGTTATGTCTTTCAAGGCTCATAATAAAGATATGGTGAATGTATAAAGTCAAATCAAGTTAACCAAATGTAGCGAGACGATTGGGGTAGAATTTCAGTCACTGATTATAGAATATCCTAAAAATTATTTCATTTTGGAAACCACGTGGTGATTTACCCTTAAAAAGGAAGGAAAAAATGTATACACAACAGTATACTTTAATTAAAAGTAATAATTATCCCTGCACTGAGTGGGATTTTTAAAGTGATAACTGAAATATGGTTGATTTTGATTTCGGGTATCGATTTTATTTCTTAACTTTGTATAGATGACGCGTCAGGAATGGAATGTGCATCCTCGTTCCAGATGCGAAGCTGAAAATTACTGCAAGTGTCTACGCAGATTGCAGACTAAACATTGGCTGAAAATAGAAAAGTTGATAAATATTGTAACATTTCTGCTGATGCGCATAGAAGAATCGATTAAATAATTTTATTTAGAATGTTGAGAGATTTAAAATAAATAAATGTTTCTTTAAGTATTGAAAGAATATAGTTTTCGTTGTATTGACCTTATAAAACTCTAAATTATACTTTTCAAATAATAATTCATCTAGCATGTATAATTATACCTTTGTTAACGACACGACTCTTAAAAAATGTCTAATTTTTACAAAAACATTAACCTGACCAGTGCCTGATATGCTGCGGTGGTCCTAAAAAAAAGTTGAAAAAGTGCTGAAGTTGTAGGTCACTTCAGGGTGCCTGAAATTTAAAAATTAAAATTTTCCCTTATACTATATGGGATTCTCCACTGGGTGAACCAACAACTCTTGAAAATATTAAAAATTAAACAAATGGAAGCGTTTGGAAAAAAAATTCGATTTTGCATTAAAAAAACGTGCGTTTTTCGCATGGCGAAATTTCACTTTTTGAAAATCAAAAAGATAGTGCTTTATCGGATGCAAAAACATTTCCCGAGTACCCATATAAAATTTGATGTTGATTGGTTAATTAGTTTTCGATTTACAACTGCAGCCATTTTGAAAAAAGCAGTTTCGAGAAAAACGCGTTTAAAGTTTTGACTACTGATTCATACTTACAGTTGTTCTGCTATTCCAGGGTCATACAATTGGCCCTCCACTTGCTTATAAAATGATTGCTGCTCAGCTGCAGCTTTTCTACGAGCGGTCCGAACCTCCTTTATGATCTCTTGATGCCGTTTTACAGCGACGGTTGAATCACGCGCTTCGCGCTCGATAATGGGTTACCCCGTGCTTCGCGCTCGGATGTTTATTTTTTGTATGTGAAATGCTTAAAAAAAACTTTATCAAAAAGATATCTTTTAGATGGCAGTATTTATATGCGTCTTCATGTTCTGAATTTTCTATTTAATTAAGTATTGTCAAGGATTAGGTTTCTCGAAGCTCTGTAGGCTTTGAGGTATACATTCTCATCGTGACAGTCGCGTTGCGCGCTCTATTTCCGACCGATATTTGTAAATAGGTTTTGTTAAAAGATGAAAAGAGAGATTTCGGATTTCAGTCGTGTAAAAACTACGAAATGTTTGCCGACGTTTCGTGAACATTGCAGTTCACATCTCCGGGGCTGACCTGAAACAGAGGTATCAGGTTATGTTGTTCTTAGGTATACTCTCTACGATGCCTGTGACTTGATTGGCCAATCAATTTCAACCAGTCCCCACGGTGGGGCGCTCTGGCCTATCACAGGCATCGTAGTGAGTATACCTAAGAACAACATGACCTGATAGCTCAGTTTTAGGTCATCCCTGAAGATGTGAACTGCATTGTTCACGAAACGTGGGCAAACATTTCGTAGTTTTTTACTCGATTGAAAGCCGAAATATCTCTTTTTATCAAAATGAATCATCGTGAAAGCATAAAATCTATTATTAAGGTTTTGTTAAATCTTTTTTTTTTCTGGTAACTTTCGTCGTTTTTCCACAAATTTTTATTATTATTTTTTTTCAATGTTATTTTTCAGGAATTAAACAAAAAATACGCGTCCTATCAAGAAGTGATCCTTAACGAAATAGTAGATCTTTTTTAGGATAAAAATTTTTATTCATTCATCTTTTTTCGTATCCTACATAGTTTGTCCACAAAATGTTTTTCTTCTCTTAACTTTTTTTCATATCGTGCGTTCTTTGGTTTTAAACTTTGATATTCGGTTGATTAAAATTTTTTTGAAAACCCTATATCTCTGAGAATTTTCATTCTATCGAAAAAAGTCATCAGGATAAATTGTTTGTTCTTTCTAATATTATAAATATCCGTAAATAGAATTTTCAAATTCAGAAAAAAGTGGTCTCAAATATTCTCAAAATGCGCTCACTTTTTGAATTTTTATCAGAAATAGCTGGTTCACGAACTCGTCCTTTCTTTTAGGACCTAAAATAAGTGTGCCAAAAATGGATTTGAATTGGTCATTTTTTCTAGAGTTATCGTGTTTACGGACGGACGCCCGGACAGCCAGAAGGACTTGATGCTTATTTTTAAAATCAAGAAACTGCAACATGTAAGCACTCTACACTATTTTAAAAGCTTTAAAATAAGAAAGCTTTAAATAAAAAAGATTCCATATTGCTTGATTTTAAACTTTGACTTTTATTTTAAAATTTTTCAATTAAGCGATTGAACTACACATTCATGAATGTTTAACTTACAATTTCAATATTTTGAATCTATAAATTCTTCAGTTAGTGAATTCATACATTTTTCATTATAAATTTTTAGGTCCCAAATGCTTTTATTACAAAGTCTTAGTTTATTTTTCCGAATATGTAGAATTTGTACAATTTTGTAATATGAATTTTAAAATTGTGTCATTTTTTAGTTTTTAATATTTAATAGTTGAAATTTCAGTTATTTCTGTTTATTTGCAAATTTCCAATTAGAAATGTTTGTCAACTTATTTGTATTATTCACGTAACCAGCCTGACAAAATACATTTGTGTACGCAGTTTCAAATTAATCAAAAGTAAGCACTTTTCGGAACTTTATTAAATTTTCATGCTTACAATATAATATCAACTAGTACATTTTGTATTGGTAATTAATCTTTCTTATTAGAATGCAGAAATACTTTTAAAAAATTTTATGTTGTTGTGCACCATTTAATACACGTTACCCAGTGAAGAACAAAATAAATGCTCATAACCGGGGACTAGTTTGGTCACGTGGTCACCGAAGATCATGCCCTTAACGCAAATAATTGTTTCAACACATTTTTATTATTCATAACTATCTTGGTATTACTGTCTATAGCTGTATTTTATGTTATCATTGTATTATTTGATTCTTGTTATAATTCAACATAAAACATTCACAAGTCATTTACAGACCTAATCCTCCCAACTACTTCTAATTATTCTATTCTAACCTTAATCTAATAAAAGATAGTTATAAAAGTAATAATTTGTTTGAGTAATTATTTTGCTAAGTTAAATTAAGTAATTAATTTTAAGTAAAACTAAGATAATAAGCTAAAAATTTCAGAAGAAACCGCAACTTTCTAGAATTATTCGAATTTAATATTTTCACTAATAAATTTTTTTTAAAATGAATTAGATTAACTCTAATTATTAACCTCACTCTGATGGGAAATTCAAAGAAAATTATAAAATTTATAAAAAAATCGTGACTTTCATAATTAATTGTTTAGACAATAAATTTTGTCACCATTAATTGATTATTACTTTCTTCTTAAAAAAATGGACAAAATTGGACATTTTTTTTTAAATCGTATACTTTTTAAACATTTTCAAAAATAAAATTGGCTAAAAATTTTAATAAATTGTTTTATCTATTTATTAAAATTTTAAATTATCAGTTCAAAGTAGTATTTTAGGTATGAAAAATAATTCCCATTTGAAGCCCTAAAAAGAAGATTTATGGGGGTGATATAAAAAATTAATATTTCATTCTTAAATTGAGTTTCAAATAGTTTCGCCGAATATTGACGAATCTAAATCAAATTTACAAAAATGTCTTTTTTTCTTATATGAAATGTGACTTGAATTTCTTGGACCTTGCACAACCTCTAAATATAATTTTTTTCAACGCAAAAAATGGATTGACTCGTTTGTAAATTCGAACCCTTCGTTTAAACTCGTTATGTGGCCCTATGCTGTAGAGACCAAAACGCGGTTTGCGAAAATCCATTAAAAAAGAAAACTAGAAGGAATTTTTCCGTTGCGTTTACGGAATATTAACGGCATATAAAAAATGTTCCATAAAATACGACAGCAAAAATGTCGAAAAAATTTCAGTTCACAGGTGAAGCTAGGGTCAACTTGACCCCATGTTGGTTCAATTTTTAACTTGAAAAATGAAATCTCAACGAAAAATGTAACATTTAATATTTTAACAAAAGAATACTTTTACTTTGAATTGAAAACAAAGATCCCAGATCTGAAACGAGACGTGGTCCAATACTATCTCAGGTCTATGTCCGTGTGAATATTGTAGAAGACAATATAAATGACTGAGTTGCGCGCGCAACCCATTTCTCCTCTTCTGAATTTGAAAGCTTGAAAGTGCACGATTGCCGGTCGGAACACTTCGGCGGTTCTATTTATATCTCTATCTGCTTTGAAATAAAATCAAGAGATTGGGATTTTAATATTTCCAGATTTCGATGCTGGTGATTCTCATAATTTGAATACTTCGGGCGCCTCTTTATATGCGTATATTTTGAGGTTACGTTTTTTCAAATATAAACTAGCAGTCTTGTGCGCGCCACGGCGCGCGCCGATTTATCTTTTTTTAAAAAAGAATAAATCAAAAGCTAATATTTTTTATTTTATACATATTTATACATATTTAATGAATGAAAATTAATATTTTTAATTGAAAATTGACCTGTTTTTCTTAATAATTCAGTTTTTCAGATTTTTTTGTTTTGGTAGAAAATTAATTTTCTTCATTAAAATTGTATATTGTTTATTGATGATTTAACTATTTTCTTGATTTTTATATTTATGAAAAATTAATACCTTTAAAGAAAATTTTCATTATATCATTGTTGGTTGAAAACTAATCGTCTTTTGTAGAGAATTAATTTTATGGGTAAAATATTAATCTGTCTTTTATTATTTTTAACATAGATGTCCAAATTTGATTTTTTATTATCTTATATGGAAGAAAACGTCTTGCATAATTGACAATAAAAACAATTTTAATCGCTGAGATTCCGTGTATAGATAATGTATAGATAATCTGAGATAATGTGTAGAACCTGCCTGATTTTCAATGAATTCTATGTTATTTTAAATACTTTTTATATTATTGTACTTGGATTGAAAATTAATTTAGTTGAAAATTCTATTATTTGTTAAAAAAGAATTTTTTAAATAGAAAATTAGTCTTTGTGATTGAAAATTGATGTTTTTGTTAAAACTTTTAATATTTGGTGCCAAATTCGCCTAATTTGGTTAAAATTTGAAATAACCTGCAGAAAGTTTCTTTTTTTTTGATTGAGTATTAACTTTTATATACTAACAGCTGAATCATTATATTTTTATTTGAAATTTGATATTTTTTATTGAAACTGGAGCAAAAACTAATTTCTCGCTGACCATTTAGTATAATCAATGAATACATAAAACATGCAAAATTTGGAAGTCCTTAAAACAACTCCGATTTTGATTTTTTTTTTAAATTTTGTTTTTTAATATTATTTAAAATCAGAAACCTTTTGGAGGGGGCAAACAATTATTTATATTGTTTAAACCATATTTATGATATTTATTTTAAAAAATGAGTTTTGTCCCCATTTTTTTCTGAAAATCGCTTTATATAGTAATTTCAAAATAAAAAAAAGTTGTTAAAATAAATTGTATATCCAAAATTATATATTTACATCGTAAAAATTTTCTGTGTGGGTCAAGGAATATGTACATATTTGACAATTTTAGTTTTTTTTTAAAGTTCTCGACTTTTGCTTGATTGCTTATTTTTTAAATAAAAGATAAACTATTTCAGGTGAAGATTCATCACTTTAGTTAAAAATTCATCTATTTGATTAAAAATTTAACTATTTTTTTAAGCATTCGGTTTTTTTTGTAAAAAATTAATTTTTTTGATTGAAAATTATAGTATTTCATTTTTTGGTAAAATTTATTTTTCTGTAAAGAAAATGCAACTATTTGACCGAAAATTTATCTTTTATATTTGAACATCCAATAGACTGTTTAAAAATTCATATATTTTTTTTAAATATGTTTTTGGACGGCCCATTCTGAATACTTTTGAATCCCCTATACTATTTTTTCGCAAGGGTTATAGTTATTACTAAAGCTCTGAAATAATTAATTATAAATAATTTTGATCTCTTCAAAATATTATCATGAAAAGAGACCATGGGAAAGTAATTTTGGAAATCAGTATTTTCAGAGTTGTTTGTGGATATTTAGGAAAAAGAAGGTAATAAGTTTTTGGAGACAGTAAAAATAGATAAAATGTCCACTTGGCGTGATAGTGAAAAAGGTAATGTATTCATTTAACTCGCATAATAAACAAGCGTGGTATTATTATTTTCCATTGTGATCAATCGTCTACGATCAATTGTATCTCTGATACGCAGAATATTTATGAAAATTAAATTTTATATTTTTTGTAGATGTGAGAAATGCACTAAATCATTTACATTTAATAAAATTGTTCAAGAAACTGATAAATAATTTTTCATAAAATTGTATTTATTTAAATTTCATTAAATTTCCATTAATGTCTGATACAGAATATTAAATTTCTTTCCAATAATTGCTAAAATACTAAATGAATAAATAGGTAAAGACATTTCTAATTGTGTTATGTATATTGATTTTATGTCACTGCACTATTATATTTAAAAAAATGATAAGTAATTATTCGAAAAATTTTTACTGTATTTTGATTTAATTGTTAGCTATTAATGACTGCAATATGAATGAAAAATATAAATATATATTTTTAAAAAGTTTTTAATAAATATCGTATAAAAAAATTAGTTACACTTAAATATCATTACAATTGTTTTAACAATAGAAATACTTGCTTGCCCCCTAAAAAAGATTTCTGATTTTAAAGAATATAAAAAACCAAAATTAAGAAAAATATTTCAAAATCGGAGCTGTTCTTGAGGACTTTAAACTAAAATGCTTCGATGACGCTACTAATTGGGTGAAAGTGCCTGTACGTCCCTATAGTATGTATCTGCTGCTGTAGGTTTTCAAAATTGTGTTTTTATAAAATAAAGATTTAGTATTTGGCAAAATTGTCGGCAGATATGAGGACCCGATACACCCATAAAACTGAACATAATTCATTCAATCCCACATTTCTCAAAACATATATTATTTAAAAGCATATAAAACATTGGAAGCCTATATATTTTATACAGCTGTTTTATGGTGAAGGTGAAGGGCAAGGAGTTTAATGGTACTTTTCTGATATTAAGTAAAGATAGTGTAACATTGGTGTATTTTTAGTTATAACCCAGGAAAAAAATCCATTCACTTCGGTTGAATGGATTTCGAAGGATTTAGAATTACGTATCTGTTACTGAAATTCCAAATTGCCGCCGAGTTGTTTTTTACAGACTTTTAGTCGTTATAATTTTTTTGAACCAACTTATATGCTGTTAAAAACTAATAACTAAAATAGAAAATGGGTTCTAGTAGACCTGCGCATGATTGTGTGACGTCTGAATAAATATTATGATTACGCTACTTACCTAATTGTCCTTAAAAAATCCTGGATTTTTGCTCGACGATCACCTGAGCAGACAATTTTAATTTATTGCTCAGATTTAGCCGAAACAAGGTGTTGAGGTAAACTGAGAAACAGAGGGAGCCTCAAATAAATTTAATAGACCTTTCATAAGATTAAATTGAATGAATTTATTTAATAAGCTTTACAAATTTTTGATGTTGTGTACATTAAATTGACACCATTGAGGATTGTGTTATAGAGTTTTCGATTTTTACCGGAATAAGGCAGCTCAAATTGAAAAGGTGATGCAAAATTAGATCCTTTATAAAGATGAAGAAGATATCGTGGGTAATGATTTTTTGACTTACTTTTAGCTAATAGATTTTTTTGCCTCGAATTTCAATTCCAAAAGTATATCCTGGATCCTTTGGTTGGAAATTCGGGCTACCTGAAGATCCTTTAGTAATGAGTCCAATATATCTTCTAATGGAATAAATATCGGGCCCTTATGGATTACAAACTAGACAGAATTTTTATAAAAGATGGAGTTACGACTGACAGAAAAATTAGGCAATGCCTACTGCGGATGAACGAAACAGACTGACTGACTGGCGATTTTTTAGGGGTTTATTTAGTAAAAAGGCACCCTCAATTCGCGACTATTAAAGTAATGAATGCGCTGCCCATTATCGTGCCTGAACCAATTCATGCGCTTCACATTAACTTTTATTTGAGTGAGGGACGATTTACATTGGGCGAAATTATTGATCGGAGTATTTTTGGGAAAGGTCACAGGACGTCATATTTGCATTCAATATAAACATTAACATTAAGTATTATTCCTCTGTTACATGGAATATGTTATAAAACTTCATTGCTGATATAAAATGCGGTAGCAACTTATTGAGATTTTGAGGTTAATATTATATTTTGCAATTCAAGACCGAATTGCTCGCAGTTAACAAATTTATTAAAAAGAAGTTGGATTAAAGCATAAAAACCTGTTTTTTATTTTAATCCTGACTAAAATAGTTTTTGTTATTTCACCAAATTTTTATAAATTTGAATGAAATTTTTGTGAAATTTGTATGAGAAGTTTCACTAATTTTCAATGTATTTCAAACACGGAGTATTTTATTCGTATTAAGAAAAATGAGTAAAAGCTTAATTTTCGTAAAGCTTTTATTGTACATTTTTGCAATAGGAAAAAATAATATTTTATAGATTTTTGTAGATGAATTTTGGTGATAAAATTCGTTTTTTGCTACAATCCTTTCCGTGTTAGAGATTACATTTGAGTGGCGCGCTAACGGTTGGATGCGTAGGTAATAAAATTATTTTTGTATTTGAAATCTGTCTAGCAGTTACATTTCGTATCGATCGTGATTTTTGTGCATAGTGAGTTTTAGAATTTCTACGTTAGTGTTCATTATGAGAAAAAAAATGAGTTCAAAAACTCCTTGCGCTAAGAAAGTTAATACGTTTTGTTACGTTTGTTGAAAAGTATAAAACCGAGAAATACAGTCGATCAATTAATGATTAGAGAAAAACGTCATACATCAATTGTTATGGGACATCAATGAAAAATTTGGATAAACCGTGGGTACCAACCTTAATTTGTCATACTTTTACATTAAATTTGTCAAATTGGGAAGATGAAAGTATCAACACGCATACTGTTATTTAACCACCTGTTTGGCGGGAGCCCAACGATCATGATACTAATTGTTACTTTTGCTTATACAAAGCAGGAGGTTTTTCTAAAAAGCATTTAGAGAAGATTGTTTAGCCTGATGTAAAAAGTGTTACACCAGCCAAGATTGGTATTAGAAGTCACTCTGAAAACAAAAGTTACCGATCAACTCACGAATCAATGGTTACTGACGATCCTAATGCAACTGAAGATTCTTCTTGAGACGAATCAGATGATGAAAGTCCTACATTTTTTGACCAAGACGAATTAGACGATTTTATACGTGATCTTGATCTTCCAAAAGATGAAGCTGAGCTTTGCGCTTTAAGACTTAAAGAGAGGAAACTATTGTTACCTGGCACTTGAGTAACTGTTTACAGAAATAGAGAAGAAAAGTTTATCAAGTACTTTTCAATGGACAGTAGGATTGTGTATTGTAATGATATCGAAGGACTCGTTAATTTGTATAAAATAAACTTATATACGCCAGAGGATTGGCCTCTTTTCATAGATTCGTCTACAGAAAGTCTGAAAGCAGTACTATTACATAATGGAAATAAGTACGCTACAATCCCAGTAGGTCACTCAACTACACTGAAAGAATCTTATGATACTTTCCAATTAATCCTGATAAAAATAAAATACAATGTCTATAATTGGCTTATTTGTGGTGACTTCAAAATGATAAATCTTATAATAGGTTTACTAGCAGGAAATATAAAATACCCTTGTTTTCTTTGCCTTTGGGACAGTCGTGCAAGGAATGAACATTGGATTACGGAGAAATGGCCAGACAGATTAGAGTGGACAGTTGGTCAGTATAATGTTGTTTATGAAAGTCTTGTTGACAGAAAGAAAGTATTATTGCCACCACTCCATATAAAACTAGGGTTAATCAAGCAATTTGTGAAAGCCCTGAATGTTTCAACTATATCAGATCTACATTTCTACATTTAAGTGATTCCAAAGGCAAGGAAGGTATTGTCGTTGGGCCTGATATAAGAAAACTTATCAAAGATGATGGCTCTATCAAAACCATGATATCTATTGAAAAGGATATATGGCTGAGTTTCAAAGCTGTTGTACAGAAATTTTTAGGGAACAATCGAGATCCAAAGTTTAGAACTATTGTATCTAGTATGTTGAAGATTTTTAAAAGATTAGGTTCTTTTTCTCAAATCTCATTTGGATTATTTCCCAGAAAATGTTGGAGCACTTAGTGAAGAAATGGGCGAACGCTTTCATCAAGACTTACACCAAAAAGAGAAACATTATCAAGGTCGATGCAATGTAAGAATGATGGCCGACTATTGCTGGTCTTTGCAAAGAAATGACTAATGACCCTACTAGTCATGAACGAAAGTTTCTTCAATGATCGTTTGACATACAGCGCGAACGTTTCGACAAGAAAACAAGCAATTAGTTTCACCTTCGTTGGACATACAATCGAAAGTCTTGCCTTAACTGGTTGGGCAATCTTAAGTCTTACCTTGACTGGCTGGACGATTCAAAGTCTTGTCTGGACTGACTGGGCAATTCAAAGTCTTGCCTTGACTAGCTGGGCGATACAAGGGCTTGCCTTTATTGGCTGGGCAATTCAAAGCCTTTCCTTGATTGGTTCCATAGTCGCTCTTCTAGGAGTTATAACAAAAAACTGAGTCTATCGAAAAGGAATCCCGGAAAATACCTCAGATAAAATTTTCAAGGGACAATGTCATACCATCTCGGCGTTAATGGGTTAATACGCTAAATTGAACAATTTCATTTCAAGGTTAGCCCACTTGTCGTGTGGAATTCAATTTTTTCATCAAATGTAAACGACTAAATTCGCTGCTCCCAGGGTTATGTGGGTTAGCCTGCTTATGATTTAATAGGGGTGATTTCTGGGTTTAGGTGGATTAGTAGGAAGGTGGGTTAACCCACTTGTGGCATGGAACTTCATTATTCCAAGAAAAATATGCGACTAAACTTATTGTTCTCAGAGTCAGGTGGGTTAGCATGCTTGTGGCTAGTTAGGGGTGGTTTCTACCTCTACGAAACGGCTTCCGTAGAATTGAGAAGACACGGGTTCCATATTTTTCATTGTTCCAGCAATGTGCAAAGTTTGGTTCCAAACGACTGTACGCTTTTTTGTTGGTATTTTGTGCGAGATCGTTTGTTCTTTTTTAAAGCCCTAAATTGTGGCCGCTGTATTGGATCTTCTAGGAGTTATAACAAAAAACTGACACCATCAATAGAAAGGGCACCCTCGAAAATCCGTGAGATAATATTTTGAAGACAAAATATCGTACCGTCAGCAATAGAAATTGCGTTGTATAAATCTGAACACCTCAGCGTTAATGGGTTAGAACGCTAAAATAGAAATTTTCAAATTACAATATTTTAGTTAAAAATAAAGATATCGTAATATATCCAAGTAGGTTTGAAAGGGGAAGATTAGTACTTTCAAATTCCATATTAGTTTTGTGGTAGATATTTTTCTTGTACATTTACATTACTTTAAAAGCAGCTATAAACGCGTTTTTTGCACTTTTAGGTTAGGATGTCTTGAAAACCTGAGGTGCAGAAGCTATTTTGAGTTCGGATTCATATTTAGCGCGTCAAAATCCTTGCGAAATGTTTGGTCTGCTTTTTGGCTAAAACGAACCTTTTTCATTGAAAATTCAACTATTTTCTTCAAATTTCGATTTTTTAAAAATTAATTTCTATAATGGTAAAATCGAATTACATTATTTTTGGTTAGAAAATGATATTTGTTAGATAAAAATCATACATTTGTTTAAATCTTTCTAGATTTTGTAGAAAATTCGTAATTTTCGTAGAAAAGTTATATTCTTGGTTGAAAATAATGTTTTTCATTAAGGATTCAGCTATTAACAAAAAATCCTTTTCTGTTTGTCAAGAACCAATTTCATTAAAAGAAATTTCATTTCTACTATTTTTGGTTGAAAATTTATATTTTAAATTCAAAATGCACCTTTTTTACTCAATTTTTTTATTTTTTTATTTTTGCAGAAAATTAATCTTTTTGCTTTACAATCGATCTTTTTCCATGAATAATTGTACTATTTGGAAATGAATTTGTCTGTTCCGATACAGTATTTATAAATTCACAATTTTGTTGAAAATTGGTCATTTTTGGTAGAAAAATAAACTGCTTAATTAAAACATTTGAAAATTTCTTTTTTTTTTTAAATTAAATTTTTTAACTAAATTTTTAACTGTCCCACTATCGGTGAAACACTGAAATTTGGAATTAAAAATTGATATTTTTGGGTTGTAAATTCAATTATTTGTTTCAAACAAAGTCTTTTTTCATATAAAGTTAATCTTCTTGGTTGAAAACACATCTGTTTGCTTGAAAGTTCAACTATATATCATAAAATGCATCTATTTTAGTTAAATTTCAATTAATTTGTTGAAATTTAATTGTTTCTTGTTAAATATTAATACTTTTAACTGAAAAGGAAATATCCTATTTCTGGTTTTATATTTTTATATCTTAAATAAATTTTTTTTAAAAATAGAAAACTCTAAAATTTGTTTAAAAATTGATCTTTTTGATCAAGGATTAAACTATTTCCTTCAAAATTTAACTGCACAATTTTAGGATGAAAAAGTATATTTATAATTGAAAATTATTTTTTTTAATTAAAAATTCGTCTTTTTGGCAGAAGATAAATTTTCTTTTTTAAAATCTTATCTTTCTTATGGAGAATTCAACTATTTTCTTAATTTTTTTTTGTTTATTAAAAATTAATGTATTTAATGAAAATTTTCATTATATTATTGTTGATTGAAAACTAATCGTTTTTTGTAGAGAATTAATTTTATGAATAAAAAATTAATCTGTGTTTTATTATATTTAACATAGATGTCCAAATTCGATTATTATTGTCTTATATGGGGAAAAACCGTCTTGCATAATTTACTATAAAAAAAATGTATTTCTGAGAGATTCTGCTAAATAATGTAAAGAACCTGCTTGATTTTAAGGGAATTATATCTTATTCTAAATACATTTTATAATATTTTTCTTGCATTTAAAATTAATTTAGTTGAAAATTCTATTATTTGTATTAAAAAAATCTTTAAACAGAAAATTAATCTTTGAGATTGGAAATTTACCTTTTTTGTTAAAACTTTTATTATTTGGTATCAATTTTGTTTTTCATCATTTCAGGTCATTCCAGAAACTTTCCGAAATGATATTAGATGTTAAGTTTTCAGATCCTTTATCATTTTTCATAAAGATAAGTAGAACAACGCTTTTAACATTGTTTTCAGAGAAATTTAGTACGTCAGTGCCATTTAGTTAAAATTTTATACTATTTTAGCAACTTTTTATCAAAACATAAAATGTATTTTTTTATCAATTATATGTCTGGATAGAACTTGAAAATATTTTTCTTAAGAAAATGTTTTCACGTTAATTAAATATACCATTTCTCGTCATTTTAAAAGACCTCAACAACATTTATAACCTTTTTTTTAAAGTTCGTTTTTTGCACACCTGGCACAGTGCTGCCCCGGTCGTGCAGTCAACCGTTAGCGAGTACTGGCTACCATATGGATCAATATGAATAAATATCTTGATTCATTATGAAAATATTCAGGATCCTCAAGTCTGACTTTTGCACAGAGTTCTGTTTTTAATTTTCAAAATTTTTTTTTGATGTATATTTAAAATTTTTTTTAAATTTTAAAACTCAGAAAAATAACTTTTTGATTACTGGAGGTATTTCCTAATTCAATTATAAAAAGCAACTAATTGCTTGATGAAGATAAATTAATTTCCTTAGGGCTGTATCTAATAATTATAAAAAGGTTACAAAATTGAAAAACGTGAAAAATATTGAAATTTATTAAAATAACGCCATTGTGTTACATTCCTAACTTTATTGAAACAATAAGTAGGTCTTATCGCGACATTGTATACGTGATGTAGTCTGCCTCAATTTTAAAGCGTACGCTACTTTTCAAGAAGGTTATGTTTTAGATGAAATTTTTTTTTTCGTTTATATATTTTCTTTCTTTTACCATAGAAAATTCTAATTTTGTAGCAAACTCAGTGAAAACGATTCTTCTTAAATGAGCGTCAAGTTAAATACGCATGCAATCAAGTACCCAGAGAAATTTGTTATAATTTTATAACTTTGGTAAAACTAAACTAATTACGAGTAGTAAAAATTTATCATTCAATACTAGATAGCAACTAATTGCTTGATACAAATAAAGCAATTTATGTGGGACTGCGCATAATAATTAGAAAGAGGTCACAAAAATTGAAAACGTAAAAAATAGAAATGTTTCATGAAATAACTCAAAGTGTAACATTTGCAACTCGTTTGAAATAATAATAAGAAGGTCTTATTCTAAAACTGTGAACATGACCTGGCCTATTTCCATCATGAAAATGTTGCCTTCGAAATGTTCCCACAAAGTGTAGAAAGATAATATTTTTTTAGAATCACAATCGTTCAATAGGTTATAAATGAATTATGCATTGATAAAAGTTATTTGAAAAATGTCAAGCCAATTTAATGTGCTGATTGGGGTTTTTTATTTAGATACTTAAAAAAACATGAAGCATGAGAGTTGATGATCTGTTTTGCAACAGTTTTAGTTAATTAAAACCTTGGAGTCTAGAAAATCATTTCCTTTTTTTACGAAATATTTCTTATTTATTATTTAGAGGAAAGTTAAATTCAGAAATGAAAAATTCACTTCCAACCAAGAAAGATAACTTTTCTAACATAGTAGAATAATTTGAATGCAAAAAGCCAAATTTCATTTAAAAAGGTTAATTTTTCACCAAATAGTTGAATTTTCAACTTACATTGAAAAAAAATATAATCAAGATTCGAATGGGTAAATTTTCCGCGTGAAAAATTTATTTCTAGTCGGCAATAATACTTTTCAACAAATTAGTTAAATTTTTAGCCGAAAAAGTGAATCGTACAAATAAAAAGAATTCTTGATAAAGAATTTCAGCTTTCCACCAAGTAGTTGGGTTTTTGCCATAAAAAAATATATTTTTAATTAAATGGATCATTTTTCAGATGAAAATAAGAATTTTTGACCAAATGGAATAATTTCTCCCAAAAAACATAAATTCTCAACAAACTACACAAACTTTCTAGAAAAACAATACATATTTAACATAAGAATTTGAATGTTTAACAAAAAAGTTAATTTCAACAAACAGTGATTTTAACTCAAATGGAAAGCAATATATGAATTTTTTAATAAGGTAAAGAATCCTTACCAGAAAAGTGGATTTTTGACAAATTATTTCTACTTTCAAATGAAAAAGATTAATAACCGACACAAAATTTAATATTTGATATCATATATTTTAACCATAAATGATTAGATAAAGTCCCCAAAAGCAATTACCTCTGATTAATTTGAAACTATGTACACATAAGTATTTTGTTACGCTGGTCACGTAAATGGTACTTGACATACAAGAACTAATTAACTGATAATTAATCAAAAATAAATAATTCGATGGGTTACTTTTGTTTAACCAATTCAAGTAGTCAAACTCTAGACGTAAAGCCACCGGTCACAATGGCGGCGGGTGGCGAAACTACTCATTGTTTTTTATTATTATTACACCATTAAGCCATCTCCCTTTCGGGGTAGGCGTGACTCACTCGGTAGGGGTAGTGTGTGGAAGGGATAGAAATTTTTTCAGATTGATCCAGAATTCTCGTGCTATTTAAGTAAATAATACGTTCGTTCCGCAACACTGCTCCGACCCAGGTTGCTGATCAATCTCTCTAGCAATC
>NC_046657.1:55342968-55347027 GCF_010883055.1 Belonocnema kinseyi
TTCTAACCATTCTTTCCGCGGTCTACCTCTGGGCACGCTGCCATTTACTTTACCTTGATACACTTGTTTCGTTAGTCGTTCATTTGGCATTCTCTCAATATGGCCGAACCATCTTAACCGATTTCTTTCCCATGTGTCCACTAGCCTCTCTTCTGCACCGCATTCTTTTAGAATTGTCTCGTTACTTACTTTTTCCATCAGGGTTTTCCCAAATATTATGCGCATGATTCTCATGTCAATTGCGTAAATTTTACTCTTATCTTTTTCTTGATAAGTCCATGTCTCGCTACCTTATAGTACTGTCGGTACAAAAATATGGAATTATGTATTGCCATTTTAGCTTTATTTGATATATTTTTACTTCTGATAAGGGGACCTGCTCTACCAATAACCTTCTTACCTTCATTTATTCGCCTATCTAATTCCTCATCTATCTTCCCGTCCCTAGTAAATAAGCTACCAAGATATACGAACTTATCAACTTGTTCAATTCTCTCATCATTTAATAGAATATTGCATAGTGTTTTCTTACTCTTTCCTTCGAACGCCATAGGTTTTGTTTTATTTGCGTTAGTTTTGAGGCACATGCTCTTCATGCTTGCATCTAGTTTGTTCAAAATTCTTTGTAGGTCTTCAATAGACTCTGCCATAACAACCTTATTATCTGCGAACACTAACCCACGTATCCTTACTGTTTCGAGATCCACACCCTCTTCGTCGAAAAGAGCCATTCTTAAACACTTGTCCATAAATAATATAAATAACCATGAAGACATGACGCATCCTTGTCTAACTCCTTGAATAATATCGAAACAGTCACTCAGTTTCCCATTCACTCTTACACTCGCTTTGCTACCCGTATGTATTGTTTTTATAGCTTGTAGGATCCATCCATTGACTCCATACTCTTTCAGAATTTCCCAAAGTTTACTTCTATCTACCTTGTCAAAAGCTTTTTCTAGGTGAACAAATTCACACAAAACTTTTTTTCCTATTCTCAAACTTTTTTCTGTTATTTGCCTTAAGCTGAATATTTGATCCATACATGACCTTGCTGGCATAAACCCTCTTTGTACTTCCCAAATCATTGCATCTGTTATTTTCATTACCCTACGAATAAGTATTTTTGAATATATTTTACTTACAGTGCTTAATAAGCTAATCCCTCTGTAATTATTGCACTGGCTTTTATCTCCCTTTCTCTTGTATATTGGTACGATAATCGCTTTTTTCAATCGTCTGGGACGTCTCCCATCTCGAAACATAAATTTATCAATTCGCACACTCTATGTGGTATGTACTCACCACCGTGTTTAAGCATTTTAGCGTTAATACCGTCTACCCCGGTAGCCTTACCGTCTGTCGAGTTCTTAATTATATCCCTAACTTCAGTGACACAGACTTTCCCAATTGAGTTTTCCATCGCATCGTGTTCAACATCGCAGTTGTGGTGACCTATAGCTTCATCTCCGAATGGTGTTCTGAAATAGTCTCTGAAAGCCTCTAGTATTCTATCTGCATTATATACCATTTCCCCCCTACTATTTCTCAAGTTGACAATTTCTGTACTTTTGTTTCCTTTCATTTTTTATAAAGTAGTTTCCTGCTTCCTTCAAAGTCCTTTTGTATTTTTATCGCTTCATCTGCTCTAATTGTATCTTTACTTTCTTTAACTAATCGTTTAAGTATCCTGCTTTCGCGTCTATAATCATTTTTACGTCTACTTCTTTTTTCATTGCTAAGACCTGCAATGTTCAAAGTTCCCTTGTACGTTTCTCTTTTTGCTTTTTGGGCAGCCTGGATTTCATCATTCCACCACGCATCACCAGACATTCTTCCTATAACTGCGGTACCACACACTTCGATCGTGTATCTAACAAGGATATCCCGTAACATTGTCCAGGCGCCCTCTATATCTTTGTTTTTTATACGGTCCTCCCATGTTGCACTATCTATGCTTTCAATTATCTTATTTTGGAAATCTATTCGCACACCCGTAACAACAAAGTCAATTATACTCCGGCTATTTCCTTTAGACCAGGTGTACATGTGGATCGTTTTATGCCTAAAAGAAGTATTTGTAATAAACAGACCCCTTTCTAAGCATAGACCAACTAATTTGTCTCCGTTATAGATTGTTCTTGGGTCCCCAAAATTACCTAATACTCTTTCTGTATCCTGATTTTGGATGCCCACCCAACCGTTCATGTCTCCTAGTAGAAATACTCTTCCCCATGTTCGCAAATGTTCATTGTGTCATTTAAAGTGTCCCAGAAGGCGTCTTTTACTTCTTTAAGATCATTATCAACCGGCGCGTAGCATGCTATGATAAATAGTCTTCTGATTGCTACTTTCATTCTATCCCACAGCAGTCGGGGAGACGCGAAACCATGGTCTCCGAGATGCTGCTTTGCCCTTTCATTCAAAATCAGACCTACTCCTTGTTGACCATGTGATCAACAGTCTACTCCTGACCATATTTCAAATCCGCCTTTTAACACGTCGTTTTTTATGTCTTTGGTTTCGCATCCCTTTTTCTTTGTTTCAGACATACATAAAATGTCTAGTTTCTTCACGTCCATAGTTTCACGCAATTCTTTTATCTTTAGATCATTTACTCCCTTAGCATTCCAAACACCCAGTCTCCATTTGTCGCCTGAAACATGACCTTTAGATTTTCCGTGTGAATGCCTATTGTTGTCATTAAAAGTTCCAGTCCTTTCCGAGGCTATTTTGTAGTTTGTATTATTCATTGTTCAGATTATACGCCCAACTAACACCTTTATGCAATAAGTTTATTTTCTGAGTCGAAATCATGTCAAAGTTAAGTATCAAATCGTCATATGGTGGAGATTGTAGTTCTAACGTCAGTCCCACCAAAAACTTCAGTTAATAAGGGAGGGTTGAGAGAGGGGGCGGTAAAACTGGAGCCGAAAGAGTCGTCTTGGGTTTGCGTTTTTGTTTTTATGCTGAGAAGGTCACCAGCCTTCAGCAGCGTGTGATATACGGAAGTTAGTATCCGCCCGTCTTCTCAGACCGCAATATATATATAATTAAAAATTTGTCATAAGGACAACCGAAGGTTTCGCCGGGAGCGCGTGCTAATCTGAAAAATTGCACCCGCTTCAGCGAAATCGCTGTAAAATTTTAGCCATAACCACGTCTCACAACCGTGAGATAGGTGGTTACAGTCTGCAAAGGAATCAATACGACGATACAGCAAAAGCCTCGTGCACCCTAAGAACACGGAGTGACACAAGGACAACCGCCTTCTGCATTTTTCCCACAAGTGTTCTAGCATATTGTTGACACGCAGGGATGCTTTTTAGGCTATTAGCAAGTGAAAGCTTGGCACCTCCAAGAGCGCCAGTGATAAGGACGATCAGTTTAACAGAATATTCCGGGTACAATCGTTGCAACTCGCTTATAAGGTCTCGATACCTCTCTTTCTTTTCATTCTCCTTGGCTATGATGTTTTTGTCAGCTGGTGCCGAAAATTCGATAACGAACATGGTTCGCTTCTCGAAGTCAAGAAGAACCATGTCAGGCCTCGAGTGAGCAACAGAAACAATTGCCGAGAATATAAAGTTCCAGTATATGCGGCACTTCCCATTCTCGACAATTGACTCAATTTCCTTAGGAGCATTTAGAGGAGCGATATTAAGGTGAATGCCTTAGGAGTGCCAGAGATGGTAATAAACCACTCTTAGTGCCGCATTTTGCCTTTGAATGGCACGCCCAGGTATTTATAAGTCTCTCCAGCGCAAAGGTGTCGTATGGCGCTTCCATCAACGAGCTCATGCAGTTGCAGTTGCAGAGAGCTAGATGCAGTTGCTCTCTGTTTTTAGCATATATCTTAAGATCGTCCATGTAAAATACATGAGCGACCTTGTGCTTTCGATCTACAGGTTTGCGGCACAAGTACCCGTCGGAATGGCGCAGTGCGAGAGATAGTGACAATAATGTAAGGCAAAAGAGGAGTGGGCTCATGGTGTCGCCCTGAAAGACACCTCTCTGAAACGTGACCTTGTTAATTGTCACACGATTTTTGCCAGATGA
>NC_046657.1:55347127-55354492 GCF_010883055.1 Belonocnema kinseyi
CAAAAAAATCCATGATATGATGTTGAATGATCCCAAAGTGAAATTGAGAGAGGTAGCTAATGCTGTAGGCATATCATTGGAACGTGTGGGCAATATCGTGCACATAGTTTTGGGCATGAAGAAGATCTGCACATGGCATAATATTCATGGACTATCTTGAAAAAGGTAAAACCATAACCGGAGAATACTATTCATCATTATTGGACCGATTGAAAATCGAAATCGCCGAAAAACTACCGCATTTGAAGAAGAAAAAACTGCTTTATCATCACGACAATGCGCCTGTTCATTCATGCTTAGTTGCACAAGCAAAATTGCATGAAATCGGCTTAGAATTGGTTCCTCAGCCACCGTATTCACCAGACCTGGCCCCCAGCGACTATTACTTGTTCCCTAACCTGAAGAGATGGCTCACCGGTAAGCGTTTTTACTCAACTGAGGAGCTCATAGCTGAAACTGAGGCGTATTTTGGAGACCTTCCAATCGAGTACTTTTCGCACGGTATCAAAAAGTTAGAAAATCGTTGGACTCGCTGTATCGACCTAAAAGGAGAGTATGTTGAAAAATACAACCGAATTTGGCTAAAAAAACGTCTCCGTGTTTCATTTTTCAGGGACTTATCAGACTGCCTAGTACTTTTTTATTTATTTTTAGGTGGCTCAGAAAAAAAAACTCATTACTGTGAGTTATTTGTTTCAATTGCGAGTTTCGAAAAATTACTCCTATGAATAAACAAATCGTAACAAAATCTATAGTCCCCTGCCAACTCTTTGATATGTTACGTAATTTACGTACGGTCCCTTAAGAAAATAATATTAACATTTATTCAAGCTACTGTTTAATGAAGGCGATTAATTAGTTTGTTAATGAATTGCAACTTTCTATGGAAAATAATGAAAATATAGAACCAAAAGAAATGTTGGAAATCAGCAAGAGAACTCTGAGGGAAAATCGAGCATGAAGACGGTGAATATTTATAATTCATTTCGAGTCCGTTGAACCATTAAAATTGAGGCAGGTTAAGTCATGTTTACAATTTAACAACATGATACCAGATAGAATTACTCAGCATTAACTTATAATTGTCGACATACTGATTAGGAAGAGGCTCGCCTCTGAGTTCGCTACACAGTACAGTGTTTGATTTCAGTTTTTCAAAGCGATAACGACCCTCAAAAATATATAAAATGTTCGTTTTTGAGCGTAAAATTGATTTTATCCAAGATAATATTATTAATCTTATCCCACAAGCAAAATAAACATTGAAGGAGACATCGGACGCGAATTTAAAAAATTTTCTATACTTATAAGCAGCACTTTGACTTGTTTAGATAATTATAGTAATAATGTCTAGCTGCGTTTTTGGTAAATTTATTTTAAAAATTTTTTATAATTGTTTTCATGAGCATGACTTTTAAAACATTTTTTATTTCTTCAAGCGAATTTAAATTATTTAAACAAATTTTTATAACCGAAAATTTTTTAAATAATATATTTTCTAATTTAAAAACAATATTTTTTCATTGTTTGGATTAACTCAATTTTTCTGAAAATATTGTGTAATTACTTAAACAATTAATTATTGTTTATTTTCAAAAAATTACTAGAAATTGAGCCAGAACTGTCCGCGTTTTTCAAATTGGTTTCCTATGCTACTTTTTGTTGGATAATTACATAATTTTGATACATTCCTTCTGATCTTTGAGAAATTTCTATTTGTTTAAACAATTTTTATTTGCTCAAGCAGTTATTTTTCGATAACTAAAAAAATGAAAAAAGGAAACAAACAATGAATTACGATTTTAAAAGTATTTTAGGAAAATCAATTATTTAAACTGATTATAATTGTTTAAACAATTATAAGTGATAAATTTGTTCGTTATATATGCTATACTGTCAGAAAAATAATTGAGTGTTCTCTATTTTATTTAAATTTTTCAGTTATCAAGAAAAAACTGCTTGAGCAAATAAATATTGTTTAAAACAAATATAAATGTATTCAACATTAAAAGAAATGTATCGAAATTATGTAATTATTTAACAAAACGTAGCATAGGATACTAATTTAAAAAGAAAGGTAATATCCCTGACTCAATTATTAGAAATTTTAAAAATAGACAATAAATAGTTATTTAAATTATTACTAAATGTTTTTAGAAAAATTCACTACTCCAAACAACGTCAAAAAATAAAATTTAAATCAGAAAACAGGATTATTTCTTTTAGCTTTTTTGAGAATAAATAAATGTTTAAATAAGTTACATTAAGTTAAAAAAATTTTAATTGCTTATCTAAAAAGAATTTGCAAAAGACACGATACAGTTCGAACTGAAATTTTTTCAAGCAGGTGTTACACATATTCTGGCTGATGTTGGAAAAAAATCTCAGTTTCTCCCTACACGGATAACTTGAATTACAGTATTTTTCAAGCATTCTGAAAAAACTATATTTAATGCTGTAATAAAGGATTGTTAAAAAATTAATTATTGCAGATTCCAGTGAATTTTTTCTATCATAAGTTGGAAAAATGATAACAAATGTGAGAAAAAATTTCATTGAAATTCAATTCATCGGTAGACATAAAGACTGGTTTTCAACCTTTTAAACATATTTAAACCAAATTATTGCGAAAGATGTACAATGATAATAACATATAAATAGTAATATTTTACTTACGAACTGAGTCCAGAGATATCATAAAAATGATAAGGACAAAGAAAATGAAAATCTCCATGCTTTTTTTCGACAGAACTGTTTTCGAAAAAATTTTCCAAGCTGCGACTACCACGATTTTGCACACGTACAGCACTTGCTTATATACTAGCCCTTGCCACATTATTGACAAAAATTATTTTGTAAATTTAGGTGGGGAAATGAAGCGGAAGAAACAAATTGTTTCGTGAGATATGTTTTTCTTACTGTGAAATAAAAAATCATTGTTTACTCTCCTAGAAAATTTCAAGAGTAACCAGATTTGAATAGCTAACTGTTACATTTTTTGGGTTAACATCACTTTTTTTAAATTTAAAAACCTTTTAGCAACTCACAAATTTATTGTTGTGATCTTTAAGACAATTTAAAGAAAAAATTAAGAGAAAATCAGAACGGGCCTATGATGATTTCTGTAAATTGAATACCTTAAAATTTTCACGCGATTCTAGACAAATATTTATGAGAAACTCGTAACTGGATAAACTAATGTAACAATAATGCAAGAAGTGATGGAAAAAATGGAGAGTCTACACGTGAATTATTGCATTACTTAATTTAGGATGTAAAATCATTTTACGGAAGTTTAAAAATTTCATGAGAAATCAATGAATTTTTGGTTGAAAAATCAACTACTTCGTAGAAACTTTACTTTTTGTTTGAAACTCCTATTTTTGTTTTGAAAAGTCAAACTTAAAACCTCTTTTAGATGAAAATTCAATTTGTTGTTGTTGAAAACTTGTCTTTTTGCTTTACCTTTTTAGTTATGAAAAAGTAATGAATAAGCCTGTTAAATAATCAAATTTAAAACAATCTCTTCCTTTTATGTGTATATTTCTTTCAAAAATAAAACGGATATTTGAAATATATGCTTCAAATTTCCTACATGGATCTCAGGGATTATCCGGAGTAGAAGGGGAGGGGGGCTGATAATGAAATATGTGCAATACCAAATTTTTCTAATACGCTTTGCAAAAAACTGCTTATTATAATTCAAAACCAAACTTGCACAATTCATTTACAGGCCTAGTCCTTGCACCTACTCCTATTTTCTATTCCATTCTTTTTTTCTGTCTCTTGTATAAGATAGCTTGTTTGTTTCAATTGATTTTTCTATTAATTAGAAAAAAGCAAAGAAATGTTTTTAAAATAATACAATACTATTTAAAAAATTATTCTTGTGGAGGTTTTGTTATTATTTCTTGTTTCTATAACTACAAAGTCAAAGCAAAACTAAATATTTAGGAAAAAAGCATATTTCTACCATTACTGCATGAAACGATAGTTATAAACAATAAACAAGTCTCTAGATAAGAATGTTTTTTAACTTGCATTAACTATTATATTATTTAGGAAAAAAAGGACAAACATGTAAGAGTTCAGAAAAAACTGCAATTTTATACCATTATTGAAATTGAATATTATTGATGATAATAACAAATTGTTTGAACAATTATTTTTGTTAACAATAATTAAGT
This sequence comes from Belonocnema kinseyi, assembly GCF_010883055.1. Lineage (NCBI taxonomy): Eukaryota > Metazoa > Arthropoda > Insecta > Hymenoptera > Cynipidae > Belonocnema > Belonocnema kinseyi. Next base: position 55,351,315 of record NC_046657.1, read on the forward strand.
ATAACCCAAGTTTAGTTGAAAATTGGACAAAATTTCGAAAATTTTTGAATAAACCGCAATTGTCCATCACTATTCTGAGAGAAAATGTCTGAAAACAATGATGAATTGTTCTAACAACTTTTCTGAGAATCTAATTATGATTACGAAGTAGTATTTTATATATTAGTAAAAATTTGAATTAGGAAACCTGAAAAAATACTAATTAGCAACCAAAAATAGCAAAACTCATTTTTTCAGCTGTGGAGTTTTTTTAGGACCCTATAAAAACAGGCTTATGTTGGTCACATGTTGAAAATAATACTTTATTCATATTCCATAGCTCATTGTAAAGATAAATGTTGACTTTTTTTTCTGTATTTCTCCTTGACATAAAAATTTACTTTTGTCCGTCAAAGTCTGAGGAAACGATTCCTGACAGTAATGATTTGCAATAATTTTTATGTTGCAAATATAAAAAATAAATCTACTTTTGAAATATAATTTGCATCGAAAGAGGTTTTTCTATTTGAAGAAAAAAACGAGATCATTTCGTCGAAGAGAAAACGAGTTTTCGCGAGTTTAATTTAAAAAGTAATTGATTTCGGTACAATGAAAAGTTTCGGTTTTTAATTTTTACCAAAAAAACTATAAATTTCATGAAAAAAGTTTTTTCATGAAATTTGTGTGGCTTGTCGAGTCACACACAGTCATATTTTTTGCGCAGTAAATTTCCGACGTTGGGAATTTTCGGAAATTTTTCCACGTTTGCGCAGGGCACAGCGGACTGAGAGAGCGAGTCCGAGCACTAAGGACGTTATGGAATCCACCCATTCAATTAATTTAGAATCCAATGATCCATTGTAATTCAAGTATCATAAAAATTGTTCTTTATCTTAACTTTGTGCAGACAATTAGAAGGCCGTTAACTTCAGGCAGGCTGAGTCAAGTTTACAATGTCACCATATAACACTCTTCTTGTTTCCCTAACGATAAGAATGGTGTACCCTAACGCTGTTTCATTAAATTTTTCTATTTTTCACGCATTCCATTGTGATAACCTTTTTATAATTTTTATGTACAGTCAGTGTTAAGCGAATTTATTTATTTCCATCAAAAAATTATTTCTAAACTATTGAATTAGAAAATATTTCCTCCGCGCAAATCTGTCGCAAGTTCGACAGAACTACTTTCGAAGAAATTTCTCGAGCTGCGACTGTCAAGATTTTGCATACGTGCCGCACTTGCTTATATACTAGCAATTGTCACATTATTGACCAAAATGATTTCTTTCATTTAGGTGGGGAAATGAAGCGGAAGAAAAAAAAGTGCTTTGTAAGGCGTGCTTTTTTCTCTGTAAAATAGAACACCATTATTTACTATACTTGGAAATGCTAAGTACAGACCAGATTTAAAGAGAATTTTCAAGATTATTTAAAGTAATTCAAAGCATTTCAAAAAATTTAAAGGATTTGGTTGACTCCCAAAGAACTTAAAATATTTTTAGCTATTTATGGGGTAGAATACGTCAAGTGTTCTCACCTGAAATTAATTTTTTTAGGTGCGGTTGAAACTTGGTTGGAATATAGTCTTAGTGGACCTACATTAATCCAACAAACCATAGTTTTATTTATTAACCGCTTGTCAGTATACATGGGCCCGCAGTGGAATATTTATTATCATTGGTTATTTAATTTTCAATTATTTAAACAAATGGAATGAGATTTAATTGTTTTTTTTTCTAAAATTTGTTTACTCTTCTAAAAATTATTACTATTAGTCTAGTGGAATATTAATTAACAGTGATTCTTTAATTTTCAATTGTTTAAACAAGTGACCTTTGTTAAAATAATTTTTTGTATAATAATTTTTTTCCTGAAAAATTATTGTTATTAGTCTAGTGCAATATTTGTTATCATTATTTACTGGATTTTCAATTGTTTAAACAAATAGAATTTGTTTGAATTTTTTTGAAATTATTAATATTTCAACCATCAATTGGTAGATTTTTGGTATATTTTCACGACTGTCGGAAATGACATAGTTGTCAATCAACCCCTAAATTCTCTTGAGTTCTCTGTAATAGTTACGTGGTGTCTCTTGAAGAGGCCTGTCGTACGTATACTCGGTTGGGGAAAAAGCCAAATAAAAATTTTAAATTTTGTATAAATGCACTTTCTTAAAATTGTGCTTGGATATGCAGTTACTAGGAAATCCAGAAACGTACTCCCTGATAAGTAATTCATAGCAATTCACTATAATTTTACGATAAAAAAAAGAAATTTAAAACCTACAAACTAAAAATAATGCTGAGATTTTGAACTGGGGGGGGGGGGAGACTCTCTTTTTATTGTAAATTCAAAGGGTCCCTGTACCAAGGGTTTCTGCTGAATACGGTTACAAAAATAAATAGGCAGTCGCGGACAATTGTCCAGGGGTGGTCCCGAAGGAATTAACCCCCAAGCGGAGGTGTGAAAACCGTGCCGAAAGCTGAATGGCACCTGGGTGATCGGCGGGATCTCGTGACCTTTGGGTGGACGGAGCGATTGAATCACGAGTTGCTAGACTGCTACGATGCGAGTGTGGCCCGTGAACGGGGTTACATGTCACGGCTGCATGCTCTGTGGTGCGAAAAAGACCCAGAGCTATCGCACTTTTCGCAGCAACGTCTGCGAAACCATGCTGAACTACTCCGTAAAAGGGGCTATGTAAGCGAAACGCCTACTCTACCACAGTTAGAACAAGCCGGCAACAAAGAAAGAGTGGCGACACTAAGACCAACCGCGGGCAGGCATCCAATAGATGAAGAGCGATGCTTTATGACCCGGAGAAACATCAACACCAAGGTTTCTCTCAAGCCTAAAGATCTGTCTGAAATGGATGACGAGCTTCGTGGACATTTTTCCGGTGAATCCGACCTCTGGGCTATCAATTATTGTGTGTATAATGCAGCGAGAGCTTTGACCGATGCGAACTGTAAGACAAAACCAACGGCTGATCATAAGACCAAAGACGAATGCATCAACTTGTCATAAAGATAGGCTAGGCAAGACAGTACGCGTCCCGCATTCAATGTGTGATTGACAACATCACATCTGGCAGAATTTTACCGCCAAGGTTCGAAAGTTCGCGCGCGAACTCCGGACCCGTTATCACACACTTAACAAGTCAAAGCTGCTGACCATCGGGCAGCATATTGTTG
>NC_046657.1:55354592-55359062 GCF_010883055.1 Belonocnema kinseyi
ACACAGCCTCGAAGCGCGAAGCGTATACGGAACTCATTTTTTGTAACGTGGTAACAAGATGAGAATTGAAAGCAAACTGAATGTTAAATCAAAAAGCATGAGGGTAAAAGGGTCCAAAATAACGATATGAGTTCACCGAATTCAAGGAATTCACGAAATTAAAAACAGTCATCGAATTAACAGAATTCATGAAAATGAAGGAATTTATAGAATTCATCGAATTAGTGGAATTCACAAAATCCACGGATTTTCTGGAATTTATAGAATTCACGGAATACGCTTAATTTATGGAACTCACATAATTCACAGAATACGCTTCATTTAAGGAATTTACGGAATTCATATAATTCAAGAAATTGGCAAGATAGTTTGTAATAACGGAATTTGCGGAATTCAAGAAATTCACGGAATTCATATAACACCCGAAATTCACGGAATTCATTGAATTGAAGGAATTCATGCAATTTATTTAACTAAAGGAATTCGCTGAAATCAAGGAATTCACGGAATTGATCGAATATATGGAATTCACGGAATTCACGAAATCTACAGAATTAATGGAATTTACGTAATTCAGGGTATATGCCTAATGTATGAAACTCACAGTGTTAACAGAATACGCTTCATTTTAAGAATTCATGAAATTCATGGAATTCAGAGAAGACACGGAATTTGCGGGATTAACAGTAATCACGTAATTTACGGAATTCAACGAAGTCACGAAATGCATATAACACCTGAATTTCACGGTACTTATCCAATTCGCAGAAACCTAAGAATTTAACAAATTAATAGAATTTGCAGAATTCTTAAAAATAAAAGAATGCTCGGAATTCACGTAACTACCAGGATTCACCAAATTCATGAAATTCACAGAATTCTGGCGATTCAAGAAATTCACGGTATAAATGGAATTCAAGAAATTTGTTCAAATCCATGAATTCCATGCATTTCGTGATTTCCGTGATTTCATTGAATTTCATTAACTCATTGAATTTGATGAATTTCTTAGATTTTGTGAATTCAATCAATTTCAGTATTTACTTGAATCTCATGAATCAGTTAAATTATGTAAATATCCTGAATTTCTTGAATTGTATGAATTTTATAAATTCGTTGAGATTCATGAATTCCGTGATTTCCGTGAATTCCATGTACTCCAGGAATTCCATGAATTCCGTGAATTTCTTGATTTCGGTAAATTTTTTTGATTCCGTGAATTCCCTGATTATCTTAAATTCTTCGAATTCCGTGCATTCCTTAAATTGTAGGAATTCTATAAATCTTGTGAATTTCTTGTATTCCGTGCATAGCGTGAATTACTCGAATTTCTTAAATTCTGTGAATTCCTTTATTTCCGGGAATTCTGTGATTTCCATGAATTCCGTAAATTCTATGAAATCCATAAATTCCATGAATTGTATGAATTCCGTGAATTCCTTGAATTCCGAACACTGTGTAGGATACAAGAATACAGTGTTTATCCTTGATACACACTGTATCAAGGATACAGTGTTTCAAAAAACACTGTGTATCTTCGCACATAATTACTGAACGGGAAAGTGTCCTACAGGTGAGTGAAACTAATATTAGTTTCCTGTGATTAAAAAAAATAACAATATCCTACCTACGATAGGTTATGAGTTATCACCCCTCAAAGTTGGCCATTTTTGCCTAATTTTACGGGCAATTAAGAGGACTTTATTTTTTTCCAAATAAATCCTGCCAAGTTGAGTTTACGTTGATTGTGCTAAAGGATGAAATAGAGCCTACAAAAATCTGCATATATCTAAACAAAAGCCTTTTAGGCCTATTATTTTGGGTATTAATAGGTTTCGAAAATTTCATTTTTGTTTGCATTTTTGACTAAAATCCGCGAAGTTGTATTTTTCGAAAATACCTAATTTTCTGCGGGTCCCACAAAAAAATTCCTAGAGAGAATATGAAAGTGGAACCAATTTGGCGAAAGATTAAAAAAAATTGTACTAGCCTAAATAGGTCACGAGATACGACCTTTGAAAGTGCACTCTTTATGCATTGAGGCAGCTGAGCGTACCGTAAAGTAGAACTATGGTCAAATTTCAAAATTTTTGCTATAAATAAGTGCATATGATACTTTTATCATGTATAATACGTCTTTTGAAATTGATAAGTAAATCATTGTTTATAACAAAAGCTTGCTATCACTAATTAGCATTACTTTTTGGCCATTTTTTAGCATTTTTGTTGAAAAAATGTCATCGCAATTAAATAAAAATGTGTAATATGTTTATTATCCATAAGAACATATTTGTATTAATAATTGATTATAACAAAATATTGCTATAAATACTGTTGAGTACTTTTTGACTACTTTTGTGGCAAGAAAAGTACTTATCATTGATATTAAATGTGATATATCTGTTGTATCGATAAACAAATGGTTTTTTTAAATCATTGTTTGTAATAATTTTTTCTAATAAATAATTTGTTTGCATTTAACTTTTATACTTACCTCCAATACAATTGTAATTTTTAGTGATTTTCGTAAATTGTTTATAAAAAGCCGTGACCATTTTTTTGCATTAAGAATAAGTATTTTTAATGCCAAATAATGGTCACTGCAAATTATGCAAAATTTACAGAAATAACTGCGAATTACAAGCGTCTTGAAGGTAAGTACGGAATTAAATCCGAAATAAGTATTCATAAACAGGTGTTGTTACAAACAATTACAAAGAACTATTTGTTTATTGATAAAAAATATATATTACATTTTTAATTAATTATAAAGCTTTCGTGATACAAAAGTATAAAAAATGAGTATGAAAAGGTTTTATAATAAATAATTATTAAAAAAGTATTTGTTTATTATTCAAAAAATGTTTTTTATTAATAAAAAAATATGTCACATTTTTAATCAATGATAAGTACTTTTTTGCACAAAAGTAGTCAAAATGTACTCAACAGTGGTAATAGCAATATTTTGTTATAAAAAATTATTAGTAAAAATATTTGCTCTTATATCAAATAAATATTGCACCTTTTTAATCAATCACGATGACTTTTTTACCACAAAAATGCTAAAAAATGACCAAAAAGTAGTCATAAGTAGTGATAGCAACACAGCCACAACAAAAAAAAGTGTGCGGATCTGGTAACAAGACACACGTCTTCCTATGGATTTTTGGACGCTGAATTCAAATTCGGTATCAAAAATCACCCATCACGTTATGGTTGAGCCATAACCTCAAAAAAATAACGAAAAATCATGCACTGAGGCAAATAAATTTCAAAATAATGCCAGTGATGCAAATTTTCACTTCAAAAACATGTCGACAACTTTGAAGGATCAACCCTTGCCTGATATCAACTTATTTAACATAACTTTACCCAACAGAACCTGACCTCACCTAACCTGAATTAACAAAAAATTTATTGAACTACACTTAAAGCTCTGGAAGCATATTTTCCCAGTAGCAAATGTGTGCTACATCGAATGGGTCAACTCGAGCCTAACCTAGAAATAAATCTAGCCTAGCCTAACCTAACCTCACGAAACACAATTAAACTGATTGTGCTGTCCCGTTGTGTTTGCGGAACGGTTTCATTCAGCTGCGGCTTAACCTACATAAATGCAAATTTCCTCGGTAACAAAAAAAGTCCGGACTATGAGAATGTTGTTGCGAAAATGATAAGAAACTATAAATAGTTAGGCTGCTTGATGAATTTAAAACGTAACTTTTTGGATTCCCATCTGGATAAGTTTTCAGAAAATGTTTGTACTAGGCAGTCTGATAAGTTCCTGAAAAATGAAACACGGAGACGTTTTTTTGGCCAAAGTCGGTTTTATTTTTCAACATACTCTCCTTTTAGGTCGATACAGCGAATCCAACGATTTTCTAACTTTTTGATACCGTCCGAAAAGTACTGGATCGGAAGGTCTCCAAAATACGCCTCAGTTTCAGCTATGAGCTCCTCCTTTGAGTAAAAACTCTTACCGGTGAGCCATCTCTTCAGGTTAGGGAACAAGTAATAGTCGCTGGGGGCCAGGTCTGGTGAATACGGTGGCTGAGGAAGCAATTCGAAGCCGATTTAATGCAATTTTGCTTGTGCAACTAAGCATGCATGAACAGGCGCATTGTCGTGATGATAAAGTGGTTTTTTCTTCTTCAAATGCAGTCATTTTTCAGCGATTTTGATTTTCAATCGGTCCAAGAATGATAAATAGTACGCTCCGGTTATGGTTTTACCTTTTTCAAGATAGTCCACAAATATTATGCCATGTGCATCCCAAAATACGGAGACCATAACCTTTCCGACCCATTGTTGCGTTTTCGGACGCTTCGGAGCACTTTAGCCCGGTGGAACCCACTGGTTTGCCTGTTGCGTTGACTCAGGAGTGTAGTAGTGGATCCAGGTTTCATCCATGGTTATGAATCGGCGCAAAAACTCGGTCGGCCTACGCGAAAATAATGCCAAATTCTGCTG
>NC_046657.1:55359162-55371609 GCF_010883055.1 Belonocnema kinseyi
GGTGTAGTGACCTCTTTTGGGCGCCCAGATCGTTCAGCATCAACTGTGCTCGTACGGCCACAACGAAACTCGGTAAACCACTTATGAATCGTTCCAATCGACCGTGCAGAGTCCGGGTAATACTTAGTCGCTTCTCAGTGCTGTAACTTGTAAATGCGTAAACATAAATGGCTGAAGTTTTGACAGGCGTCATTTGAAGGATCCAGCTCGACGAAAATGGTTCACATTAGTGAATACTAATGCCATCTCTTAGAATTTTCCGGTACTTATCAGAATGCCTGGTAATTTCAGCGAAGAACAAGGGGAATGTTTTCATCAAGACATAAAAGTGATGGAACAACGATATCAGGGTAGATGGGACGAGGTCATGATGGCTGATTTTTGATGGAGGTTGAAAAGGGAAACGAATGTAGGTCTTAAACGTAAGCGTAAACCTTTGCATCGTTCCTTCGAAGAAAAAAGGACACGTTATAGCTGGCAGAAAATAGACTAAAGTAGGTCTATAAATCAATTTAATTACGATAAAAAGCAAGATAAAATGTAAACACGGAAGATAGTATAAATATATCCCTCAAGTTTAAGAAAAGCAGAGAGAAAAAAATTTTGAAGAAAACTCTTATTCATTTGCATGTTTAAGTTACAGTTCTACATTTTAATTGATACAAACATTGTCAAGTTAATTTAAATGGGGTCAATTCTACTTGTAGTTCTAAGTTTCTTCAAATGAGTAATGAACGTCTAAATTTTTCACTACCTGTAGTACAATGAAATGAATTTTATTGTTTTACAACGAGAACACTTAAGTTAAGTTGTGTTGCGTTAAGCAAAATTTCGTAAGGTTCTGTTAAGTTAGATTCATTTGTAGGTTAAGATCGAGTTAACCTATTAAATATAGCACACATTTAAGACTGAGAACCGTACGCTTACATAGCTACACGTGTGGTTGAGTTTCATTCGGCTAGGTTATGTTAAGTCAGGTTTTGTTAGGTTAGGATAGGTTAAACCTCTATGTAGGTTAAGCCGAAGCTGAATGAAGCGGTACCGCAAACACAACGTGACAACACAATGCGTGATTAATGATTAATTTTTTTAATCTTTTTATGATGGAAAAAAATGTCAAATAAATTTTTTATATACTTTTTTCATACACTTGAAATCAAAAATGATCTTCTTAAATGTTTTTGAGATATACATGAAATGTTCGTATACAATTAAAATATTCGTAGTCCTTCATTTATTTGTTTTTAATGATCAATTATTTTCTTTTTAGATTATAATTATCGTAAATTTGTTATTCTTTTTAATTAATGTTATTCCTTCTCACAAATGAAGTTACATTGTGGAAAATTTCATGATTCATTTTTAAATTACTAAGTTTAGCTTGAAATTTGTCTGTTTGTTCTTAGCGTATTTATTTAATTTAAAATGGTTATTTTGTTTTTAAAGATTAATCTTCTTTGTAAAAAATTAATTTGCTTAATCGAGAGTTTAATAGTTTTATTCGAACTTTTCTTTACATTTTATTAATTCAAATATTTTTTATTTAAAATTAAAATATTGTTGTCATAAAATTAAGGCTATTTAATTTTTCGTCGACTTGTTCGCCACATTATGGCCACAAGTCCAGACGAAGTGGGTTAGAAATTTATATGAATCGGAATCAGGACACGAAGAGTTCATATAGACGCCGGTATGTAAACCTGAATTTATAAATTAATTGATAAGTTACGCAACAATTGGACAACCAAAATCATTTTTAAACCAAAAAATCATTCATTATCAATTTTTTACTTTCCTTGTCTAACTGAATTTGATAAAATCGATTAATTAAAGGAATTCAGGCTCACGTATAATAATAATTAATATTGTTGCCATCAAATCTATTCAGAGTAATTAAGTCTATTTCTAAATTGTAAATACTACCTTTGACGTTCCTTTTAAGCGATATTTACTTCTTAAAATTAACCTCTGATGGTGTCGTGGGACAACTATAGGGTCAGAAGGGAGTTGATTGAAATAACTCCGGACAGTGCAGTTGAGGAGTTCTTTTCTAATAGTTACATTTTAACTCATCTTCCTCTACGCCGCTTTCCGTTTACTCAAAACGGTGGGACTTTTATAGGGTACGCCTCGGAGTTGATTTTAACTCCGCTTTTTTAACAGTGCATTGAAACCGGAGCTTTCGAATATGTAGAAATATATCACCGGCCTAATACTGACCCAGTACAGCATGCCGTAGTTCCACACGGAGAAAAAAAAATATCGCACAATGATATCGTAAAACCTACGTATTGAAATACAGCGCAATACGATAACGTCCAATCAGATTCTGGAGCTATTATAATGTGATTATTACGATATATAGACCAAGAATTACGGTATATATTGCAATAAATGCGATATCGTTTTCTCCGTACAGTTGCTGGCTGGCTGTACTGGCCCACTACTATGTCAGTACTGGCTAGTAATGCTCGGCGGTACGCGCCCAGTACTGATCGCCAGTGCTTGTGCAGTACTAGAAAACCACTGGCATACTAAAATGTCGGTGGTTACCCCGAATCCGAAAAAATCCATAAAAATAAATATTTGTGATAATATTGCCCGTTTTCCATATCGTGACGAATTATTTACATAAGTCCAGTTTAGAATAGAGGTTGCGCAGTAGTTTTTGAATTTGCGTTCATCTTTTCAAGTTTTTTTCTCCAATTGTGTCTGATTCACTGTGTGTTCCTTCATCATCTGCAGACAAATATTTCAAATACAGCACTTGTGGACACGCGCAACTCTTCTCTGAATAATAAAGTCAGCGTGAACTATTTCTTTAAAAATTAGATTGTTTGCGCTGAATTGAAGAGCATTTCAGCCGTGTCCGTTCATTCCGAGTCAAATGTCCTAATCTCTTTAGAATTTGAGATTTCTTTATTACTTAGCCCACTTTGCTAACATTTTTTTATCTACCAATTTTCACACTTTGAACTGCCTATCTCTGGAATAAGCAAATTGTTTTTGATACCTGTATAGCACTTCTTACATTACAATCATCACAAATGTTTTTTGCGTTTACGGACACAATGCCATTTTGTATCGGTCAGGAGAAACAGCGTTGGTTCATTTTCAAGTCTTTGCGCTGATTAGTTACTATTCTGGCGCGTTTATTTGAATCGCATAATTGTTTACAAAGCAGAACTTTGAATTTTTTAAATTGACTTATAATAAATTTTTTTTACTTAAGTGTCATTTTTTGTTTTTCATCATTTTTGGGTCATTCCAGAAACTTTCCGAGATAATATTAGATGTTTAGTTTTCAGATCCTTTGTCATTTTTCATAAAGATAAGTAGAACAACATTTTTAACCTTTTTTCAGAAAACTTTAGTTCTTTAGTGTCATTTTTTTACATTTTATACTATTTTAGCAACTTTTTACGAAAACATAAAATGTAATTTTTTTGGATCAGCTATATGTCTGGATAGCCCTTGAAAATATTTTTCTTAAAAAAATGTTTTCACGTTAATTAAATATACTAGTTCTTATAATTTTAAAATACCTTAACAACATTTATAAGCTTTTTTTTAAAGTTTGTATTTTGCACACCTGGCACAGTGCTGCCCTGGTCTCTAGTGTTGGGCAGTACGGGGCCAGTACTACGCCGGTTGTAAACTCCAGCATACTATCGAGATTTTCACCTGGGATATATTAGAATTTAATATTGATTATTATACTGAACATTATACTAATTAATTCAACAGTGAAAAAATAGTGATATGAAGTTGATATTAAGAAATTTTTAACGTGACCTACTTTGTTTTTAATTACAAAATAATGTCTTCTGAACGCTTTGACAAAGTTGTGAAAAATAAGATCGGTTTAGAATCTTAAAAATATAAGTAATCTATATGGGAGCAAAATGGATCGATATGAATAAATATCTGGATTAATTATTAAAATATTCAGGAACCTCAAGTCTCAATTTTTCACAGAGTTCTGTTTTTCATTTTCAAAATTTTGTTCTGAAGTATATTTGAAAATTGTTTTAATTTAAAACTTCAGAAAAATAACTTTTTTATTACTTGAGATATTTCCTAATTCAGTTATAAAAAGCAACTAATTGCTTGATGAAGATAAATTAATTTCTTTAGGGCTGTATTTACTAATTAGAAAAAGGTTACGAAATTGAAAAACGTGAAAAATATTGAAATTTATTAAAATAACGCCACTGTGTTGCATTCCTAACTCTATTGTAACAATAAGTAGGTCTTATCGCGACATTGTATACGTGATGTAGCCTGCCTCAATTTTTAAGTGTACGCTTCTAGTTGTTTGAACAAAGTTCTAACAAATCTCATTCAGTGTCTTCATATGCTACTTTTCAACACAGTTATGTTTTAGCTTAAAAATTTGTTTTCGTTTATATATTTTCTTTCTTTTCCATAAAAAATTGCAATTTTGTAGCAAACTTAGCCAAAATTATTTGTCACAAATGATCGTCAAATTGAACACGTATGCAATCCGGTTCCCAGAGAATTTTTTTAAAATTTTATAACTTTCTGTCTTTACGCAAAAGATACTTTAGGTTCTCTCCAGATAAAAAATTGGTAAAGTTCATCTAATTACGAGTGAAATGTAACTGATTGGATTAGCGAAAAATGTGTTGACAAAGATTAGTAAAAATTTATAATTCAATACTAGATAGCAACTAATTGCTTGATACAAATAAACTGCACATAATAATTAAAAAGGGGTAACAAAAATTTAAAACGTGAAAAATAGAAATGTTTCATGAAACATTTCAAAGTGCAACATTTTCAACTACTTTGAAACAATAATAAGAAGGTCTTATTCTGAAACTGTAACCATGACCTGGCCTATTTCCATCATGAAAATGTTGCCTTCCAAATGTGCTCACAAAGTGAAGAAACATAATAATTTTTTAGAATCACAATCGGTCCAAGAAAGATAACTTTCCTACCGTAGTAGAATAATTTTGAATCCAAAGAGCCGAATTTCATTTAAAAAGTTTAATTTTCCACCAAATAGTTGAATTTTCGACTTATATTGAAAAAAATTATAATCAGGACTCGAAAGGGTAAATTTTCCGTTTGAAAAATTTATTTCTAGACAAAAATAATACTTTCTACAAAAACAATGCATATTTAACATAAAAATTTGAAGAATTGACGTTTTTGGTTATAAGGGTAGTTTTTAGGTAGACGTGGGTGTGTGTTCGGGGTGTCAAACCTCTATGTTTGATACGTGAAATTCTTTGCTAGATATTTCTCTACAGGCCCCCATACTTTCCCATCACATTTTTTCAATCTCAAAAAAATTATTCTAAAAACTCAAATATTTAATTTTTTACTTTTGTAGGCTTATAATTATTATTATTTGATATTAAAAACTATTCATGTCTAGAAAGCTATTAGGGGCAGAATACGTCAAGTGCTCTCACCTACAATTGTTTTTTTTTGATTCAGTTGAAACTTGACTGGAATATAGTACTAGTGGACCTACATTAATTTACAAAGCCATAGATTCGTTCATTAACCGGTTGTCAATCTACATTGGCCTATAGTTTCCACCTTTTCATGCTTTTCTTCACATTCACGTGTTAATTAACTTCTTTTAGGATGATCCGATTGGACATTTATTATGGTGTTTTAGAAAACTCCTTTCAATGCATCAAGACTATTAGCACGATATGTATATTTGAAATTAAAATTGAAATTGATTTTTTAAACTATATTTTAAAAATTTCTGGTTCAAAAAATACATTGTTTATGCTCTTGGAAATCGTGAAGAATAAAAAGTGGGCTCTAAATTTTTGTTAGACAAATTTAGATTTGTACAGTGGAGGGTACCACGTTAAACTAATTTGATATGATTATTTGTGCAGAAATATATAAATTACGTTATATATTCTACGTCATACCTTTTATTTTATTCAGAAAGAGCGTAAAAATCTGAATTTGACCACAACGAAATTTGCGGCCCAATTTTTATTTTGCATGATTTCAAAGTGTATAAAAAAGCTAATTTTTTAATTATTTTTTTTAAATATAGTTTTTTCAAAAAATAAATGTCAATATTTAATTTTTAAAAATTTAATATATCGTTTTAATAGTCTTACAGTAGAGGAAAAGAACTTTCCAAAACACTTTAATAAAAATCCAATCGGAACATCCTAAAAAAGTTACACAAACGTGAATGTGAAGACACGCGTGAAAAAGTGAAAACTTCAGGCCCATGTAAACTGACAAGCGGAAAATAAATAAAACTATGGTTTGTTGGATTAATGTAGATCCACTAAGACTATATTCCAACCAATGTTGAACCGCATCCAAAAAAATAATTAATTTCAGGTGAGAACACTTGACGTATTCTGCCGCATAAATAGCTAAAAATATTTTAAGTTCTTTGGGAGTCAAGCAGATCCTTTAAATTTGTTGAAATGCTTTGTATTGCATTAAATATTCTTGAAAATTTTAAATCTCTTTAAACTTGTTTCAATCCTAATGCAACTTGATTCTCTATTCTTTGCCTCTCATATTGCAATATTTTAAAATCATCTCATTCAGTAACGAGTTTCTCATGATTTTTTGTCTAGAATAGTGAAAAAGTGATAAGAAATTTAATTTTGAAAAATAATGATAGGCCCACACTGCTTTTCTCATAATGTATTTTGATAAGTTTGTATCGATCATAACGGTGAACTACGAACTCGTTTAACAGTTTTTAAATTTTGAAAAAAACCGTTTAAACAAAGAAATTAAAAAAGAAGTGATGAAAAATTATTTTGACAGTTCTTTTTTTAAGTTGCTCATTTGACATTGCCTCGTTTAAATCTGGTCTGTACTTGACATTTCCAAGTGTAGTAAATAATGGTGTTCTATTTTACAGAGAAAAAAACACGCCTTACAAAGCATTTTTTTTCCTCCGCTTCATTTCCCCACCTAAATGGAGGAAATCATTTTGGTCAATAATGTAACAATTGCTAGTATATAAGCAAGTGCGGCACGTATGCAAAATCTTGGCAGTCGCAGCTCGAGAAATTTCTTCGAAAGTAGTTCTGTCGAACGGAAATCATGGAGTATTTAATTTTCCTTGCCCTTCTCTTTTTTATGATGGCCCTGGATTCAGTTCGTAAGTAGAAGAATATCATTCATATGCTATTATCATTGTTTATATTCTGCAACAATGTGGTCTACACATGTTTAAATGGTTGCAATTCAATCTTCACGTTTGCCGATAAATTGAGTTTCACTGACATTTCTTCTCACATATGTTATCATTTTTATAACTTAAGTTTGTACAAAAAAACCGATTTCAGCTGAAAAAATTAACTTTTTACAGGACCTTATTACAGGATTAAGCTTATTTGTTGTAAAAATACCTTTAAAATATTTTTATTCAATCTATACGTTTAGGAAAAATTATAATTTCTGACAACATCGGTGAGAATTTTTGTAACAAATTTTAAAAAAATCTGAGCTCAAATTGTATTAATTTTTTGACAAATTCGTATCAGATTGAGAGGTAATATATTTTTTGAAATATGTTTTAAATATTTGCATTCAATCGCTAAGCCAGAAGACAAAGTGAGTTAAAGACTCACAATACTTCTTATATTTCCTGAAATTTCGATACTTCCGAGACCCACTGCGACTGCACAGTGGCAATTACCATTTAAAATAGTTAATTAACGTTAAAAATTTATTTACGAAAGATGCTGAACTTTAATTCAGTAATTTATTTAATAAATCTTGCAAAGATTTTACATGGAGCTTTAAATAAGCAATCGATATCAAACATTAAAACCATGGGAACCGTTTATTTTTCAGAACGGTAAAAATTAAGAAAGGTCAAATTTCAGAATAAGTTACAATACATAATGGTGAATCCTAGGAACCGCAAAAGTCAGAAAGAGGAATAAGTCGGAAATTCCAAAATCTGAAAGGTATTTATTCGGAAAACAATGTAGCGGTATGGGTAAGAATTCGGAAACGTCAAAATTAGGAGGGTGAACAATTAGTAATAAGTAAATATACGCTGAGAAAAAATTTGGAAATTAGAGAAATTCGAAATTGTTAATAAATTTACCTAATAGCAGGTGTATAATTGTTTATTTATGATAGCAAACAATTATTTATCACAGTGAATTCAAATATCATATAATAAATTTCTGTTGTACGTTGAAAATTGTTTTTAAAATATATAATAATAAAAAATAATTATTCTTTTGTGAAAAATTTAAAATTGCTGGCTAACTTTTTCTAAGTTTTACCATTATCTATTTGAATCCATTCTGAAATTTTACCTTACTCAATTGGTATACGTTCCGAAAAATGAACAAGTCCAAAAACGACCCCTATAGTCGTAAGAATCAATCCTGTTTATGAATTTTTGGAGAATGTATTTAATTACTAACCATCATGGAAATAATTATAGAAAAGCTTGATAAACCAATTGAGAAAAAGCCCAGATACACATTATTATTATAATTAGCTGAACAACTAAGATTAATGCTTGTGAATTGAGAACACTTTTTGAAACTCGTTCTCTCTTTGAAGAACTAAAACCAAACACTAAACTGTACAAAAATGTTTATTTTCTATCAACAGGGCATATCTTTCAATGCTAAGCAATTCTATCTAGACCAACTTACAAAAAAGTATGAAAACATAGCTTTGGCTATATTGAAAAGATGTTGACGTGACCTAATCCGTCTTCACTTTCAAAATATTGCCTTCTAATTATGTGAACTATCAAACTACAGTAAGCGGGGATACTCCCAAAACGCTGTCGTTTTAGTTTTCCGCTGTGTCATATCTTTTTCAGGATAAATTTTGATTTTTCAATAACATATGTTATTTTTCAATAACATGTCCCGTATGCGTGCTGGCTCCTCCTGCAATTTCAACGTACGATTGAAAAGTCAAGTCAGCCACCAAAAAGCGTACGCGACAGCGCTGAGATCTAAAATTAATTTTCACGTTCAAACTATAAAACATAATTTCCTGGTATTTTACAAAAAACTTCTTTGATTCTTTAAAAAATTTTGGGTGGCCTTTAATTTCAATTTACTGAAAATTCTTTCGATTCTGGAAGCGCTTGACACTTCCGATGTTTAATTTACGCCATGAGAAGAATAAAGATCAAAATAAATGTTAAGTGACAATTTATTTAAATTATATAATTACCGTTAGTTTTTTTATATTGTGGCACAAATTTTCTGAGATTTTCATTACAAGATTCCTATTATTGTATAACTTATGGCGAATTGAACACAAAAAATCCGTCTTTCGCGATTGCAAAAAAAGTAACATTTTCTTAATTATTTAGATAACCAAGAAAGTTATCATATTTAATTATCGGACCAAAAATATGTGCGCATTAAAATATCCTATCGGGATATGTTATTAAAAAATTAAAATTTGACCGAAAAAATATGACCCAGGGGCCAACTAAAACGACTGCGTTTGGAGCGTATACCCTATCGATCGCCAGTGGTTCAATTCATTATACATACATTCAGGTTCATCATACGCTCCTTAGCAATGATGTTATGTCTACGATTCAAAAATTTGTTATTGTACATTTTACGAAAAAACTTTAATTGAATTGTATAGATTTTTTATTGCATAAAGATACTTTGTGATTACATTGAATCGAAATATATTGGTAAATTTTTCATAATGACTGGTAAGATTTTACTGATTTTATCAGTGAAAAGTGAGCCACCGAAGGCTAGTTGAAAACGACAAATTTGCGCAGAGGAAATATTTTATAATTTAATAGTTAAGAAATAATTGCTTGATGCAAAAAAATAAATTCGCTCAACACTGACAGTACATAAAAATTATAAAAATCTTATCACAATGGAATGCGTGAAAAATAGAAAATTTTGATGAAACAGCGTTATGGTACACCATTCTTATCTTTAGGGAAACAATAAGAGTGTTATATGGTGACATTGTAAACTTGACTCAGCCTGCCTGAAGTTAACTGCCTTCTAATTGTTTGCACAAAGTTAAGATAAATAACAATCTTTATGATTCTTGAATTACAATGGATCATTGGATTCGAAGTTAATTGAGCGTGTGGATTTCATAACGTCCTTAGTCCTCGGACTCGCTCTCTCAGTCCGCTGTGCCCTGCGCAAACGTGGAAAAATTTCCGAAAATTAGCAACGTCGGAAATTCACTGCGCAAAAATATGACTATATGCTACTCGAAAAGCCACACAAATTTCATGAAGAAACTTTTTTCATTAGATTGATAGTTCTCTTGCTAAAAATAAAAAAACGGAAATTTACATTGTACCGAAATCAATCACTTTTTAAGTTAAACTCGCGAAAACTCGTTTTCTGTTCGACGAAATGATCTTGTTTTTTTTTTGCTTTAAATAGAAAAATCTCTTCTGATGCAAATTATATTTTAAAAGTAGATTTATTTTGTAAATTTGCAATATAAAAATTATTGCAAATCATTGCTGTCAGGAATCGTTTCCTCAGACTTTGATGGAAAAAAGTCCGCAGGGTAGCTTCGCGGACAGACGACTTCCATTAGCAAATTTCATATTTAAGAAAAACTTTGAACAAATTTAAACTAAATCGTTTTTAGCCTGCTCAAGAGATGTAAGCGACTTTTTAGTGCCGCGCGCGCACTCGACTCGAGTCGACCGACGCCATCGTACCGACCACACTCGTCTAGAATAGGCATTTACTAATCATAATCGCCCAAAGGTGGTATTTTTTGACCAATTTCAAAGTTTTTTTTTAGAAATGTTTTTTTTTTAGAAATTGCTATTTTTGGTTGCTAATTAGTATTTTTTCAGGTTTTTTATTGAAAATTGTTGCTAATATTTGAAATACAACTTCATATTCATAATTAGATGCTCAGACAAGTCTTTTAAATAATTCATCATTGTTTTCAGATATTTTTTCTTAGAATAGTTACGAAAAATTGCGTTTTTTCAAAAATGTTCAAAATTTCGTCCAATTTTCAATGAAACTGGGGAGATACTTAATTATTGTTAACAAAAATAATTGTTTAAAGAATTTATTATTATCGTCAAAAATATTTAATTTCAATAATGATAGAAAGTTGCGGTTTTTTGTCAACTTTTATACATTTTTGTCCTTTTTTTACTAAGTAATGTAATAGTTAATGCAATTTAAGAAACATTTTTATTAAGAGAATTGCTGATTTTTTATAACCATCTTTTCATGCAGTAATGGTAGAAATATGCTTTTCTCCTAAATATTTAGTTTTGCTTTGACTTTGTAGTTATAGAAACAAGAAATAATAAAAAACCTCCACAAGAATAATTTTTTAAATAGTATGGTATTCTTTTAAATACATTTCTTTTCTTTTTTTCTAATTAATAGAAAAATTAATTGAAACAAACAAGCTATCTTATACAAGAGACAGAAAAATAGAATGGAATAGAAACTAGGAGTAGGTGGAAGGACTAGGTCTGTAAATGAATTGTGCAAGTTTAGTTTTGAATTATAATAAGCAGTTTTTTACAAAGCGTATTAGAAAAATTTGGTATTGCACATATTTCATTATTATCCCTTCTCCCCCTTCTTTTCCGGATAATCCCTGAGATCCAGGTAGAAAATTTGAAGCATATATTTCAAATATCTGTTTTATTTTTGAAAGAAATATACACATAAAAGGAAGAGATTGTTTTAAATTTTATTCTTTAACAAGGCTTATTCATTACTTTTTCATAATTAAAAAGGTAAAGCAAAATTTAATATTTAGAAAACAGCAATTTTCTTGCATTGATCTAAGAAAATAAACGTTAATTAATTGAAAAGAGCAGAAGGAAATTAAACATTTAAGAAGAAACCAGCACATTTCTTCACTTACATAAGAAAAAACAGTTATAAACAATAATAAATTAATTATAGAACTATTTTTGTTTAATTTACCTTGATTATTACCATACCAAGTGAAAAAAAATTTAAAAGTTAAAAATTTCAGAAAAACCCAAAACTTTCGAGCGTTACTCAAATCAGGTGTCATTAGCAATAATATTAAGTTATTTACAGAATTAATTTTTCAACATTAATTGATTATCCTCCTCACTATAATTGTAAATTGGAAAAACAGTTGAAAATTTCAGATTAAACCGCAACTTTCTAGCATTATTTTAATTAAATATTATTAAAAATAATAAAAAATTGTTTAAACAATTATTCTCGTTAACAATCATTAAGTATCACCTAAGTTCAATTAAAAATTGGACAGAAATTTGAAAAGTTCTGAAAAAACCGCAATTTTCCATCACTATTCGTCTACCAACGAATTTACTTTGGAACTTAATCTGACTCATTTTCCCCGACAGCAGAAAATTTTTTAACAGAGTACATGAAATTTAAAATATAGTTGATTTTTTGACTTACGAAGATTGTTTAAAAAGTAAACATATCCATTTTTAAA
>NC_046657.1:55371709-55374715 GCF_010883055.1 Belonocnema kinseyi
AAGGTATTATTTTTTGAATAAAATGATGAATATGCCACAATAACAAAAATGAATTGTCAGCAACTTACATATACTTTTAACCAAAAGATGTTTTAAATCAAAAAATTAACTAGCATTGAATAAACTTGAAGACAAAATACGAATGCTCAAGAAAATAGGTAAAACCGTATTCAAAGCAGATTCATTTTATATACCAAACATTTGCATTTTTAACTAAAATATGATGTTTCTGTCAAAACATTCAAATTGTCTTGCAAACAGAAAGAATTTTTAAGGAAAAAACTTAAATTTTTAAGTTATTAATTTTCGACTACGAAAATTAGTAAGCAAGAATAATAATAATAATAATAATAAAATAATAATTAACCGAATTTTTAACGAAATATAACAGTTTTTTTTAAATATAATAATAAAATAAATAAATAAAAAAAAATAAAAAAAATAATATGAAGCGAATTAAAATTATATTAAATTCCTCACCAAGTATATAATTTTTCCGCCGGGGTAGTATTTCCCTATTAAATTAATACTAATTTGCGCAAAATATGTGAATATGTTCAAGGCTGTAAATGTCAATTTTAAAGAAGGCTGCAGAAATGGAAAAAATGAGAAATAATTTAATGTATAAATAGAACGAGATTGTCTCGTTTCGTAGATTTCACTTTTGTCACAACAATGACACTGCAATTTCTTGAAACTTAAGAGTAGGATAAACATACAAATTGATTTGTTTCTATGAATGTAGAAGTAGAAAATTATTAATTCGAGAAGTCCAGGTATTTCCCAATTCCAAAGTGTACTATTAACTGTTTAAGAAGAATGAAATTATTTAAATGATAATTTTTAGCAGGTTACAAACATGAAAATACGTGAAAATTTCCTGGTTCTATTGCAACAATAAGAAGGCCAGTTCTGAGAAATACTTGATGTGACCTAGTTTGTTTCCATTTCAAATCAGAGCCTTCGTATTTTTAGAAAAAACTTCAGAAAAAGCTTATCTTTTCTATGTTATTTATATTTAATGATTGCTACAAAATATTAGTATAACATAATAATAATAATATAGTAATAGGATTCAAACAAAATTCGTCTTTTTTAGTATAAAATTAAATTGTAATATTTTATTCCAAATTAGCTTTATTTTAGTCAAAAATTAATTTACACCTGATATCGATGAATCATATTTATTATCATTTAATTCACATTGATGATAATCATATTCTTTGAAAAAGGCACTTTGCATTTTTTAACCACAATTTTTTTTTAATCATTTGAGTAAACTTCTTAACATGCGTGTCAAGTAATTTACCGCCATCTTCCTCAGTAATAAATATATTTCTTTTTTTCAGTTTAAAAGAATTTTTATTTGTTATGTTAACAACTATTCAAAAATATATTTTACAAAATTTGATAGTAAAGTATAAACGGTTTTCTTCATAATTTACAATTATTCCCATGACTAGAATTTCTACAACAAATTTACGCGTTATCTTTTGCAGATGAATAATTATCACAAAATATTAAAAATAGGAAAATGAGAATTAAGACGCGCATTATAATTAATGACCTTCCCAGGTGGAAATGTCGGTAGTGTGCAGGAGTTCACCACCTTTAGAGTACTGGCCCAGTACAGACAGCCGGTGGTTCGCCCAGTACGGGCAGATCATTGGCCAGTAGTAATTTTGTAGTAGTAAATGCAGTAGTAAAATTGCCAGTCGTAAAAAATAGACTTAAAAAAAACGCGTCTATAAATGTTGTCAGGTCTAAAACACGCGAAAAAATAAAATATTACACGAAGAAAAATTGTAGCCGATTTAAATTATTTATTTGATCATTATTTTATTGATATTCCGGTTCTATTGCAGAATAGGGGCGTCACCTGTTTTTTGCCTAGAAAAGCAATATTTTTCTGCAACAAACTATTACAATCTTTAACTGAACGATAAATAAAGCGATTCGATAAGACGATATTTTAAAATGATTGCTTCTTTCATTACTACGATATATTAAATATGGGTGTGTCACAATATCAGAATAATCATATTGAACTCACCCTTAAGGAGCTTTTAAGTATCCAAATGTCCAGAAACACGCCTTTGACAGGTCACAAAAATAATTTTGTCAAAACCCTACCCATTTCCAATTTCTCGTTTAATATGATCATTCCGATACATCCCGATAGACCCATATTTGAGACATTACAGTAACAAGAGTAAGAATAATTTAATGTTTTTCTGAACTGTAGCTTATGAGGATGGCTTTTTCACCAAGTTTTAACTTGCCCCTTAGAGTTAGAAATTTTGTTTTAATATAATTTTTAAAAATGTAATATATGTATTTATTGGTAATATATGATATTTATTTAACCTAGAGTTTTAAACCTATTCCTAAGAAGAAGTTACAACAAATTAATAATTAATTGTTTGAATAAATACTAATTGTTTGAAAAAAAGATGATTATTCCTGCTAATGTTCAATTGTCTAATAAGAAATGAAAAATATATCTTTCAATGAGTGAGTGCAAAAGAAATTACTTACATGAAAATAAATTGTTTAAGCAATTGTTAATTAGTTGAAAAATACATCAAACATTCCACTTGACAAAAAAAATAAATTTTGACAAAAAAGGGAAAAACAGAGCATTTATGTGAGCGATAGGACTCCCTTTACACGCGGCCCTGTATCTTTTTAAAAATTAATTTCTGGATTTTTGTGTCAATCTTTTTTTGCGACTAAAATAAAAAAATCGAAGAACCCTAAATCGCGAAAAAATTTCTTACACAATTAATTTATTTTAAAAATAAACAAATTTGTTATTGCTGTTATAAATAATAGTGTACGATAAAAATATGTAAAAAGCCGGTTCCAAAACCATTATACAGAATTTAAATCGCGTAATTAGTAACTAAGGAAACTATCCCAGGTGTCCCTCACCGATTTTGATGAAACTGCAATATGTTGTAATACATCGAAAAATAAGAGACACGTATTTTTTTTTATCGGCCA
>NC_046657.1:55374815-55375823 GCF_010883055.1 Belonocnema kinseyi
GAAAATGCAATCCCCCAACACTTATGGGGGGGGGGGGTGCAATTCTGGTAAAAAAATTGGTAGATTATGTACTATTGGATAGGCCAACATATTCCCAAAATTTGAAGATAATCAGAGAACACAACTTTTAAAGTTGAGGCAGTTGAGAAATAATGCCCCACAGGTACTACTCGTCAACCTTAAAAAAATTATTTTTTGAGAAAAAAGTTCATTTTTCAATAAATCAGTTAAATTTTACTCAAGCTAAAATGATGATTTTTTTCTGAATTTTCAACATGAAAAAGTTCAAACAAAGTTGCCAGAACCGCCATTTCAAATTTAAAAGAAACATAAGTAAATCATTTATAATAGATTTAGATGTTATTGGTTTTGTCTACTGGTCTTAGTCAATATTATTAAAATATTTATTAATCTTAAGCTTGTGAAAAGAACGCTCTATATTTCCGCTGGGATATGATCCCAGCTCCTTCAGCTTGCTGGTCTGATGCTCTACCAACTGAGCTACGGACAGATGAGAACATTTTCTTCACAACCTTTACAAGCTGAATGTTAATGTCATTCCATACACTTGTCAGATTTTTATTTTACGAAAAATGAGTTCATTTTTGACCACTGATGGAGGTTTTTTGGCTATGGAAATTAATTAATAATTCTACATGTTATTGGTTATGTCCACTGGTCTTAATCAATATTATTGAAATATTAAAAAATTATGAGTTTAATTAATTAATTAATTAATTTTAAAAATTATGAACTTCCCTTGTCAAAAAACCTTCATCGATAATAAAATGTAAATCATATATTTTAAAATCATTAATTGAATATTATCTAATTAAGCTTGTTCTCCATGTATAAAATTATATAAGGAATGAGTCTTAATATACTTCAATTAACTAATGTAAATTGATAGTTTACTTTTAAACTTATGTTTTAAATATTTGATATAATTAGTAGTATAAAAAATCATTAATATTCAAAATTTTCGGATCCCGGTTGTAAAGTAATTAG
>NC_046657.1:55375923-55393690 GCF_010883055.1 Belonocnema kinseyi
CAGTTTGCACAATAAATGTTTATTTTATATTTAAAATACCTCTATTCCAGTTATGTAATTTTTGCAATGCTTGTCACATTGGTGACATTGGTCACATTGGTGACATTGGTGGTTTAAATATTGAATAAAAATAATTTTCTATTGATCTTTTTGTTGAGATCTAATTAACAACATAATGTAATATTAGAAGATTGTCGAGTTTTCACGAAAAATATGAAAGTCTTAATAAGACTAAAATTGGTCGATTGAATGGTGACCACATTTTTTCGTCTGTTCTTTTTCACACTTCCCCAAAGATTTGAATCCGACATTTAATTCACAGCGCAGGACAAACTGATTTTCGTCTTGGGCTCCGTCTTGGGCACCCTTTCATATTTTTTATTTCATTATGAAGTCAAATAAATACTTTATTATATCTTTGATATTGCGTTAAAGAGGAGAGTCCAAGCTCTAATATAGCAAAGCTTTAATGTTTTCGATTCACTTACCTGATGCATTACCTGATTTTCATAAAGTCAAGTGAGTAACCGATCGAAATATAATTTTAGAAATTCCACAGGGTAAGAAGGATTTGTTTATTATCAACTGATGACACATTTCAGCATGTTTTTTACCATGGAATACAACCCGAACAGTAAAAATGTTGCTATCTTTTTCCGTTTTCCGAAAAGCAGTTTTAAAAAGTGAAAAGCCCTATTTTTCGGTTGTTTTTTTAAACCTTATATCAAACAATCCAGAAATTCGACAGGTTTTTAATGGGCCGGAAATTGAAGCCTTGGTGGTTTCGTGAGGCGAGGAGCGCATGAGGGCTGTTTAGTCAAGCGTCACAAACAGCCAGGGTGCCTTAACCCTGTCATGTCAGAAACCGTTCCAAATAGAAAGTTTGGCTGGACTATGAAATGAAAAAAAAATTTATCATTATTAATTTCTTATTTAAATCAGAAAATTGCAAAAGACAAGGAAAATATTGCGCTCGTGGCGCGCGCGCTTATTTTCTAGTCCTGTAATAAAAATCAATATATTATTTCTTCCAGAATCAGCAAATGTTGATGCACCAACATTACAACAAGATGCTGTTCAACGATTCTCTCCTGGTCAAATAGTGAAACTTCCGAATGGAATACCTTATATAATAAATTTTACTGTTAGTCCCAGAAGTCGTGGGTTTAATGTTAAAATGCAACACACAGTGTTTAAGTTATTGACTGAAAAACAGCGATTGATTTACGAGAGGATTAAAAGCCGCCCCGGCGTTACACAAGGTACAATTTCTAACAATAGATCTTAGCACTACGAGAACTTTAATGCTGAATTTGCTAAATAACTTAAATTTTGGGGAAAAATGTTGCCTATTAGTACACGAACCTGAGATAAGTATACAAAGGAAACAACATTTTTTGACTATAATTGCTGCGAAATAGCACTTGAGACTTAAATTACCGATAAATGGGATCGAACCACTTAACCCGATGACTTATTGAAAATCAGTCTTAACTTAAAGATATGATAGCGCTATGCAAAATATTGGGAGAGAAGAAAATTAAAAAAAACCGCAGGAAACATAATTCGATTCTACTTTATTCTATTTAAATTTTGTGGAACTAAATATCAATTTGGTAAGATTTCAAATTAAGGAATCCGTTTTCCCATCTTAGCTTATGCCAAAAGTTGAAGTTGACGTGCAATATTCACTAAAACTTGGTACCTTATTTAATTCTTTTCACGTGACATTTTCATAATCACAAAAATAAATAAATTATTTTTAATTAGTCATCGGATTATTGTTTCAAAACTATCTATCAGTAGTGTATCTAGAATTGAATATCTACAAGTAACAAATTTGAATTGCTATAAACAAATTGTATTAACAACTATTAAATATTTTTATATTGATAAAATGATTTTTAATAAAAATAATAATCAGTAAGGCAAAAAATTTTATGTAGGCCCATGTGCGCATGTGTAGTTGCATCAAGCTGAATTTGCTTATTTTTAAATCGAAAAATGGATTTTTATCGCCGGTCGAATTTAAAAAAGTATTTACCTAGAGCAAGAAAGAAACTTCCACTCCAGTAATTCCAAAAAAAATTCTAATATTTTCGAAAACGAAAATTAGATGTTTCATAACTGTGTAAGCTTGAAAAAGCGTGAATTTCGAAAAGAAAGTAAATTCTGTATTTAATTTGTTTAGATCGGAAATTCGATTTTTGAAAAGGCTTTTAGTCTCTTTTATAAAATCGCACTGCTATAATTTAAAGGTCAGAATTAATCATTCTAAACTGAAAATTTAAAGGTTAAAATTGTTAAAATTGATCATTTACAAACTAAAAAAAACATGTAGTGAATAACTTCAATTGTAATGCTTAAACCTATACACTGTAGAATTAGGAGCCTCAAAGTTGCAAATGTGAAAAATTCGAAAATTTGGGCCTTCCCTTAAAATTATTACTATTAGTCTAGTGAAATATTTTATAACATTGGTTTATTAATCTGTAATTCTTTAAACAAATTCCATTTGTTTTAACAATACACAATTAATGAACGAATGTAATTAGATATTCAACTGAACTAATAGTAATAATTTTTAGGGGAAAACAAAATTTCGAGAAAAAAAATTGAAACAAATTCCATTCGTTTAAATAATTAAAAATTCATTAACCAAAGAGAATAAATATTCCACTAGGCCCTCTAGCATGCAAAAAATTTTTGCCATGCATTGTTAGATCACCCTACAGTACACATAGCATAAAAGAAAACAATACAGTTTCATTTCTTGTTCAGTTATTTGTATAATTACAATTTATAATAATTTAGTAATTCTGAGTAAAGGTCTTTTGTATCGATAACATAAGTGTGTAGTAACTATAATTTTTACAGCTGATTTTATAATACCGCCAATCTTCTATCAGCAAAGGGATGAACTTCATCATAAAGTTGGTGAGACATATCAAAAAGTTGGAGAAGCTCGTGACTACAAGACGATGAGGGACATTAGAGCAGCTCAAGAAAGTAATTTTGATACTGAAATATAACGTACTTGTATCACAAATAACAATTTTACACGTAATATAGTGCCTAGTAGACAAAACTCATGATTTTTTAAAATTCTTCAACCAATAACTATATTTTTCTTACATAATCTGTTTTTCCAGCCATAATCGCACCTGAGGAGGGTGCCAGGTTGATGCGTCATGCATCATTCCTTATTTTACATTCGAATGTTCATATGCTACAAACGCATCTTCTACATGTTGCAACATTCCTCGAAGGAGAATGGCTCGCGGCGAAACTGCTTCCTCATGGTGAAGGTAATGTTAAGACTAAAATAAAAAATAAAGCATAGACAATATTAGTTAGTGCCTTAAGTGTCCACATTGTGCAAATAAAGATTGCTTTTGTCCTTTGTGCAATAGTTTTCACGACAGGTTAATGAAATTAAAAATTTCAAAATACACGAAAGCACAGATTGATATTGAACCTTCTTTCAATCGTTAAACTTGAATTATTGTATTCCAATATCAAATTTTTAAGGTGCAACAAAAAATTTTAAAATATGCATTTTGCATCACTAGTTTTGGCATAATTTACTTAGCAGTTTTTAATGACACATCTGTTAATGGTTAAACTAATAGTATTTTATACTTTTCCTTACAGGAACCTCATAAATAGTTTGTCAAGGATTTGGCTCCTCCTGGCGGTTTTCGCCTCAAGTGGGTTTTCCCGTCCAGGATGCACTGAAACACAATTGTATGCAGGTGCAGGTAAATGCGGGAGCTTGTAAAAATATATGTTTTAAATAAACGGTATTTTCTGTATTCCTAACGTGGCTCATTTCGAAAACCTCCTCTTCATCTGACTTCAAGATATTTCGACACCGACGTGAAAATATTTCGTTTTGGGTTTCTTTTAAATCCGTTGAAATCTAGCTTCGTCTCATAATCAAGACTTCATAGATATCAAATTTTGTCTTCGTTTATGGTGTAGCCTTTAGTGGCAAGAAGAACGGAACCGCTAGAAAAATACATGCTCTCAAGGCCTATTTCTCGGCTGCAGCTTATGTTTGCTTCGGTTGTCACCCAAAAATGTAATAGTGCTAATAAATCTCAATACATTTTCCACCTAAAATTTCTTAAATCGATGTCTTGAATAGTTTGCAAAAAAGAGATTTTTTTCTGTTACATGGAATGTAATAGAACTCTTATCTTTCTCAAAAATGTTATTGGGGGAGAGAGGGAAGACGCCCTTGTGGCTGGTGACAGAATTAATTTTTGATTAATTTAATTGTTTTGAATTAAAAAAAATATAATTACTCAAACATAACTAATAAATTAATTGTTGTGAAACTAACCATTATTTACTTACTAATTATTACTGATAAATATTTTACTAGACTCACAATGATCATTTTCATTTTTTTAAAATTTGAAACGAAATTATTCAAACAAATTCCATTTGTTTAAATAATAGGAAATAAATGAACTAATGTTAATAAATATTCCACTAAACCAATAGGATAATTTTTAGGGGAAAAAATTATTAAAAACTTTTTTTTTTAAATTTAAATATACATTTGCTTAAACAATTAAAGATTAATAATTCAATGTTATTAATTATTTTACTAAATTAATAGTAATAATTTTAAGTAAAAAAATACGAGAATACAGCGTTCAAAAGGTCGATTTCATGGAGAATTGACACTTTTTAAGGGTATTGTTCAGGTACTCGTTGGGATGTGTTAGGTTTGTCAAACCCGTATGTCTGACACATTATATTTTCTTTCGGATAATTTTCTGCAACCCCTATACTTTCCCGTTATATTTTTTCACACCAAAAAGTTATTCCAAAAACTCTAAAAAGTGATTTTTCCCTATGCATTTTACATAGGGAACTTCAAGTCAAAACCGGCACCTATTAAAATAGAAAAAGAAAAAAAATTAGGGAATTTCCTTTTTCGGATTCGGAATGAAATTGGGGGGATCGTTGCCCTCTAAGAAAATCATTTTTGGGCCACCCTAATTCACACTCAATTAAAAAGCTTATTTAATTTAAGATTTAACCTCATTGCCGTTAATATCATTTATATATAAATCAATACTTCTTTGCAATGCTTAATCACAGAAAAATATTTTCTCTTAAATGAAAATGCTAAAAATTTTGAATGGGAATGATGTTCATCATGGAAAATTACTAAATATTGTGGATTAATAAGCCATTATAAACTATTTCATCAATAATTTATGCAAGTGCGTGTATTCAACAGTCATGTAGGTGATTGAGAATCACAACAAATTATAAGCATATAATATTTTCTACCGTTATTAAATTTTTATTACAGTATTACGGTTAATTTATTTGCAACATGATTTCAGAGAGAAAATAATTTTTTTAATTAGTAGTCGACTCTTTACCTTGTGTCTTTCGAATTAAAATTTTAATTCAAAAACGTCCTGTCCAAGACGATTTTTTATGCCAATTTGTTATTAAATTTCCTTCTAAAGTTTTAATAATTAACAAATCTAGACAAGAAATAGAGTTATTCTTTTATCTTCTTCAATCGTCAACTTAATTGAATTTTCCATATTGTTGAAAGTCTTAAAGAATTCATCTATTTGATCAGTAGGAACAATAGCTAGGACAATAGTCTACGTATCTTTTTTAAAGAATTGGAGTGAGAGTTAAACTATCAAGAGATCTTTTCTTCAAATCTTCCATTACTAAATTTGATACAATAGGGGATAATGGGGAGCCCATAGGAAAAACTAAAACTTGTTTTAAAAATTTATTATTAAAAGAAAAACTGTGTTATTTAGTAATGTCCTAGTAGCAATAAGAAATTCATTTATTATTATTATTATTATTATTATTATATTATATTATATGGCAGTTTGATCACTATTTTGATTTTGACAATAATAATATAAAAATTTTAGCTCGTGAAAACAATACTCAAAAAAGAAAAATATTAGAGTCTATTTTCATAAATAAATTAATTAAAAATTCCATCAATTTGAAAACTGAAATATTAAATGTAAATAAAATTTATCAGACTATTTAAAACAAAAGATTTACATATAAATTATTAAATAAATTTGTAAAATTTTTAAATTCAATTTTTTTTTGCGCACTTTTCATTACATTCTCCATTTTAAAATCAGCCTTTATTTATTATTCATGAAAAATTGACTTCATTTATTATGTATTCGTTAGTCCATGTTTGTCCTTCCAAACAATAAGTAACTGTTGTCGTTAAAATTTATTTTAAAAAGTAGTAAATATTATATAATTTGAAGCCTATTTTAATTTTTAGGCTTCAAATGTTAAAGTTTTTATGGGTTTTTCTTATATATGAAAAAGGACACTTCAAATTATGCATACGAAAAAAAATTTTTTTTTAACTTCTAACAATTAGCTAAATTGGCTCACTCCAAAATTATGCTCCTTTGTAAGGAGTAGAGCACAATTGAAATGTCTTGTTTTTGGATTTTAATATCAAAATTAACATGTAGATTTATACACAATACAATTTTTAAAATAAAATTTGCTAATTCTTTTCAATATATTACATATTGTTGAAAAAATGTTTAATTAGCTGATGTATTACCTTGAAGAAGACCTGCAACTAGGTTGAAACGTACGTTGGTTATATCAATTAAAATTGACGAATAAAGATTCATTGAGATCTGAATCCATTTTCATTTATATTGGATCGTATGACCAGAATAAAACGAATTCTCTCATTAATAAAATTCGTTTATAAAGTTTAAATCAGACATTTTAATTTGCTTAATTATCAAGGATTCCGTATTGAAAAAGTTGAATTTTCAAAGTCAAAATCTGTAAATTGTTTAATTTAAAATCGATTTAGAATCATATAGTAAAATGATTTTTGTGCAATTTTCAAAACTCGAAATGCAGTTTCGTTTTAAAAACAAATAATTAATTCATACAGTCTTATTTTTAAATTCTTTCACTTAAAAATGTACGTTTAAAAATGACATAAAACAAAAAATTGTGAACTATAAGATTTTTGAATTAAACGTTGTGAATTTAATGATGTAGTAATTAAAACAGTTAACAACTAAGCTTTACATTAAAAAAAAGTTAAAATCGAATTTATTTTTTATTGAATTAGATTATGTGATATATTTGTGATATTTCAAGTGATTTGATATATGGTTTTTTTTCAAACTTGTGAAATTCCTTTTGAATAAATAAATTCACAATCATACTCATTCCTCGGCCTTTTCCGGTCTTCAAAAATTCCCGGTCATTTCCCGGCTTTAGGTTTTGAAAGACAAAATTCAGTAAATGGTAGCTAGTGTTATTTGACGAAAAATGTTGTTATAGGATTATTTCCATCATAACTTAGACAATAGAAAAGTCGCGGTTCCTAAAAAATTTAATTACGTCCTCCGTCTACTCTACGAGTAAGTAAACTATCGAAAATTTAAAATTGCATCGAAAATTCATAATTTAGGAGGTTCAAATTGCCATATTTATTATTTTATTTTAATTACTTTAAATAATAATGAACTAATCAATATTGTTTTCATCTTAATTTTGAAGTGAAATGTTCAACATTTTTGTCTGATATAATTGCACATTTTTCAAGGGGTTCGAACAGAATTTCTTCCTGAATATATTTTTGCTGAAAATATGTATATGATAAATGTGCTCCGAGTTTTAAGCAACTATTAAAATAGTAAAAAACAATTTATAACGGATAATGAGGTAGCTCATTTTTCTCGTAGGCTCAAGTGGGCTAGAGTTAAATATATTAAAGGCGTTTTTCGTTAAGAGTTGAATTATTTTAGTGGTAATTACAACTTTCCTAAAAGTTTGTACCATTAGGAAATTTCTTGTCCTTCTATAAAGTTACTTTCATAAATTAAGGAACACTATTTGATTTTATTTACAAAAATTATATCGTTCCTATACAGTTATATATTTATAAGGGCAAAGAAAAAGATTATTCATAATTAACTTGCGTAATTATTCTATACTTATTATACTGGTCTAAAACATATGCTTATTTTTTCTTCTAAAATGGCTGGATGTCTAAAAATTGTTACTTTTCGTGTATAATGTTCACTGTGTATGGGCAGCATTAAAAAAAGTTAAGTATCTCTTTAGTCCATGATTTGCAAAAAATTGCTTATGTTATTTTAGTTTCTGCTGCTAATGGTTTTTTTAGTTTAAAATAGAGAAAAAGATAAAATGCATATGTACTAAGGTAAAGTTATAAATTAATATTGGAGTGTAAAAGAGTAATTTTATGCGAAAATAGACTTGAAAGATCCCTTAATATTATTTTTTTATAAATAATGACAATATAACTACCATTTAACGATTCACAGTTGGATAACTGATGGTTTTTAGAAGTATTATGTAATACTTTTTAAGGGATGTAAGATCAGAATTGCTTTAAACAACGTGATATTTAATACTTCAACGGCTCATTATTCAGGAAAATTATACCTTTGGAAAATATATAGATACCTGGCAACAACCTAGAATTGGCAGGGAGTTTTTTTTACAGAATTTGAGTAGACATCCTGAAATAATTGTAAGGATAATATTTTTTAATATTTATATTGATATCTTTCAACATATAAAATATGTACAGAATAAACCAATTATTCGTATCAATTTCCGCGACTCTTTCTCAAATGAGCTAATAATCACTTTTAAATTTTATAAAATCAAAAAAAATACAACTCCAGAACTGTCGCTTTATACAGAAAAATATATTTTTCAAATTATTCTGTCTGTCTGTTAGTCTGTAGATTTTTAGTTTGTTAGCAAGATAACTTTGGAAAGAGTTTACAGTTTGGCTTGTCCTTTGGTATATTTTTGAGTGTCCTAAACTAAAGGTCAAGTTCTTTAGCCAGCCATTTTGGATAAAAAAATCAAAAAGTGAACGCATTGGAAACATTTTTGGGACATCTTTTTTCAAGATTCAAACATTCTCTGTACGGATATATACAGTATTCAAAAAGACGAACAATTTATCGTAATAAGGATTCAGAACTTCAAGTCTATACAAAATACGGAAAAAGATGAGTAGACACAAAAATTTTCGAAAATTGCCAACTTCGGAAATTCACTGCGCAAAAATATGACTATATGCGGCTCGACGAGCCGCACAACTTTTATGAGGAAGTTTTTTTAAATCAAATTGATAGTTTTTTTTACTAAAAATTAAAAACCGGAAATTTTCACTATACCGAAATCAACACGGAGAAAACGATATCGATGTTAGTGCTAAAGGCTTCGGAGCCTGCTTTTACGCTATCATATTGCGCTTTATTTCAATACAGAGGTTTTGTGATATCATTGTACGATATCTTTTTCTCCGTGAATGACTTTTTAATCAAAAATAGTGAAAACTCGGCTTCTGTTCGACGAAATGATCTCGCTTTTTTCTCCAAATAGAAAAATCCATTCTGATGCCAATTATGTTTTAAAACTAGAATTATTTTTTATATTTACAACATAAAAATTATTGCAAATCATTACGGTCAGGAATCATTTCCTCAGAATTTGACTTTTTTAACAGAGT
This sequence comes from Belonocnema kinseyi, assembly GCF_010883055.1. Lineage (NCBI taxonomy): Eukaryota > Metazoa > Arthropoda > Insecta > Hymenoptera > Cynipidae > Belonocnema > Belonocnema kinseyi. The sequence continues at coordinate 55,385,486 of NC_046657.1, forward strand.
TACGAAATATACTCTCAAGAAAAAGGAGTACAAGCTAAATCGGAGCAGATAAAAGCGGCAGTGTTACTACATTGTGAAGGAGAACAAGTGGTCGAAATATTCAACACATTGGATCTCACGGATGCAGAAAAAACAAATGGTACCATTATACTACAAAAATTGGAAGCACACTTCAGTCCGAAATTAAATCAGAGTGATGAAAGACACAAATTCAAGAATAGAATACAAGGGGCAAATGAGTCCTTCGACAATTTCCTCAAGGATTCAAAAATGATAGCAGCATCCTGTGATTACGGAGACCTAAAAAGTGATCTCATAAGAGACAGAATAGTCTGTGGAATTTTTAACAAAAGGACAAAAATTAACTTTTGTGAGAAAAGAATCTAACTTTGGAAACGGAAACAGATATTTGTCGAGCAGCAGACAGACAGAGAAACACCTAAAGAACATTGGGAAGATTCGACGCAGAGTGAAGTCGAGGTTAACGCCATACATAAAAAAGGATATCAGCCAAGAAGATAAGGAGCGAAAAGACCAAATCAGTGGAAAAATTCAACCGTGTGCAAGTAAAGTCTACGTCGACTAAAGAACGAAAAGGAACTGGACAAGACGGAAAATGCTACAGGTGCGGATTCGAGACACACGCTATGGATAGGCGTCCAGCCAGAAGGTCAACGTGTAATGCATGTGACAAGCCAGGTCACTTCGCTAGGGCATGTCGCACAAAGAAGGTAGGCAATATTAATTCTAACAAAACCAAAGATTGCTATAACATTTCGACTGATAGAGATAGTGACAGCAATTAAAATTGACTCTCAGTACTATAGGAATTAACGAATTAGAATGCAATCTAGATTCTATTGATAAGAACAATATGGAGAAAGAATGGTTTCAAGAATTTAAAGTCCAAGGTGGGAGTAAGCCTTTTAAATTTAAATTAGATACGGGGGCGTAAGTAGACGCAATGCGCGAGTACTTGTTTAGGTCTTCGAAATTACAGCATGTAATTAAACCTTGTAAGTTTAAAGTAATAAACTATGAAGGTTCTCCCCTGAATGTAACAGGTCAGTTTGCGGTACGATTAGAACATAAAGGTAAAACGCACGATCTAGAAGTAGTCATAGTAAAAACTGAAAAATCGGGTTGGCCAGTTTTAGGCCTACCAACATGCACAAAAATAGATCTTGTAAGGAGGGATGACAACCTCTCGCAGGATGAGGGTACCAATTCGTTAAAAGAATACTCGGACGTATTCCAAAGGAATAGGAAAAATAAAAGGGGAACCTTTTAATTTCAAACTAAAACCTAAATAACAGGCCTGGCATTGCACTGTGCCGGAGTGTTGCATTCGAATTAATGGATAAATTAAAAACGGAACTAAAAAGAATGAGAAATGGGGACATTTTAGTAAAAGCAGACGACGAATCACCAGAATTTGTCAGTCCTATCTCAATAAAACATAAACCAGTTAATTAAATTAGAGCTTGCATTGACCATCAAGCTCTTAACAACGCTATTGAACGTGATCCCGAAAATATTCCAACCTTTGATATTCCAACATTCCAAATATTCCAACATCTTTTCAACATTAGATGCTACATCTGGGTTCCATCAAATTGTATGAAGCTCAGAATCATCGCGATTAACAACGTCTACGACGCCTTACGGTCTTTATAGGTTCAAAAGAATTTGGAGATATTGACGGGGTAAAAATCTACATGGATGAAATCATAACCTATTCTAAAACAAAAGAGGAACATGATAAAATTCTACTGAAAGTCTTTGAAAGAGCTAGAAAATGGGGAGTAAAATTCAACAGAAATAAATGTCAATTCTATCAAAAGAATGTAAAATTTCTAGGTCATATAATAGGGCAAGACGGAATTTAGGCAGTTGATAATAGAATCAAAGCAATTTTGGAAATCCCTAGTCCTAAAAGTAAAAACGAAGTAAAAATAATTCTGGGAATGGTAACTTTTGTTGGCAAATACATTCGAAATTTATCAGAAATAACTTTTAATATGAGAAACCTAACCAAAAATGATGTAATTTTGGAATGGACAGAAAATCACGAACAGGAATTTAAAAATCTCAAAATTATGCTTACAAATAAACCTGTATTTTAGCGATGCAATCCAAGAGTGCAAATTATCTTATCAGTAGACAGTTCAAATAATGGGGTGGGGACGGTAATTTTATAACACCAGGCTCCAGTGGCTTATGCTTCAAAAGCCTTGACGAAATCTCAGCAAAAATATGCACAAATCGAGAAAGAGATGCTGGCAATTACATTCGGTTGCAAGAGATTCCATCAATACTTATATAGAAAAGAGTTCATAGTGGAAACGGATCATAAACCATTGGAGACTATTTTTAAGAAACGTCTTAAAAAATGCCCCCTGAGATTACAAAGACTCAGATTAGCATAACAGCATTATGATTTTAAAGTAGTTAATAAACCGGGAAGACTGCTCTACTTTGCTGATGCTCTGTCAAGGGCGACACATAATGATAAACGTTTCAAACTCGAGGAAGACAAATTTCTATTATACTTGTATACAATGGAAAGTAATGGTAGTTTGGGTCCTAAAATGTTAAAAATTATCACGGAGGAAACCTTAAAAGACTTTGATTTGCAAGAACTAATTAAATTGATAAATGTGGGGTGGCCGGATAGTAAACAAAAGGTCGGTGAAACTATAAGATCTTGTTGGAACATAAGGGCTGAACTTGTCCTAGTACAAGAAATCCTTTTTAAAGGGGACCAAATAGTAATTCCTACAAGTTTGAGAGATGAAATGCTAGAAAAACTACACTATGTATACTTAGCTACAGAGAAAACTCTCTTGAAAGCCCACGAATGCCTTTACTGGCCGGCAATGTCTCGATCAGTAAAAGATAAAGTATTAAATTCTCCTGCATGACTAACTTACATGAGGAAAAATCAAACAGAAACTCTCCTTCTGCGAGAAAACCCAACCCGGCCTTGGAAAATAATATCAGCGGATTTATTTTATTTAAAAGGCGAAAATGATTTAATGCTGGTAGATCGCTACTCAAAATCCGGAATTACATGATTTAAAAACGAACACGAATAGCACTATGATTATAAATAAATTAAAAGACAGCTTTGTGCGCGACACGGTATACCGGAAAAATTGTACACCGACCACGGGCCACAATTTGCAAGCTGGCAATTCGAAGACTAAGCCGCTAAATGGGATTCTGTACACAAAACTTTAAGTCCTAGAAACCCACAATCTAATGGTTTTATAAAAAGGCATGTAGAAACTGTTAAAAAGCTGCTGAAAAAGGCGATGTTTGATAATAATGATTTATATCTCACTCTTCTGGAGTACAGAAACACAAAAATTGACAAACACATGCCTTCTCCAGCACAGCTTTTATTCAGTAAAAGATTAAATTCAATGATTCCATGCAAGAACCCTCTATTAAAAGGCACGTCAGATAACTCGAAAAACCCAAAAGTCTACGAATATAAACAGATGAAACAGAAAAACTACTACGACGATAAAGCGAAAGACCTAAAACCACTTAAAGTCAATGAGCAAGTAATGATTTTAAACCAACAGGGAACGTGGGTACTAGGCGTGACATTAAAATTAGATAAGAGACCAAGATCATATCTAGTAAGATGATACAAAAGCGATCTTACTCTATTTAGAAACCGTAAGTTTTTGAGACCTGCACAATTTAACAAGTTCGCTCTCAATCAAGAGAAATTCAATGAATTGTTAGAGCAGGAATTAAACAGACCGAGACTAAACAATTGTAAAACCATCAAAGATGAAGTTAGAATTACGCCAAACAACGATAATCAATCAGAAAAACTAGCGAACAAAACAATTATTAACGGTAGGCCGTCAGTCATTTTAGAGAACTTCGAATCTTCTGACAACACACAAACCAGAACACGATCAGCCAGGATAATTAAGCAACCAGTGAGATATCCAGACTGTTAAAAAATAAAATAGAAAGTAGAAGACACTTTTGTTAAGCGAAATTCAAACTTTGAAAAAAAGAGAGATGTATGGGGCGCATAAATGTAATCACACTCCTGGTCCGTAAGGGGCACATAGCTCATAAGCACACTCCTGGTCCCACGTAAACCTACACAGTCAGATGCTTATAAATATTAAAAGTTAATATTTCATTCGTATATTGAGTTTCAAATCGTTTCGCCGAATATTGACGATTCTAAATGAAATTCACAAAAATGTCTTTTTTTCTTATCTGAAATGAGTCTTGAATATCTTGGGGCTTGCGCCACCTCTAAATATAATTTATTTCAACGCAAAAAATGGATTGATTTTTTTGTAAATTCGAACCCTTCCTTGAAACTCGATTTCTTAACATTATTTGACACAAAAGAATTAAGGGTTCCGCGGTCTAAACCTCTTAATTAGCATTTTAGGCATTTTACATGGCAAAGCAATATCGCTATGCAGGCCTATGCTGTAGAGACCAAAACGCGGTTTTCGAAAATCCATTAAAAAAAAACTAGAAGGAATTTCTCCGTTACGTTTACGGAATATTAACGGCATATAAAAAATATTCCATAAAATACGACAGCAAAAATGTCGAAAAAATGTCAGTTCACAGGTGAAGCTAGGGTCAACTTGACCCCATGTAAGTAATACGTCATTTTTCAGAGGTGTAAGTGATGAGGTTTAAAAAAGAAAATACAAACTTTGAAGAAAGCAGTTAAATTTGTATCTTAATTTATAATTTGTTACCATATAGTTTAATTTTTAAACAAAAAGTTGAATTTTCAGTTACAAAATTTGTTTTAAAGAAGCAAAAAAACTGACTTGCAAGAAGTTGGTTCAATTTTTAACTTGAAAAATGAAATCTCAACGAAAAATGTAACATTTAATATTTTAACAAAAGAATGCTTTTACTTTGAATTGAAAACAAAGATCCCAGATCTGAAACGAGACGTGGTCCAATACTATCTCGGGTCTATGTCCGGGTGAATATTGTAGAAGACAATATAAATGACTGAGTTGCGCGCGCAACCCATTTCTCCTCTTCTGAATTTGAAAGCTTGAAAGTGCACGATTGCCGGTCGGAACACTTCGGCGGTTCTATTTATATCTCTATCTGCTTTGAAATAAAATCAACAGATTGGGATTTTAATATTTCCAGATTTCGATGCTGGTGATTCTCATAATTTGAATACTTCGGGCGCCTCTTTATATGCGTATATTTTGAGGTTACGTTTTTTCAAATATAAACTAGCAGTCTTGTGCGCGCCACGGCGCGCGCCGATTTATGTTTCTTTTAAAAAGAATAAATAAAAAGCTAATATTTTTTATTTTATACATGTTTAATGAATGTTGCAAACTCCTCTTGGTCAAGTCTCCCCAATATTAATTCATGCGTTCAATGTCATAAAAATTTTAGCAATAACTGTTTCATTGTTCCGATTTATACAAAATCTTTACACTATTTTGTAATGTATAACGCGACGTACGATTACTGTTGGAATTTTGATTATAAGAGTAGATAAATCCTTACAAAGTTGGAAAAAAATTACATTATTGAACACAAATTTCTGCAAATTGTCGAATATCGAGCTTAGTTAAGTCTCCCGCTTTCCCCTGGACTTTTCACATTAAAGTTTATGAAAAACCTAAATATTTTCTTAAAAAGGAAACTAATAATTATTATATTTCAAACGACATTGAAATTCGTGAAATTTTGTATAAAAAATAACACTTTCAACAAATAAATACTTGAAAACTTATCACGTGGGGTGCAGGTATTGTAAAAAATTTCTTTTATAGTGGTAGATGGAGGGTAAAGGTGTCATAACTGTTTTCCAGAAAAATAGTCTTTTGACTTAAATGTTTAAGAATTAGGAAAAAAATTTTTATTTCCTAACTGACAATTCTTATATAAAATTAATCTTTATGATTGAAAATTCGTTTCCTTATTTTTAGAATACATTTCTTGGCAGCATCTACGTTCGCTGAAACACCAAATATTATATTTTCTCTCGAAAATCCATATTTGTAGGTTAAAAATTCAACTACTGTGTTGAAATTTTACATACTGGTTCGAAAATTTAAATCTGGTTAAAAATTTTAATATTTCGATGGAAATCTTTTCTTTTTGTTTTAAGATGTCCACCACTACGTTTTCATAGAGAATCCTTTTTTTAATGCTACTCTTTTTGGTTAAAAAATAATCTTTTTTGACTGATATTCTGGCCATTCAGTTTAAAATTTATATTTATAGGTAGAAAATTTATCTATTTGGTTAAAAGTTAAACTATTCGGTTATAAATGCAAATATTTCGTTAAAAATTCAAATTTTCAACAAAGCCGTTTACACTGAAAATGAAAAAGTTTCATTTTCAGTTTGAAAAAATTAACGAATTTGCAAACAAATAGTTTCTTTCTCATCCAAAAACATAACATTTTAACAAAATAGTTAAACTTTGAAACAAGTAGATAAATTTTTGACCATAAACTAAAAAATTGGATTATTTTAAAACCACAACAGCTTAATTGAACCAAATTTTTGTAAAAGGTCGTTCAACCTGAAAACAATTTGAGAAATTTTAAACAAAAAGACTAATTTTCAACCAAATTAAGAAAGAATTTTCAACAAAAGAATTAAATTTTCAGCTAAGATTATGAATCTTAAACACAAAAAAGATCCATTTTTACTCAATTAGTTTAACTTTTAACCAAGTAGTCGAATGCCGATAAAAAAGGCAAATTTTAAACAAAATAGTAGAGTCCTCAAAAAAGGAGCTTTAATAAAAGATAATTCACAACTACCAAATTACAGTTTTATATGTATAAATGCATATATTATCGAGCGCAAAACTCTACAACGAGCAAAGAAAAAAGAAAAATATATACAAAATTGTTGAATTTTCAACCCAAAAAGGTAAGTTTAAAAAAAAAATAGTTGAATTTTCAACTAAAAGGGATACATTTTCATTGTGTGTATGTTTACTAAGAAAATCAAGTTTCTACCCAACGAGATGAGTTTTTAACCAAGAAACAATTTTAGTCAAGATAGAAAATTAATCTTTTGAACATAGAATTTTTTTTATAATGAAAATATAGTTCTCTGAAAGTTTAATCTAAAAACAACATAATTCTCGTCCTAATAGGTTCAGCGACTTAAAGTGCAGAAACTGCCTAATGTTAAATGGATTTTTTAAAATTAATTTCTATAATGGTAAAATCTACTTAAATCACTTTTGGTTAAAGAATGACATGCTTTGGTAGAAAATTAATTTTCTTTGTTAAAATTGTATATTGTTTATTGATGATTTAACTATTTTTTTTTATTTTTTTATTTATGAAAAATTAATACCTTTAAAGAAAATTTTCATTATATCATTGTTGGTTGAAAACTAATCGTCTTTTGTAACGAATTAATTTTATGGGTAAAAAATTAATCTGTCTTTTATTATTTTTAACACAGATGTCCAAATTTGATTTTTTATTATCTTATATGGGAAAAAAACGTCTTGCATAATTGACAATAAAAACAATTTGAATTGCTGAGATTACGCTATATAATGTGTAGAACCTGCCTGATTTTCAATGAATTCTATGTTATTTTAAATACTTTTTATATTATTGTACTTGGATTGAAAATTAATTTAGTTTAAAATTCTATTATTTGTTAAAAAAGAATTTTTTAAATAGAAAATTAGTCTTTGTGATTGGAAATTGATCTTTTTTGTTAAAACTTTTAATATTTGGTGCCAAATTCGCCTAATTTGGTTAAAATTTGAAATAACCTGTAGAAAGTTTCATTTTTTATTGAGTATTAACCTTTTGCAGGGGGAAAACAATTATTTATATTGTTTAAACAATATTTATGATATTTATTAAAAGAATTGAGTTTTGTCCCCTTTTTTTTCTGAAAATCTCTTTATATAGTACGAGGATAGTTCAATAAGTCCTTAGAATGACCAACAAATGGCGTGCGAATCGCTCCAAATCATCTGTTTTTAGTCAGCACCACTCCCGACTAGATATATGGTGCAGTCACAGTCCACATTTTCTGAGTTTACGTGTTTTTATAACCAATTGAAAAAAAAATTGTTCTTTAAGAAAAATGGAAAAAAAAGAGTTCAGAGCGGTAATCAAACATTTTCATTTAAAGGGTTTAACTCCATATGAGATAAAAAATGAATTGGACTCAGTTCAT
>NC_046657.1:55393790-55426068 GCF_010883055.1 Belonocnema kinseyi
AAAAAAAATTCTCTTTCATCACGACAACGCCCGAGTTCACACATGCTTCGTTTCAATGGCTAAAATTGAAGAACTAAAACTCGAATTGGTCGAACACCCACCATATTCACCAGATTTAGCCCCCAGTGACTTTTTCTCATTTCCAAACTTGAAAAAATGGCTCGGTGGAGCGAGATTTCCAGACAACGAAGACGTCATTGCCTCTGTAAGTGCTTATTTTGAGGAAATTCCGAAAACGCACTTTTCTGAAGGATTAAAAACACTTGAAAAGCGATTGACCAAGTGTATAGAGCTCCAAGGAGATTATGTTGAAAAATAAAAAAAAATTTACCCAAAAAAAATTGTTTTTATACTTCATTCTAAGAACTTATTGAACTACCCTCGTAATTTCAAAATGAAAAAAAGTTGTTAAAATAAATTGCATATCCATAATTACATATTTGCATAGTAAAAATTTGCTGTGTGGGTCAAGAAATATGTACGTGTTTGACAATTTTAATTTTTTTTTAAAGTCCTTGACTTTTGTTTGATTGCTTATTTTTTTAATAAAAGATAAACTATTTCAGGTGAAGATTCATCACTTTAGTTAAAAATTCATCTATTTGATTAAAAATTTAACTGTTTTTTTAAACATTCGGTTTTTTTTAATTAATTTTTTTGATTGAAAATTAGAGTATTTCATTTTTTGGTAAAATTTATTTTTCTGTAAAGAAAATGCAACTATTTGGCCGAAAATTTATCTTTTATAGTTGAGCATCCAATAGACTGTTTAAAAATTCATATATATTTTTTTAAATATGTTTTTGGACGGCCTATTCTGAATACTTTTGAATCCCCTATAATATTTTTTTGCAAGGGTTATAGTTATTACTAAAGCTCTGAAATAATTAATCATAAATAATTTTGATCTCATCGAAATATTATCATGAAAAGAGACCATGGGAAAGTAATTTTGAAAATCGGTTCTTTCAGAGTTGTTTGTGGATATTTAAGGAAAAGAAGGTAATAAGTTTTTGGAGACAGATTTAATTTTTAGCTATTTATGACTGCAATATGAATAAAAAATATAAATATATTTTTTTAAAAAAGTTTTTGATGAATATCGTATAAAAAAATTAGTTACACTTAAATATCATTACAATTGTTTCAACAATAGAAATACTTGCTTGCCCCCTAAAAAAGTTTCTGATTTTAAAGAATATAAAAAACCAAAATTAAAAAATATATATATATATATATAATTGGGTGAAAGTGCCTGTACGTCCTTATAGTATGTATCTGCTGCTGGAGGTTTTCAAAATTGTGTTTTTATAAAATAAAGATTGAGTATTTTGCAAAATGGTCGGCAGATATGAAGACTCGATACATCCATAAAACTGAACATAATTCTTTCAATCCCACATTCCTTAAACTATATATTATTTAAAAGCATATAAAACATTGGAAGTCCATATATTTTATACAGCTGTTTTATGTTGAAGGTGAAGTGCAAGGAGTTTAATGGTACTTTTCTGATATTAAGTATAGTTAGTATAACATTGGTGAATTTTTAGTTATAACCCTGGTAACAAAAATCCATTCACTTCTGTTGAATGGGTTTCTAAGGACTTAGAATTACGTATCTGTTACTGAAATTCCAAATTGCCGCCGAGTTGTTTTTTAAAGACTTTTTGTCGTTATAATTTTTTTGACCAACTTATATGCCGTTAAAGCCTAATAACTAAAATAGAAAATGGGTTCTAGTAGACCTGCGCATGATTGTGTGACGTCTGAATAAATATTATGATTACGCTACTTACCTAATTGTCCTTAACAAATCCTGGATTTTTGCTCGACGATCACCTGAGCAGACAATTTTAATTTATTGCTCAGATTTAGCCGAAACAGGGTGTTGAGGTAAACTGAGAAACAGAGGGAGCGTTAAATAAATTTAATAGACCTTTCATAAGATTAAATTGAATGAATTTATTTAATAAGCTTTACAAATTTGTGATGTTGTGTACATTAAATTGACACCATTGAGGATTGTGTTATAGAGTTTTCGATTTTTCCCGGAATAAGGCAGCTTAAATTGAAAAGGTGATGGAAATTTAGATCCTTTATAATAGATGTTTTTGCCTTGAACTTCAATTCCAAAAGTATATCCTGGATCCTTTGGTGGGAAATTCGGGCTACCTGAAGATCCTTTAGTAATGAGTCCAATAAATCTTCTAATGGAATAAATACTGGACCGACACGACACTTCACGAGGTACAGATATTCTAAAGAGATTCTTCCTTTATACTAAATTAGCAAAGACAGACTGGATAACGAGGGGATTACAAACCAGCCAGAATTTTTATAAAAGATGGGGTTACGACTGACAGAAAAATTGGGCAGTGCCTACGGCGGATCAACGAAACAGACTGACTGGAGATTTCTTATGGGTTTATATAGTAAAAAGCCACCCTTAATTCGCGACTATTAAAGTAATAAATGCGCTGCCCATTATCGTGCCTGAACCAATTCATGCGCTTCACATTAACTTTTATTTCAGTGAGGGATGATTTATATTAGGCGTAATTATTGATCGGAGTATTTTTGGTAAAGATGAAAGGACAATATCTATAATTGGCTTATTTGTGGTGGCTTCTAAATGATAAATCTTATAATAGGTTTACTAGCAGGAAATATTAAACACCCTTGTTTTCTTTGCCTTTGGGACTGTCGTGCAAGGAATAAACATTGGATAACGGAGAAATGGCTAGACAGGTTAGAGTGGACAGTTGGTCAGTATAATGTTGTTTATGAAAGTCTTGTTGACGGAAAGAAAGTATTATTGGCTGGGTAATTCCAAGACTTTCCTTGATTAGTTGGGCAATCTAAAGTCTTGCCTTAATTGGCTGGCAAATATTAAATTCTTCCTTGCGTAGCTGGAAAATCCCAAGTCTTGCCTTAACTGACTGGGCAATCGTAAGTCTTGCCTTGCCTGGCTGGACGATTCAAAGTCTTGTCTTGACTGGTCGGACGATAAAAAGTCTTGCATTTATTGGCTGCGAAATCCAAAGACTTGCCATAATTGGCTGGGCAATCTAAAGTCTTGCCTTAATTGGCTGGAAAATATTAAGTACTTTCTTGCTTAGCTTCCCAAGTCCAGCCTTAAGTGGCTGGAAAATATTGAGTCTTGCCTTAGTAAACTAGAAAATCCTAAGTAAATTTACAATATTAAAGTAATCATAATAGTAAAATTTGTTTGTTTTCAAGTCCTAACTGATTTCCATATTCGCTCTTCTAGGAGTTATAACTAAAAACTGAGCCAATCGAAAAGAAACCCCCAAAAACCCATCAGATAACATTTTCAAGGCGTTAATGGGTTAATACGCTAAATTGAACAATTTCATTTCAAGGTTAGCCCACTTGCAGTGTGAAATTCAATTTTTTCATGAAATGTAAACGACTAAATTCGCTATATTGGATCTTCTAGGACCACAGCATAATGGGTTAGAACGCTAAAATAAAAAATTTCAAATTACAATATTTTAGTTAAAAATAAAGATATCCTAATATATCCAAGTAGGTTTAAAAGGGGAAGATTAGTAATTTCAAATTCCATATTAGTTTTGTGATAGATATTTTTCTTGTACAGTTACATAACCTCAAAAACGCGTTTTTTGCCTCTGTCACACGCGTCTAGCTATAAAAGAACAAGCAATCGTGACAATTTTTCCAAGATTTTTCGATGCCTTCTAACCCACTGACGCATCGTGTCACACGCATATATTAATTTCATTAAGTATTCAGTTATTAAAAAAAATTTATTTTCAGTTTGTCAAGAACCAATTTCATTAAAAGAAATTTCAGTTCTACTATTTTTGGTTGAAAATTTATATTTTAAATTGAAAATGGACATTTGTTACTCTATTTTTTTATTTTTTTTTGTTTTGGCAGTAAATTAATCTTTTTGCTTGAAAATCGACCTTTTTCCATGAATAATTGAACTATTTGGAAACGAATTCATCTCTTCTGATACAATATTTATAAATTCAGAATATTGTTGAAAATTCGTCATTTTTGGTAGAAAAATAAATTGCTTAATTAAAACTTCATAATTTTTTCGAGTATTCTCTTATTTTGTTAAAAATTTCTTTTTTGTTGAAAAATTAATTTAATTAGGAGAAACGTCGATTATATCATTTTTAATAGAAAAATGATATTTAAAAAACTGATCTTTTTTTGTTAAAAATTAAATTTGTTCAAACCGTCTTTTTAAGGTTGGAAATTAATCTTTCGGGTTGAAAATTTATCTTTGTGAATAAGAACAGAACTATTAAGTTGCACATTCCTTTTTTCTTGTTAAAAATTAAATTCGATAACTAAAAATTTAACTATCCCACCATAGGTGAAACACTGAAATTTGGAATTAAAAATTGATATTTTTAGGTTGTAAATTTAATTATTTGTTTCAAGCATTGTCTTTTTTATATAAAGTTAATCTTCTGGGTTGAAAATACATCTGTTTGCTTGAAAGTTCAACTATATGTCATCAAATGCATCTATTTTAGTTGAATTTCAATTAATTTGTTGAAATTTAATTGTTTGTTTTAAATATTAATTCTTTTAACTAAAAAGGAAATATCCTATTTCTAGTTTTATATATTTATATCTTAAATAATTTTTTTTCAGTAGAAAACTGTAAAATTTGTTTAAAAATTGATCTTTTCAATTAAGGATTCAACTATTTTATTCAAAATTTAACTGCACAATTTTAGGATGAAAAAGTATATTTAAAATTGAAAATTAATTTTTTTAGTTAAAAATTCGTCTTTTTGGCAGAAAATTAATCTTCTTTGTTAAAATCTTATCTTGTTTACTGAGGATTCAACTATTTTCTTGATTTTTTTTTGTTTATTACAAATTAATGTCTTTAAGGAAAATTTTCATTATATCATTGTTGGTTGAAAACTAATCGTTTTTTGTAAAGAATTAATTTTACGAGTAAAAAATTAATCTGTTTTTTATTATTTTTAACATAGATGTCCAAATTCGATTTTTTATTGTCATATATGAGGTTGTTAAAACTTTTACTATTTGGTATAAATTTTGTTTTTCATCATTTTAGGTCATTGCAGAAACTTTCCGAAATAATATTAGACGTTAAGTTTTCAAATCCTTGATCATTTTTTATGAAGATAAGTAGAACAACACTTTTAACATTTTTTTCAGAAAAATTTAGTCCGTTAGTGTCATTTTTTAACATTTTATACTATTTTAGCAACTTTTTATAAAAACATAAAATGTATTTTTTTTATCAATTATATGTCTGGATAGAACTTGAAAATATTTTTCTTAAAAAAATGTTTTCACGTTAATTAAATATACCATTTCTCGTCATTTTAAAACACTTCAACAACATTTATAAGCTTTTTTTTAAAGTTTTTTTTTTGCACACCTGGCACAGTACTGTCCCGGCCGTGCAGTCAACCGTTAGCCAGTACTGGCTACCATCTGTCTCTAGTTATGGGCAGCACTGGGCCAGTACTGCGCCGGTTGTAAACTCCGGCACATTATCGAGATTTTCACCTGGGATATATTAGAATTGAGGATTGATTATTGTACTGAACATTATATTTCCTAATTGAACAGTGGGAAAATAGTGATATGAAGGTGATATTGAAAAATTTTTAACGTGACCTAGTTTGTTCTCAGCTACAAAATAATGCTTTCTGAACGCTTTGACAAAGTTGCGAAAAATAAGAATTGTTCACCTTGTGTTACATTCCTAACTCTATTGAAACAATAAGTAGGTCTTATCGCAACATTGTATACGTGATGTAGTCTGCCTCGATTTTAAAGCGTACGCTACTTTTCAAAACAGTTATGTTTTAGATTAAAAATTTGTTTTCGTTTATATATTTTCTTTCTTTTCCATAAAAAATTGCAATTTTGTAGTAAACTTAGCCAAAATTATTTGTCTCAAATCATCGTCAAATTGAACACGTATGCAATCAGGTTCCCAGAGAATTTTGTTATAATTTTATAACTTTCTGTCTTTACGCAAAAGATACTTTAGCTCCTCTCTGGATAAAAAATTGGTAAAACTAAACTAATTACAAGTGAAATGTAACTGATTGGATTAGCGAAAAATGTGTTGACAAAGATTAGTAAAAATTTATAATTCAATACTAGATAGCAACTAATTGCTTGATACAAATAAACTGCACATAATAATTAAAAAGGGGTAACAAAAATTTAAAACGTGAAAAATAGAAATGTTTCATGAAACATTTCAAAGTGCAACATTTTCAACTCGTTTGAAATAATAATAAGAAGGTCTTATTCCGAAACTGTAACCATGACCTGGCCTATTTCCATCATGAAAATGTTGCCTTCCAAATGTTCCCACAAAGTGTAGAAAGATAATAATTTTTTAGAATCACAATTTTTCAATAGGATATAAATGAATTATGCATTTATAAAAGTTATTTCAAAAATGTCAAGCAAATTTAATGTGCTGATTGGGGTTTTTAATTTAGATACTTAAAAGAACATGTAGCATGAGAGTTGATGATCTGTTTTGCAACAGTTTTAGTTAATTCAAACTTTGGAGTCTAGAAAATCATTTCCTTTTTTTACGAAATATTTCTTATTTATTATTTAGAGGAAAGTTAAATTCAGACCTGAAAAATTCACTTCCAACCAAGACAGATAACTTTTCTAACATAGTAGAATAATTTGAATGCAAAAAGCCAAATTTCATTTAAAAAGTTTAATTTTTCACCAAATGGTTGAATTTTCAACTTATATTGAAAAAAATTCTAATCAAGATTCGAATCGGTAAATTTTTCACTTGAAAAATTTATTTCTAGTCGGCAATAATACTTTTCAACAAATTAGTTAAATTTTCAGCCGAAAAAGTGAATCGTACAAATAAAAAGAATTCTGGATAAAGAATTTCCGCTTTCCACCAAGTAGTTGGGTTTTTGCCATAAAAAAATATATTTTTAATTAAATGGATCATTTTTTAGATGAAAATAAGAATTTTTGACCAAATGGAATAATTTCTCACAAAAAACATAAATTCTCAACAAACTACACAAACTTTCTAGAAAAACAATACATATTTAACATAAGAATTTCAATGTTTAACAAAAAAGTTAATTTCAAAAAAGAGTGATTTTAACTCAAATGGAAAGCAGTTAAATTCAACAACAAAAACAATAATTTTTAACAATATAGTTGAATTCTCAGCCCAAGCAAATAATTTGTAAACCAAATAGTTAAATTTATAATAAAAATGGGATAATTCTGTTCCACAGAGGGTGGCCTAACTCTAGGGACCTCTCCGATAAATAAAAAAAACAAAACGGTTGACTAACCAAACAGGATGAATCTTGAACTAAAATTCTGAATTCGCATTAACAATTAAATTAATTTTAAACAAGAGCATTCAAACAACTGGTTGAATTTTCAACTATAAAGATGATTTTTTAAGCAGGAAGATTAATTGCCTACCAAAAAAGAAGAGCTTTTAACGAAATACTTGAAATTTTTATCAAGTAATTGAATCTTCAACTAGAATGAATAACTTGGAAAATTTAAATAATAAGTTTCAGAACAAAAATAGAATAATAATATTTTATGCAAAAATTAATTCTCAGACAAAAAAATGCATTTTCAACCAAATATTTAAATTTTCAACCAATATATAAATTTTTTAATAAAGCAAAGAATCCTTACCAGAAAAGTGGATTTTTGATACTTGTAGAGAATTTCAAGGCGCATCTTTTATTCATCTTGCACACATTTATAGGTTTTGTAGTTTTTGAGATAATTGGTAAAAAGTTCAAAAATTATGAATGTTTTAAAATCCAAGCGGTAATCTTGACGCTGCCCAAAAACGTGCCTGGCCGGCTACGTACGCGCTGCAGCGAACGACGTGTAGGTCAAGTCAATCTTACCAAAACAAATGTACAACAGTAACTTTTTTTGTCATCTTCTATGAAATTCTACAAATAAAGCATAGAATCAGCGAAGTGATTGTTTCTTATAATAGTTGGAAAAGCATTTTTTTGACATTATTGAGACTTGAGATATTTTTGAGAATATTAATAAAAAGAAAGAGATATTAAAATGAAACAAGGTAGAAAAAGAACTTGAAATGAAGATTCGTGGATTAAAAATAAGAAAAAATGTTCCAGAAATCAGGTACGATTGGAAACCGTCAATACAATTTTTAAATAAATTTTAATCACAAATTTAATATTTTGTGACTTTTTTATTCTTGATTTTTTAAATAATTCTTTTACTGAACTATATATAATATGTAGATAGTCTAAAGTAATTATTTTAAATTTTTAATGACGAAGTTAATAGCATTATTTGTTATTTCTTTAGGGAAAAGACTACATTACAAATTCTAAAACTAAAAAAGACGGTATTGCTAAAGATATTCTTATCCCAGAGAGATCTTTCAAACCTATTGAATCCTGCTGTGGGGAAAAATGTTACCAAAAGTTTTGAAATGTGCAGCAATAAAAAGTACATACAAATTTTTGGAATCTCGGGAACTATAATGAACAAAATGTGTTTCTCAGAAGATTGTTAAAATCAAGTATCCTATCCAAAAGAATGCAGATGAAAATCTAGGACGGTTAATTCATTGGATATATTTATTTCCTACTGACGAAGAAAATGTTCCGATTTGTAAGAAATTTTTTTGTGCTTTTCTATGTTTGGGCAAAAGAAGAGTTTAAAATGTTCAAAAAAAGATTTTAAATAAGCAGCATTTAAAAAATTTGACAGGTGGAGTACGCGAAAGTTGTCTTAAATTAACAGAAAATTTAAAAAAAAATGATTGAAGAGCATTGCGAATCAACTCCACATCACAGTTCGCATTACAAACGAAATTCTACCAACCTAAAATATTTTGATAATCCTTCATTAAATCTTGTAGAACTTTACAAATTATTCGGAAAATATTATAAAGAAAAACCGGGGGCTAATTTGACAATAAGTCAAACCGTTTATTTTAAGTATTTTAAGCGAAATGTTGCCTTCAGTTTTAAATTACCTAAAACTGACGTGTGCAATACTTGCTACAAAAACGAGACAAATGTAGAGGTCAACGAAGAAGTAATTAATCACAAAAACAATGCTGAAATTTATTTGAAGTAAAAAAGCAAATACTCTCTGAAAATAATAGTCTAAATACCCGTGTCCGCGCAGTTTTACCTACGTTTAGCATGGATTTTTCTATTTAACGTATATACATACTACGAACCAGAGTTACATGTTCCCTATTCTTAAGGGAATTGTAAAGAAGGGTGCTAACTCTGTTTGCCGTTTTATCAAATACGCGGTATTAGAAGAATTTGCTACAGAAAAGTTCAACAGCATAAAATTATTTTCCGACTCACGTCCGGGAAAAAATAAAAACTACACAGTGTGATGACAAAAAAAGTCACTGTTGTGCATTTGTTTTGGTAAGATTGACTTGACCTTCACGTCGTTCGCTGCAGCGCGTACGTAGCCGGCCAGGCACGTTGTGGGCAGCGTCAAGATTACCGCTTGGATTTTAAAACATTCATAATTTTTGAACTATTAATCCAATTGATCTAAAACTTTCCAGAAAACTTCTTTGAACCTTAATGAACAACTTTCTCACTGAAAGCTTTCCGCAGCTTACAATTTGTTCGCTAAACGAGGCGCTTGAAGGTTAAAATTCATGATTTTTGCATTGCCACAAAAAAATTAATAACCATTTTGTTTATTACAATATTCTCGTTTTTCTTTCTTAGATAGTTTCAGAAGACTTAAACACGTACTTTGTATTGGGGAAATCGGGAAATGATGAAAATTGGCTAAATTAGCGCGAGTTGAAGTGAAAAAAGATTGGAATTTTTCGTTTTCAAAAAATCCACTTTTTACCAATTACTATATCTCAAAAACTACAAAACCTATAAACTTTGGCAAGAGGAATAAAAGATGCGTCTTGAAATTCTCCACCAGTATTAGTCTTTAAAATTAAAATTAGAAAGATTTTTAAAATTGACACTCAGGACAATACTTCTCAGGCTGAATCTGGCCGTGTCCCCGTTTGGTCGCCAACGGTTCATTTGAAGTAATTAAAGTTTCTATAAAGTCCTTAAATCTTGTGAATATTTTTGCAGTCTCATTTAATCTGTGAAAATCCTACCAAATTTATCGAATTTTCTTGAACGTTTTGAACTCCCGTGAAATAATTTGAGAACCTACATTATTTAAGGGATTCAATGATTAATATGTCGATTTTCTATTCTTTGACACTCCTATTACCATATTTTTAAATCATTTCATTCAATATCTAGTTTCTCATAACCTTTTGTCTAAAATCTCGAGAAAATTAAAAGACATTCAATTTCGAAAAATCATGATAGGCCAACACTGCTTTTCTCATCATGTATTTTGATAAGTTTGTAACGATCATAACGGTGAATTACAAACTCGTTTCACAGTTTTCAAATTTTGCGAAAAACGTTTAAACCAAGAAATTAAAAGAGAAGTGAAGAAAAATTATTTTTAAAGTTCTTTTTTTAAGTCGCTTATTTGCCATTGCCTCGTTTAAATCTGGTCTATACTTGAAATTTCCAAGTATAATAAATAATGGTGTTCTATTTTACAGAGAAAAAAGCACGCCTTACAAAGCACTTTTTTTTCTTCCGCTTCATTTCCCCACCTAAATGCAGGAAATCATTTTGGTCAATAATGTGAGAATTGCTAGTATATAAGCAAGTGCGGCACGTATGCAAAATCTTGGCAGTCGCAGCTCGAGAAATTTCTTCGAAAGTAGTTCTGTCGAACGGAAATCATGGAGGATTTAATTTTCCTTGTCCTTCTCTTTTTTCTGATGGCTCTGGATTCAGTTCGTAAGTATAAAATATCATTCATATGCTATTATCATTGTTTATTTTTTATTATCTCCCATTATTGTATAACTTATGACGAGTTGAATACAAAAACTTCGTATTTCGCGATTGCAAAAAAAAAGTAACATTATCTTGATTATTTAGAAAACCAATAAAGTTCTGAAATTTTATTATAAGACCAAATATGCAAATATTTGAGGTATATCAAGCTAACACCTCCACATACGAAATTCACAAATTTCTTTATGTCAGAATTTTGGGCTTTTTTTGTTCTTTTTTTGGGCTGTATTGCCGATTTTTGGGCTCCGCTACTTTTCGTGAAAATTCAAATTTTGAGTGGAGGTGCTGACTTGAATCAAGCCAGCACCTCCACTATATAAAAATTGAAAGAAAAAAAAATCAAACACGTCAGAATTTTGGGCTTTTTTTGGGCTCTTAAACGCACCAAAAACTAATTTCCAAAAACCACCCCTAAAAAATATAAAACCACCCACATGTAAAAAATCAAATTAGGAAATAACAAAGAACACCAGAATTTTTGGCTTATTTTGGGCTCTGAAATGCATGGAAAAAAATCAAAAAACTACCCCTATTTTCGAAAAAACACCCCCTTCGCAAAAAATAAAATTTGCAGAATTCAAAATGCACTAGATTTTTGGCTCATATCAGAGCCTAAAATGCACTACACATTATATTATAAAAACCACCCCTATGTAAAAAAACGTTAACCTAATAATAAAAACTTAAACCTTGATGTTCGAATTTTGGAACAGCCCAAAAATCAGAGACTCTATTTGAACCGTAAAATACTAAAAATATCAGAGACTATAGTAACACTGTAATATTCCGAAAAAGATTGGTTTACACAAAATTATGTTTCATTGTTAAAAAGGGAATGTTCTTTAACGTCAAGTGTTGGGGACCAAAAATCGGAGTAGGTATTTTTAAGAAGCCCAATAATCATAAACTCTACTGACACTGGAAAATTCTCAAAATATTAATTTTTGACAAAGTCATATATACATGGTAGAAAAGGGTTGATTTTATAAGTTAAAGGTAGAAGCCCAAAAATCGGAGTGGATATTTTCGAGGAGCCCAAAAATCAGAGACTACATCAACACTAGAAAATTCTCAAAAATATTATTTTTTGACAAATTCATATGCATGTGGTAGAGAAGGGTTGATTTTATACGTTAAGGGTTGAAGCCCAAAAATCAGAATGGGTATTTTCGAGGAGACAAAAAATCAGAGACTCTACTGACACTAGAAAATTATCAAAAATATTATTTCTTGATAAAGTCATATATACATGGTAGAGAAGGGTTCATTTAATAAGTTAAGGGTTAAAGCCCAAAAATCGGAGTGGATATTTTCGAGGAGCCCAAAAATCAGAGACTACATTAACACTGGAAAATTCACAAAAATATTATTTTTTGACAAAGTCTTATATACGCGGTAGAGAAGAGTTGAGTTTATACGTTAAGGTATGAAGCCCGAAAATCCGAGTGGGTATTTTCAAGCAGCCCAAAAATCAAAGACCACGTTTATACGACTTTGTAAAAATTAATATTTTTGATAATTTTCTAGTGTTAGTAGAGTCTATGATTTTTGGGCTCCTTGAAAATACCCACTAAGATTAATGGTCTTCAACCCTGAACACATAAAATCAACCCTTCTCTACTACGTATATATGACCTTGTCAAAAAATAATATTTTTGAGAATTTACTACTGTCAATGTAGTCTTTGATTTTTGGGCTCCTCGAAAATATTCACTCCGATTTTTGGGCTTTAACCTTTAACTTATAAAATCAACCCTTCTCTGCCGCGTTTACACGACTTTGTCAAAAAGTAATATTTTTGTTAATTTTCTAGTGTCAGTAGAGTCTCTGATTTTTGGGCTCCTCGAAAATATCCAGTATGATTTTTGGTCTTCAACCCTTAACGTATAAAATCAACCCTTCTCTGCCACGTATATACGACTTTGTCAAAAAGTAATATTTTTCAAAATTCTCTAGTGTTGATGTAGTCTCTGATTTTTGGGCTCCTCGAAAATATCCACTCCGATTTTTGGACTTCAACCCTTAACTTCTAAAATCAAACCTGCTCTACCACGAATATACGACTTCGTCAAAAAATAATATTTTTGACAATTTTCTAGTGTTAATGTAGTCTTTGACTTTTGGACTCCTTTAAAATACCCACTCTAATTTTTGAGCTTCAACCCTTGACGTATAAAATCAACCCTTCTCTACCACGTATATACGACTTTGTCAAAAAATAATATTTTTAACAATTTTCTAGTGTTAATGTAGTCTTGGACTTTTTCTCTCCTTCAAAATACCCACTCTGATTTTTGGGCTTCAACCCTTAACGTATAAAATCAACCCTTCTCTACCACGTATATACGACTTTGTCAAAAAATAATATTTTTGAGAATTTTCTAGTGTTAATGTAGTCTTTGACTTTTGGACTTCTTTAAAATACCCACCCCGATTTTTGGGCTTTAACCATTAATGTATAAAAGTGCAGTGTTCCTGTAGTCTCGGATATTTTTCGTATTTTACGGTTGAAATGGAGTCTGATTTTTGAGCTGTTCAAAAATGCCAACATCATAGTTTAAGTTTTTATTATTAGGTTGGCGTTTTTTTACACAGGGCTGGTTTTCCTAATATAATGTTTAGTGCATTTGAAGCTCTAAAATGAGCCGAAAATCTAGTGAACTTTGGATTTTGCAAATTTTATTTTTTTGCGAAGAAGGTGGTTTTTGGAAAATAGGGGTAGTTTTTTTTCCATGCATTTCAGATCCCAAAATTAGCCCAAAATTCTGGTGTTCTTTGTTTTTTCCGACTTTGATTTTTTACATGGGGGTTGGTTTTATATTTTGTAGGAGTAGTTTTTGAAAATTAGTTTTTGGTGCGTTTGAGAGCCCAAAAAAATTCCAAAATTCTGACGTGTTTGATTTTTTGTTTCTTTCAATTTTTAAATAGCAATACAGCTCAAAAAAAGCCCAAAAAAGCCCAAAATTGTGACATAAAGAAATTTGGGAATTTCGTTTGTGGAGGTTCTTGCTTGATAGACCTCTGCATTTGGAACGTATCCCCTTTTGATGACCAGTGGTTCAATTCATTATACATATATTCAGGATAATCATACGTTCCTTGGCAATAAAGTTATGTCTTCGATTCAAAAATTTGTTATTGTACATTTTACTAGAAAACTTTAATTTAATTGTATAGCTTTTAATTATATAAAGATACTTTGTGTTTACATTAAATCGCAATATATTGTTAAATTTCTCATAATGACTGGTAAGATTTTACTGATTTTATCAGTGAAAAGTGAGCCACCGAAAGCTGGTTGAAAACGATAAATGTGCGCGGAGGAAATATTTTCTAATTCAATAGTTAAGAAATAATTCTTTGATGCAAATAAATAAATTCGTTCAACACTGACTGTACATAAAAATTATAAAAAGTTTGTCACAATGGAATGCGTGAAAAATACAAAATTTTGATAAAACAGCGTTAGGGTATACCATTCTTATCGTTAGGGAAAGAAGAAGAGTGTTATATGGTGACATTGTAAACTTCACTCAGCCAGCCTGAAGTTCACTGCCTTCTAATCGTTTGCATAAAGTTAAGATAAATAACTATTTTTATGATCCTTGAATTAAAATAGATGATTGGATTCAAAATTAATTGAGCGTGTGGATTCCATAACGTCCTTAGTGCTCGGACTCGCTCTCTCAGTCCGCTGTACCCTGCGCAAACATGGAAAAATGTCCGAAAATTACCAACTTCGGAAATTTACTGCGCAAAAAATATGACTATGTGCGACTCGACAAGCCGCACAAATTTCATAAAGAATTTTTTTTCATTAAATTGATAGTTTTTTTGTTAAAACTTAAAAACCGGAAATTTTCATTGTACCGAAATCAATTACTTTTTAAATTAAACTCGTAAAAACTGGTTTTCTGTTCGACGAAATGATCTGTTTTTTTTTCTTTAAATAGAAACACCTCTTCTAATGTAAATTATATTTTAAAAGTAGATTCATTTTTTATATTTGTCACATAAAAATTATTGCAAATCATTACTGCCAGGAATCGTTTCCTCAGACTTTGACAGACAAAAGTCTGCAGGGAAATTTCGCGGACAGACAACTTCCAGTGGCAAAGTTGTTCCTTGATGTTTAAGAAAAACTTTGAACAAATTTAAACTGAATCGTTTTTTGCTTGCATAAGAGATGTAAGCGAATTTTTATTGCTCATAATCGCCCATAGGTGGTATTTTTTGGCCGATTTCAAAGTTTTTTTTAGAAATATTCAGCATTAAATTTTTAAAGGAATTTTGGTTTGGAATATCTAATATTTTGTCGCTGAGCAACAATATATAAACAAATAAAGCGAAAAAATTGGGCATTTCCGCTTTGCGAATTTTTATCTCGAGAAAAAATACAGAAAAAAACGTTGCATCAGCTGGAAGTATTAAAAGTCAACATTTATCTTTACAATGAGCTGTGGAATAAGAATAAAGTATTATTTTCAACATGTGACCACCATAAGTCTTTTTTTATAGGGTCCTAAAAACACTCCATAGCTGAAAAAATGAGTTTTGCTATTTTTGGTTGCTAATTAGTATTTTTTCAAGTTTTCTAATTCAAATTGTTGTTAATATATGAAATACTACTTCATACTCACAATTAGATTCTCAGAAAAGTTGTTTAAACAATTTATCATTGTTTTCAGACATTTTCTCTTAGAATAGTGATGAAAAATTGCGGGTTTTTCAAAAATTTTGTCCAATTTTCAATTAAACTTGGGTGATACTTAATGATTATTAACAAAAGTAATTGTTTAAACAATTTGTTATTATCGTCAATAATACTCAATTTCAATAATGGTATAAAATTGCAGTTTTTTCTGAACTCTTACATGTTTGTCCTTTTTTTATTAAGTAATGTAATAGTTAATGCAAGTTAAAAAGCATTCTTATTTAGAGACTTTTTTATTGTTTATAACTATCGTTTCATGCAGTAATGGTAGAAATATACTTTTTTCCTAACTATTTAGTTTTGCTTTGACTTTGTAGTTATAAGAACAACAAACAATAACAAAACCTCAAAAATAATCATTTTTAAAATAGTATTGTATTATTTTTAATACATTTCTTTGCTTTTTTCTAATTAATAGAAAAATTAAGTGAAACAAACAAGCAATCTTACACAAGAGAAAGAAAAATAGAATGGAATAGAAAATAGGAGTAGGTAGAAGGACTAGGTCTGTAAATGAATTGTGCAAGTTTGGTTTTGAATTATAATAAGCAGTTTTTTACAAAGCGTATTAGAAAAATTTGGTATTGCACATATTTCATATTATCCCTTCTCCCCCTTCTTTTCCGGATAATCGCTGGGATCCACGTAGAAAATTTGAAGCATATATTTCAAATATCCGTTTTATTTTTGAAAGAAATATACACATAAAAGGAAGAGATTGTTTTAAATTTGATTCTTCAACAGGCTTATTCATTACTTTTTCATAACTAAAAAGGTAAAGCAAAATTTAATATTTATAAAACAGCAATTTTCTTGCCTTGATCTAAGAAAAGAAACGTTATTTAATTGAAAAGAGCAGAGGGAAGTTAAACATTGAACAACAAACCAGCACATTTCTTCACTCACATAAGAAAAAACAGTTATAAACAATAATAAATTAATTATAGAACTGTTTTTGTTTAATTTACCTTGATTATTATCATACTAAGTGAAAAGCGTTTAAAAAACCTAAAAAAATACTAATTAGCATCAAAAAATCGCAAAACTCATTTTTTCAGTTATGGAGTTTTTGAGGAACCTATAAAAACAGACTTATGGTGGTCACACGTTGAAAATAATTGAATGCGAATATAAAAAAAACTTTGAAATCGGTCAAAAAATACGACCTGTTGGCGATTATGATCAGTAAATTCCTATTCTAGATGACAATAAAAAATCGCTTACATCTCTTAAACAAAAATAACGATTTAGGTCAAATTTGGTCAAAGTCCGCGAAACTTCCCTTCAGACTTTTGTCCGTCAAAGTCTGAGGAAAGAATTGCTGACAGCAATGATTTGCAATAATTTTTATATTGCAAATATCAAAAAGAAATCTACATTTGAAACACAATTGGCATCAGAAGGGGTTTTGCCGGTCCGGTTTTTAATTTTAAATAAAAAACTATCAATTTTATTTAAAAAATTTCTCTATAAAAGTTTTGCGGCTCGTGAAGCCGCATATAGTCATATTTTTTGCGTAGTTAATTTCCGACGTTGGTAATTTTCCGAAATATTTCCGCATTTACGCAAGGCACAGGGTACTGGGAGAGCAAGTCTGAGCGCTAAGGACGTTATGGAATCCACACGATCAATTTTACATATTTTCACTAATTATTTTACAAAGAGTTTTGCTTTTGATTTAAAAATTTTTTTCGGTTTTTATTTTACTTTTTTCATAAAAATTTGAACTTATTTAGCAAACTTTGTAGAAATGATTCGCCTTTTATAAGAATAAACTTGAGTATCTAAAAAAGTTTGTTTTAATTTTGTAGCTTTTTTTATTCTGTGAAAAGTGTAAAATATGCTTTATTGGGTCTCAAAAAAAATTGTGAAAATAAAACTAATTACTAATTGAAAAAAATGGCTCGAAAGAATATTTAAACTTATTTAGGACAATATGTTTATAGTTTCGTATTTTAAACTGGAAAAATTAAATTGAAAAAATAAATCTGTAACAAGATAGTTGACTTTTCTACTAAAAATATAGATCTTTGACCAAAAAATTAATTCTTAAAGAAAAATGCAATGGTTATTGTTTCTACAAAGGATAATTTCAACTTAAGCATAAAACAATTAAATTCAACCAAAAAATTAATTTTTTACAAAATATTTGAATATTCGAGAAGAAAATCGTCTAGTAACGAATTGCCTTTGGAACTTAAACTAATTCGTTTTCTCTGAAAGAAGAAAAATTTTTAACAGGGTATATGAAATTTAAAAATAATTGATTTTTTAACTAATGAAGATTATTTAAAAAGTAAAGATATGCATTTTTAAACCAAAAATTGTGTATATAAATTTTCAGCTAAAGGTATTAATTTTTAAATAAAATGATGAATATCCAACAATAACAAAAATGGATTGTCAGCAACTTACATATACTTTTAATCAAAAGATGTTTTAAATTTAAAAAATAAGTAAGATTGAATAAATTTGAAGACAAAATACGAATGTACAAGAAAATAGGTAAAACCGTAATCAAAGCAGATTCATTTTATATACCAGAAAGTTGCAAGAACTTTTGAACAAAAAACTTTATTTTTCAAGTTATTAATTTTCAATTACGAAAATTAGTGAACGAGAATAATTAACCGAATTTTTAATGAAATATAACAGTTTTTTGTGAGATAACTTTCATACCGAAAATATAATATTAAAATTTTACATTAAAAAGAATGAACTTCTAAACAAAAATAATTCCATTCTTTAAATTGATTTTATCAATTCAGTTCACATTAAAGCAAAAGAAAGAAAGCAAGAAAAGGGAAAAAATGGGAAGTTTCGTACAAACAGAAGGAGAAAAAAAATGAATTCGTTAAAAAAGGGAAATGGAGGAAAAAGTGTGGAGGAGGGTTCTCTAGAGTATACAGAAATTTACAAAAATAGCAATCGTTAAAGATTTTCAAAATCTGTTAAAAAAAACATAGAAAATAATAATGAAAACCACGGTAAACGCCCGTGTAGAAATAACCACATTTGGCCCTATTACAAGTCAGGTTCTAATCGGGGGCTAGTCGGGTTATTAATTTTGACAATGTACCCAGTCGGGGACTAGTTGGGGACTACTTGGGCATTTTTTTGTCAAAATTTTAGTCGAGGCCTGATCGGTGGTCCATAAGAAAAAGTTTGTAAGTTCAAAAACGACTTACTTATTTAAGAAGTATTTTTTTCAAAGAAGTTCTTATTTATTACCCATCCCATGTGCGAATTTTCCAATGGACCATAGTCGGACCAACTTTCTCGGAGTCATGCCAACTATGCAAACCAGGCATGGGCCAACATACCGAAATGATAACTATGGCCCAACTCTGTTTGCCGACTATTGGCTACCATGGTTGGCCCAACCATGACTACTAGATGTCGGCCCAACGGCGAAATTATAACTTTGGCCTAACCATGTTAGCCGACTATTGGTACAATATCCATTACCAAAATCGCGCCAACTATGGCAATTATACGGAAAAAAATATCCATTAAATTTTATAGAACTAATCTTATGGTAGAGAATACGATGGGTAGTTTAATAAATATCATGAAATCACTACAATGTTTATAATCGCACGCTATGCAAATTTTTATTCATCTTGGGGTTCGAACCTTATAAGTTTCGCATTTATAATTCCTAACGCCTAGAGCCTCTCGGCTAATTTAGCTGGAAGTAGTACAAAAAAAATTGAAATATAACCGACAGCTGTGCATGGCTTTCTGCAAATTTCTGTGAACCATTCTATAAAAAATATTGCTACGTTCATAATAATATATGTAATCAGATTTTAGATTTTATAAATATATAAAGGATTTCTACAAATTTTCGAAGATTTTAAGATATTTAACATACTTTAAAGAATTTAAGAACATTATTTATATTTTTAAATATAAATAATGTTCTTGAATTCGTTAAAGTCTGTTAAATATCTTAAAATCTATCTACCCAAAAATTCTTCAAAATTAGTTAAAATCTCTTGAATTCAATTCAATATTTTGAAATCTTTTAAAATTCGTTTATAAATTAAAAATGTTTCAAAATGAAATAACTCCGGTTAAATCCCTTAAAATTTCTGAAAGTCTGTTTAAATGCTCACAAATATTTTTAGAATACATGCAAATCCTTAAACTCTTTTGATTTTTTTTAAAATGATTTAAAATGCTATCTAACATCTTAAATTCCTTTACTCACTTTTTAAACCATATTAAATACATCGAGATGTTACAAAATTCCTTAAAATCACTAAAAATCTCTTGGACTCATAAAAAGTATTTTAAAGTCTCTAAAATCTCTTGAAAATTCTTTTGCTTTTTTTAACGAAAGATTTCCCATAGTTGTCCTGGTGGTTGGTCTATGTTCGGGCCAAAGTTGGGCCAACAGTCGGTCCCACGTTGTCTGCCAACGTTGGTTGTTTAGGTTGGGCCGACAAAAGTTTCTTATAAATATAAAAGGCGGCCCAACTTTGGCTGCCGATCTACGCCTAAAATTTTATGAAATTAGATAATACCTACAATTTTTGGGAAAATTTTCGTATACTTAGTGTAACTTATACGAAAGTTTTGGAATATTCCCTACAACCTGAAGAATTTAGTGATTCCCACTAAATTTAGGGAATAGTTCCAAGACTAATGTTTAATTTCCCGCGTGGATCAGGTAAATTTTCTAAAAATTCTTGAGTGTTTCTGTATGGTCAGGAACAATTTTTTGAATAATTTTACAGAGTGTTTTGGAGCAGTATACTAGTAGTAAACTATTTAGCACGGTACAGTCAGATTTCGCAACCACCTTCATTTTAGTATTACGCAACAGATGTGTCGAGTGTTTAAGACATCAGTCCACACGTAACAAAGCATAATCACCTGGAGCAGAGACTACCGTGACCAACATGGCCGCCCCTCCGGAGCGAATCTGTGCCATCTGCTTTGCAGCTTAAGTTTTTTTTTTTAAATTAGTATTCCACAAATTTTAGGAAATTTAGTTACATAAATTTATTCATTTTTTAGTGTAGGATATTTTCCCCAGTAAATCTTGGAAATTAGCGTCAACAAAGTTTTTGCGAAAGATTCCCCAAGAAATTTTGTACCGTGTAATTACTTCAGAACAATTTTATTATTATGTGACCCCTACTAGTACCCGAGCAGGCCCCAACTAGGATAAGTCGTGTCACCTGACTAGCCCCCGACTAATATACCGTGACGCTACTGGTCGGGGGCTAGTCTGATTACCCTACTAGCCCTCGACTTTAAGTGTGGTCAATTGGTCGGGAATTAGACTAGGCTGTAAATGTTAATTTTAGAAAAGGCTACAGAAATGGGAAACGTGAGAAATAATTAAATTTATAAATAGAACTAGACTGTCTCGTAGATTTAACTTTTGTCACAGCAATTACACTGCAGTTTCTTGAAACTGTTTAGAAAGAATGGAATTATTTAAATGATAGTTTTAAACAGGTTACAAACATGAAAACACATGAAAATTTGCTGGTTCTATTGCAAGAATAAGAAGGCGAGTTCTGAGAAATATTTGATGTGACCTAGTTTGTTTCCATTTCAAATCAAAGCCTTCGGATTGTTTGAAAAAAGTTAAGGAAAAGCAGAGTTTTACTGAGTCATTAAATTAGACTTCATCAATGTAGTTGCAATGAATTATACACTAGTAGTCTTGCGCCCGCCTATTGCTTTATTTTTATAAACAAAAATAAACTAAATGCTTATCTTTTCTATGTTATTTATATTTAATGAATGCTACAAAATATTAGTATAACATAAGAATAATAATAAAATCATAATAACATAATAATAGGATTAAAACGAAATTCGTCTTTTTTAGTATACAATTAAATTGTAATATTTTATTGGAATTTAGCTTTATTTTGTTTAAAAATTAATTTACGCCTGATATCGATGAATCATATTTATTATTATTTTGTAACTCACATTGATAATAATCATATTCTTTGAACAAGGCACTTTGCATTTTTAAACAACAATCTTTTTTTATCATTTAAGCAAACTTCTTAATATGCGTATCTAGTAATTTGCTGCCTTCTTCCTCAGTAATAAATATATTTCTTTCTTTTCAGTTTAAAAGCATTTTTATTTGTTATGTTAATAACTATTCAAAAAAATATTTTACAAAATGCAAAATAGCTGACTTGAGCCAACTACGTTTCTAGAATTTTAGAGAACTCTGGGGAATCCCCCAAGCGCCATCTATACGAGCGTCATGTACCTTGGTGGGGCTTGGTCCTGGTTTCCTTGTAGTGATCCACCTTATCGACCGTGCAGTAACTCACTTTTTGGAAATGACCATTGGCGCCATCTGTCGATGGCAGCGGGAAGTACATAGTGGTGTTCCCGAAATCTGCTATATGGGGAATTATTTCTTAATTGCCTTACTTTTGAAAGTCGCTTTTATGGGTAGATTCAAAAGCCTATCACTTAGAATATAATTACGAAGCTTGAAGTTTCAATTAGGGTTCTACGATTTTTTTTTATTTTACACGCAAAAGCAACCTTGAATCTTTTACTATAAAGAACCACAAACAGGAAAATGGAGAAATTAGTTTTTAATGAGGTACAGCATACCACAAAAACAGTTTTCAAGTATACTAGTTTATATAATTCTTTACTTCTCTTTAGAATCACGTCTCTTTCTATTGATCTTTTTGTTGAAAACTAATTTACTAAATACTAACTGATTAAAATTGATGATTTTTCACTACTGCCATTTGAATTCAGACAATAATTATTAATTTTGTGTACGTATTTAAAAATAGGTAGATAATTTAACAATTTTTTTTACGTGTAAGTTGTGGTTATTTAAATAACTATATTACAATTACATTCCCAGTGGGAACAAAGTTCAGCGATGTCTTTACCACATCGTTACGACATATTTACGACAACCTAACGACATCCTATGTCCATGTCGTTTCGGTGTCTTTGCGATATCGTAAAGACACCTTAACGACATGGACATAGGAATTCGTAAGGTTGTCGAAAAGATGTCCTAACGTTATCATAAAGACGTCGCCAAACTTTGTGCCCACTGGGTTTGTATTTAACGCCTATTTGTAGCATAGGTACTATCAATCATAGTTTCTGGAGTCTACCACGTGATGGTAAAAGTTAAATTTTAAACTATTTTTATTGAAACGAAAAAATTGGGTTGCTTGATTTTTGTGAGCTCCCCCAGTAGGCACAAAGTTTGGCGACGTTCTTATGATATCCTTAGGACATCTTTGCGAAAACCTTACGACATCCTATATTCATGTCCTTAAGGTGTCTTTACGATATCGCAAATAAGTCGTATGATCTGACGATGTCTTTACGATATCGCATCGAAACGACATGGACATAGGATGTCTTTAGGTTGTCTTAAAGATGTCGTAACGATGTCGTAAAGACGTCGCTGAACTTTGTGCCCACTGGGCCTTTGACTCTCATAATTCGGGGTGTTTAATTTTCGTGATTTCCTTTGCCTCTCACAATTCAAGGTGCCTAATTTTTGTGAGTCCGCTTGCTTCTCGCAGTTTGAGGTGCTTAATTTTTGTAAGTCTTCTAGCCACTCACTTTAAAACCTATCTAGAAATTTTGTATTTTCTTTGGATGAGATTTCAACTGTTTGACATTTCCCGTACTTTTGCCTAATTCTAAGACTATGTATGAGTTTAGGGAGCGCCACATTTTCCAGGACATTCTTTTTTTGTTTTATAGTATATATAGTATATATATAGTTTTATAGTTAAAAGCCGATGCGAAGAAAAGGCGAACAGCCTTAATAGGTTGTAAAGTGAGAAGTAAGGAGACACACAAAAATCAAGCACCTGGAATTATTGTGATAGGCAATTGAACTGAGAAAAATCAAGCACGTCGAATTGTGAGAGGCAAGGAGACTAAAAAAATCAAGCATTTCGAATTTTGAGAAGTAAGGAGACTTACAAAAATCAAGCACCCAATTTTTTGTTTCAAAGGGGCATAAAATCACACTGTAACCTCCACGTGGTAGACAGGGAAGTATGAAATGATAGTGCCCAGCCTAATAACGGTCGTACATGACTAATACCTTTGTAATACATTAATTTAAACAAATACAGGTTATAAGTGATACAATGGTTAAATTATGTATTTATTTTTTAATCTATGTGCGAAATTAGCAATTATTGTCTAAATACAAATGGCAGAAGCAAAAGAAGCATTAATTTTCAGAAAAATACTGTTGATTTTAAAGTAACCACTAGGGTGGTCCAAAAAACCGACTTTCGGGTAGAGGGTATGTCACCCCCCCCCCCCCATAAATTTTGCGACGTTCACGGAAAAAAAATTTCTTCCAAGTTTGAGCCAAATCGGTTCATATTAAGACATGCCGCGAAAGCCCTGAAAATCCCATCAGATTAACAGTGGGAAATTTTGGTTTTCGGAAAAAAGGGAATCAGGTTTCTGGATTTAAACTTAGTTTGTTGGAGACATTAAGGAATTGTTAGGGAATCTCTAATCAATCATTTTCATTGAATAACTTTTAATTTTGATGCCCCCCCATCCTGCGTTTTGGAGTCCCAAAAATGACCCAAAAAACTCAAGTCGATATTTTTGCCCAAAATTGACACATAAATGCTCTGTTTTTCCCTTTTTTGCCATAAATTATTTTTCTTTGTCAAGTGGAATGTGTTTAATTGTTTTTCAACTAATTAACAACTGTTTAAGCAATTTATTATTGCCTAGATCATTTTTTTTGCACTCACTCATTGAAAGGTAGGTTTTTATGTTTCATTCTAGAATTGATCATTTTAAAGAATAATTGTCTTTTTTTTAAGCATTTAGTATTTGTTCAAACATTTGCTTATTATTTAATTGTAGCTTTTTCTTAAAAAATAGGTCTAAAACTCTAGTTCTTTTAAATAAATATAGTTAGCTTTGCTGCTTATTATTAAATATCTACGTCATTTAGATACTAGTACCTTATTTTGTAATAAATGTTTTCTTTTTAGTAACTAATAGTTGTTCAACAAATGTTTTATATTAGCCGTGCAAATTTTTTTTTTAGTAAGACTGACAAATTCCCACAATAATTGCAAGAAAACAGAAATTTCAAACATTTATTTTTGGAAAAAATTGTTTAAACAAACAAAATTTATTTAAACAAATAAGAATTTATTACAAAATAAGGCGATAGTATCTAAATGTCGTAGATATATAATAATAAGCAGAAAAGCTAAGTAACGTTTTTCTTAAGCTAGAGTTTTAAACCTCTTTTTAAGAAGAAGTTACAACAAATTAATAATTAATTGTTTAAATAAATACTAAATGTTTGAAACAAAGATGATCATTCCTGCTAATGTCCAATTGTCTAATCAAAAATAAAAAACCCATCTATCAATGAGTGAGTGCAAAAAAAAATTACTTACATGAAAATAAATTGTTTAAGCAATTGTTGATTAGTTGAAAAATACTTAAAAACACTCCATTTGACAAACAAAATAATTTGTGACAACAAAGGGAAAAACAGAGCATTTATGTGTCAATTTTCGGCAAACATGTCAATTTCTGTTTCTTGGGGCATTTTTTGGGCTAAGTTTGAATCCAGCAACCTGAATCCCATTTTTCCGAAAGCCAACATTTCCCCATGTTAATCTTATGGGATCTTCAGGGACTTTGCGGCACGTCTTAATATTAACCGATTTGGCTCAAACTCCGATGGAACTTTTTTTTCCGGCAACCTTACGAAATGGGGGGGGGGGTTATGCCCTATAATGAAAAAAAAATTCAACAGGTATGATTTTGGATCACCCTAGTGACTAATATATTATATAACTAATTTTAAAAAGAAAGAACGTCTTTAAACTCACAGATAAGCATTTTTTAATAGGGTTTCTAAAGACCTAAGAAAATTTTAAATATGTGTGAGTAATTAACAAAACTAATATATATTTGAAAACTGTTTTGGGGTATGCTGGAGCGTGACGTCCAAATGTGAGCGCCAGAACTCCTTTTACACGCGGCCCTGTATCTTATTAAAAATTAATTTCTCGATTTTTGTCTCAATAATTTTTTTGCGACTAAAGTAAAAAATCCAAGAACTCCACGGAGAGACATTGGATATTAATATTTCTTTTATCTCATATCCATAATTCAAATAAAGTGTACGAATTTAGGGATAATCGAGGTTTGGTTAGAAAAAGTCGAATAGTGACTATGAAAATTCCGACTAATATCTTTGATTAGAATTAATCGTACGAATTTTAGACTCTTACATGAAAAAATTACAGTATTTCTAAGTCGCTGTATTGAATTTTGTAATGGATTCGAATAACGGAAATTAGTATAGTGCTTTGAAAGAAATGAAACAGAATGTTGAACATTTCGTTACGAACGCCTTACAATCTTTCGAAACGACTATACAAAAAAGTTGGAAAATTTTTTATTAAAAAAATATTTGAATCAGCAATTATAGATCAAATATTCAAAAGTAAACAACTTGAAACTGAATCGTTTGAAATAGAAATCCTTGAAAATGGAAAAGGTCATTTTTTTATTTTAAAGAGTTTTCTTGTGTTTGAATAAAGAACTTTTTTTGTCTAAATTAAAAGAGGATAATTAAGAAATATAGAAACTTCTAATTTTTGTTAAATGGGTAGTAAATTTTATATTTGTAAAGCTTTTATTGAGTTGAAAGTGATACAGTTTTTACATTCTCATCATTTATGATTGAGCAAGAATTAGAATTGTCGGAAATTTGACATCACACTTTTTCAAAGGATCTCCACGTTTCGAGACCCCCTGAATCCGAAAATCGGGTTTTCACGATGGCGTTTGTCTGTCTGTCTGTCCGTCCGTTCGGCCGTCCGTCCGTCCGTAAACACGATAACTCTTGAAAAAATAAAAGAATCAAATTCATCTTTGGCAAACTTTTTCTAGGTCCTAAAAGGAAGGACGTGTTCGTGAACCAGCCATTTTTGATAAAAATTCAAAAAGTGAGCGCATTTTGAAAATTTTTGAGCCCATTGTTTCTGAATTTGAAAATTCTATGTACGGATATTCATAGTATTAAAAAAAAATTTTATTATGACTTTTTTCGTTAAAAAAAATAATTCTCAGAGTTATAGCGTTTTTAAAATTTTTTTAATCAACCGAAAATCAAAATAACCAATTTTTGGATTTTCTTCAAAAAACGAAAATTCAAATTTTGATTGCACAAACAATAATGGAAAATAAAAAATTCCCTTTTGTCGACAAGCTATGTAGGATACGAAAAAAGATGAATTAACAAAAATGGCTATCCCAAAAAAGATCTACAACTTCGTTAAAAATCACTTCTTGATAGGACGCGTACCTTTTGTTTTATTCGTGAAAAATATCGTTGAAAAAAAATAAAATAAAAAAAAATGTGTGGAAAAACGACGAAGGTTACGAGAAAAAAATCCAACAAAACCTGTTCACAAATGTTTGTCGGAAAACGAGAGCGCAGCGCGAGTGTCACGATGAAAATATATACCTCAAAGCCTACACAGCTTTGAGAAACTTAATCTTTCACAATGCTTAATTAAGTAGACAATTCCGAATATGAAGATGCACATAAATACTGCCATCTAAAAGATTTCTTTTTGATAAAGTTTTTTTTCAAGCATTCCAAATGCAAAGAATAAATACCGGAGAGCGAAGCGCGATGTGTAATTATGTTCGACCGCGAAGCGCGAGGTAACCTATTATCGAGCGAAAAGAGCGAGTTAATGAGTCGGAGGAGAGGAATTGTTGATTTTCGATTTTTTCTGAATTGAAAAGAGGGATTTTTTTATTGTTATGATTTTTCTAGAACTGGAAGGAAGGAAATTCGTTTTTTAACGTTTTTTTTAATAGGAAGATGCACTCACTTTTGCATATAATTAGGTGATATCTTTTCTGTTTTGCTGGAAGATATCGTTTTTTAATTGACCCAACTACCATGACAGTTAAGACGATTATTTGATTGACATTAGGGTCGATCGTATTTATTTTTTTGTGTTTTGCAATTAATTTAAAAGACATTAATTTATTTTTGATTAAAAATACAAATTAGATGTTTTGTTCTTTATAACCAACTGGCTAAATGGATTTATTAATAAGACTATGTGAATCAGTCTTAACTTGTATATTTTAATTGATCCAAATTCATTGCAAACTATATTTTCCAAGGAAACTTTTATTTATAATTTTTTTATTGAGTTGATAGATGGACATATTTCATTTCTTCACATTTGTATTATTGCGAGTTAAAGCTGAGGATAAGTCTTAATTTAGAGAATTTAAAGCGATAGCGCGGATTCATATTTTTTAACCAGAGATCTTTGTACAATTTAATTTATCAAAGTGTGAAGGTTTGGGTTTTGCGGTTTAATTGCACTTAATTGTAAAGTGTCAAAAGCTTCTATTTTATTTATGGATACTAAAATTTCTTACATTTCTTACAAAATATGTTACTTAAAATTTTTACTTTTGACTAAAAGTTTTACAAAACTTGTTGTTGACCATTATCACTTTTTCACACTCACCATTTTCATACAGTAAATAAGACTTTTTTTAAACCTGAATATTAATTTTTGTTTGCTAAAGTTTATAATAATATATAGAGAAATTTCATCATCCCTTATCATAGTAGGAATCTTTATAGCAGTACCCCGATTATCTCTAAATTCTTAAATTTTATTTTAATTATACATATAGAATGAATCAAATATTGATATCAAAAGTCTCTCCGTGTCTACATCGCGAAAAAATTGCTTAAACCATTAATTAATTAGAAAAATAGACAAATTTGTTATTGTTGTTATAAATAATACTGTACGATAAAAGTATGTAAAAAGCTGGTTCCAAAACCATTATACAAAATTTAAATCGCGTAATTAGTAACTAAGTTCTAGGCTTGTCAAGCTACCCGTACAACCGTCAGAATCGAAAATTCAATCCCCCACCACTCATGGAAAGGGGGTGCAATTCTGGTCTAAAAATTGGTAGAGCATGTACTAGTGGATTGGCGTACATATTCCCAAAATTTGAAGACAATCAGAAAATATGACTTTTAAAGTTGAGGCAGTTCAGAAATAATTCCCCACACATACTACTCTTCAACCTTAAAAAAATGATTATATTAGAAGAAAGTTCATTTTTCAATAAATTATTTAAGTGTCATTCAAGCTAAAATGATGCATTTTTTTAAATTTTCAATATGAAAAAGTTCAAACAACTCTCAACAACTCTAGTTCCGCTGGAATATGACGAGAGGTCAGACGAGAACATTTTCTTCACAACCTCCTTACAAGCTGAATGTCAAGGTCATTCCATATACTTGTAAGATTTTTATTTTACGAAACATGAATTCATATTTTATCATTGATGGAGGTTTTTTGACCAGGTAAATTAATTAATAATTTTACATGATATTGGTTTTTTCTACAGGTCTTAATCAATATTATTGAAATATTCAAAAATGATGAATTTATTCAACTAATTAATTTTTTTAATTATTAATTAATCTCCCTGGGCAAAAAACCTTCATCAATAATACAATATAAATCATATATTTTTAAATCATTAATTAAATATTAGCTAATGAAGCTTGTTCTCTATGTATAAAATTACATAAGGAATGAGTCTTAATATACTTCAATTAAGTAATATAAATGGATAGCTTACTTTTAAGGTTATGTTTTAAATATTGAAAATAATTTGTAATATAAGAGTTTAATAAGATTCAGAATATTCGGATCCCGATTACATTATTTTTCAAATTTTTCCAATGCCGTGAAGTGATGAATCAATTATTGAATTACTTTTTATCAAATTGAAGTATTAAATAATACATTTTAATTGTTTGCAATGAGTAACATAAGCCTTTTATTCATTTTGAGGTTAATTTTAGTTTAATACAATTCACTTTGACAGTGATTTTCTTTGAAAGTGAGTATGAAAGGTTAATAATAATTCAAATTTTCTGAAATTAAATTTCAATATTAAAAATATATACATAAAGTCTTCACTTTGCACAATAAGAGTTTATTTTATATTTAAAATACCTTTATTCCAGTTATATAATTTTTTCAATGCTTGTTACATTGTGAATTGACTACTTATCGCGATATAGACTTTAAAACTACTCTCTAATTATGAATCAGTAAAAAATTCACTGATTGAAATAGTATCTAGATATTTCACTGATTTATCAGTAATTTCTGACTTATTTACTAATCAGTTTAGTAACACCAGAGTAAATCATGTGAAGCATAATCTCTAAATTTGTAATTTCAGCGTTATTGTTATTATTTAGAAAGAAGAATTCCTCAATGAAATACATTTTTTAGTTTTCGGGATGTAAGCCTGCTGAATTAACTGCGGGATAAATATACTCTAACTCGTATAGAAAGTACTTACTTAACGACTTTGTACATGACAGTCCAATCTTGAAACTAAAGTAATATGTGAGGTTGCTTTTCATTTAGAAGCATCGAAACTTTTCACCTTTTTCAATATTTTATCACATTTATGGGATTTAAGTTTTTACTATGATTCTTTGATGAATGTACTAAAATAATATTTTATTACGATTGCTAAATTTACATGGTGCAGTGCTGCCATACCAAAAAGCGGTTATTTCACTGAATCAATAAGTAACCTTTCACTAATTGTCCGTGACCCATTTCTAGATATTTGAATCAGTGAAATTTCACTGACAATCAGTAAAATTTCACTGATTCGGATTTAGAGAGTATATGCACATATCTTTCATTTTTTCTGAAACAAATTTAAAAGGTTATTAATCATTGACATTTTAAGAAGCAGATAGAGTGAAAATGCTTTAAATATTTAAGGAAAATAATTTTCTATTGATATTTTTGTTGGGAACTGATAAACAACATAATGTAATATTAAAAGATTTTCGAGTAATAACGAAAAATTTGGAAGTTTTCTTAAGACTAACATGTGTCGATCCAACAGTGACTACATTTTTTCGTCTGTTCTTTTTCACAATTCCCCAAAGATTTAAATTCGACATTCAATTCACGGCGCTGGACAACCCGATTTTTGTAATGGGCTCGGTCTTGGGCACCCTTTCATATTTTCTATTTCATTATGTAAAGAGGAGAGTCTAAGCTCTAATATAGCAAGCGATCTGGTCGCCCACGTGGTAGAGTTGGAACACCAAATGCGTCGCGCGCTGCTCACCTGCAACTTGGTACAAATCCTCTCTCATATTGAGCACGCTCTGTTCCCACACTGAAACAGCTGTAGTCCCAACAGTATTGGTACAGTAACGCTCCCTTTAGGCGGAAGCACGGAATCCCCACGCCGAGTTTCATGCGGAGTTATACAGTTATAGTTTATACTCGTGGTGCAATTTCATTCTCTTTTTTCGAACTGCTGCGTTCCCAACACACGGGAAAGGATCTACTCGCACAGTTGGTACTATAGCTTACTTAAAAGTGGTCTGGCCGCTACACCAACAGTCGTGACAGCTTCTTGCCCAAATTTTTTTCAGTGTAATAGACTGTCAATTCTGGCTAAAACTTTATCTGAGTTAAATTCTGAAAACTATATATAAAAAGTTTGAATTGTTTGATAGCGTACTTTTGCCTGCTGTTGCTCTTCTAAATTATTGAGAGGTTTCAATTAAAATAATTTCTTGATGATTTTCATAATGCTAGCAGAGTAACCGATCGAAATATAATTTGAGAAATTACATAGGGTAAGAAGGATTTGTTTATTATCAACTGATGAGACATTTTAGTACGTTTTTCATCATAGAATACTAACCTAAGAGGAAAAATTTAGCTATTTTCTTCCGTTTTTCGAAAAGCAGTTGTAAAAAGTGAAAAGCCCTGTTTTTCGGTGGTTTTGTAAAGCTTATATCAAACAATCCGGAAATTCGACAGGTTTTTAATAGGACGGAAATTGAAGCCTTGGTGGTTTCGTGACACGAGGAGCGCATGAGGGGCTGCTTAGTAAAGCGTGACAAACAGCAAGGGTGCTTTAACCCTGCCATGTCAGAAATCGTTCCAAATATAAAGTTCAGCAGGACTATGAATTAAAAAAAAAATTATCATTATTAATTTTATATTTATATCTGAGAATTGCAAAAGGCAACGAAAATATGGCGCTCGTGGCGCGCATGCTTGTTTTCTAGTCCTATAATAAAAATCGATACATTATTTCTTCCAGAATCAGCACCTGTTGACGCACCATATTTACAAGAGGGATTGGTAAGAGGTCAACGATACACTCCTGGTCAAATAGTGATATTTCCGAATAGGCAACGTTATATAGTCACTTTTGCTGTTAATCCTAGAAGTCGTGGGTTTCATGTTGAAATAGGAAACACTGAGTATAAGAAATTGACTCAAAAACAGCGGGCGCTTTACGAGAGGATTAAAAGCCGCCCCGGCATTACCCAAGGTACACACAGTTAAAAATGTTTGCAATTGAATTTTTAAATAGCATTGTGCAATAAATTTTTGTTTGCATTAAATGTTGTACAAATTAAAAAATTAGAGATATAATAATAGATTTATAGAAACGGGCCATTGAGTAGTATAATGGGATCAGTTGCAAATGTGAAAAATTCGAAAAT
>NC_046657.1:55426168-55427428 GCF_010883055.1 Belonocnema kinseyi
CCTAATAAAGTATAAAAATGAGCCCTATTTTGAAGGCTAAGTACCTCGAGAAAAATTATGGCTTTAACATATGTTGTAACGCATATACGTGCGCAGTTTTTGACCAAGTATGATCTTGCGTGAGCAATACTAATAATGTCAAACTTAGCATGATTTGAATGAAAGTGCGAAAACCCATGTAAAAAACGAACATAAAAATGACTATATCTTGAAATCAGATCACTCTCAGGAAAAATCCTTTTAAGGGGTTATGAGACTTAGTTAGATGAATAAAATAAAATATATTTGAGGCCAATCTGTAGATGGCCCAAAAACCGGCCTTATTGACCCTCCTCTTTTCAAGAAAAAAATTATTCAAACAAATTACATTTGTTTAAACAATTGCAAATTTATAAAACAATGTTATTAAATATTCCACTAGACAAATAGTAATAATTTTAAGGGAGGGGGGACAAATTTTCGAATTTTTCACATTTGCAACTGATCCCATTATACTACTCAATGGCCCGTTTCTATAAATCTATTATTATATCTCTAATTTTTTAATTTGTACAACACTTAATGCAAACAAAAATTTATTGCACAATGTAATTTAAAAATTCCTCAATATTTGAGGCTCCTAATTCTACAGTTTACAGGTTCAAGCATTTCAAATGAAGTTATTCACTACATAGTTTTTTTATTTTTTAAATTATCAATTTTAACAATTTTAACCTTTAAATTTTCAGTTTAAAATGATTATTTCTGACTTTTAAAATATAGAAGCACGATTTTACAAAAGAGACTTGAAACCTTTTCAAAAATCGAATTTCCGATCTAAAAAAATTAAATACAGAATTTACTTTTTCTTCGAAATACACGCTTTTCCAAGCTTAGACGGTTATGAAACATCTAATTTTCGTTTTCAAAAATATTAGAATTTTGTTTTGCAAATACTGGTG
Source organism: Belonocnema kinseyi (assembly GCF_010883055.1). Lineage (NCBI taxonomy): Eukaryota > Metazoa > Arthropoda > Insecta > Hymenoptera > Cynipidae > Belonocnema > Belonocnema kinseyi. The sequence goes on from NC_046657.1 coordinate 55,427,110, forward strand.
TGCAAGTTTCTTTCTTGCTCTAAGTAAATATTTTTTCAATTTTGAACGGCGTTAAAAATTCAATTTTCCATTTAAAAATAGGCAAATTCAGCTTAATGCAACTACACATGCCCACAATTGGCATCCGTACAAATTTTGCCTTACTAATTATTATTTTTGTTAAAAATCATTTCATCAGGTTCTGTATAAGAATTTCCTATATTTCTTGAGCCAAGAACCCCATTTTCGAAAATTTGGTTAGTAAGGCCCTAATACATTGGTATCTTACAGCTGTTAATCTATATTCATACTTAGTAAAGTAAATTCACTTTAATACATA
>NC_046657.1:55427528-55431268 GCF_010883055.1 Belonocnema kinseyi
ATGTATATATAATATATAATAATTGTTTAAATGCAGGTATTAATAATTAAATTATTATATTTACATTTATGACTTAAATTAATTATTATATTAATAATAGTTAATTAATTAATGCCTTGCAATATATGAATAATTAATATTTGTTAATACAATTTGTTTATAGCAAATCAAATTTTTTACTTATAGATATTATATTCTAGATACGCTACTGATGGATAGTTTTGAAACAATAATCCGATGACCAATTAAAAATAATTAATTTATTCTTGTGATTATTAAAATGTCACGTGAAAAGAATTAAATAAGGTTCCAAGTTTCAGTGAATTTTGCACGTCAACTTCAACTTTTGGAATAAGCTGGGAAAACGAATTCCTTAATTTGAAATTTTGCCAACTAGTATCACTCCAATTACTTTTCTTGTTAGTTTTATTACTGTTATTGTAAATCTCATGAATGCGTTCTGTAATGATGTCATTTACAAACTCAAAAGGATAGTTATTCTGTACTAAAGTTGCTTTTAATAGATTTAAATTTTCTTTTCTAAATTGAATGTCAGATAATTTTACAGATCTATCTACTAAACCATTAATTAAACCAATTTTATGCCCAAATAAATTATGTAAATTATAGTTTAAGTATCTACCAGACTAAGAAGGTTTTTTATACCAATTGGTTAATAAATCACCATTTGGAGTTTAAAACAAGATTGAAAACATTGTGAAAAATATTCAAAAATTAGGTCAGTTTTCAAATTACTAACAATATCGTTTCTCAAGAGTTATATCTGATGGCTCTTTAAACAAGTTTTTTGATTCACAAGATTCAAGTCTTCGTAATCTAAAATCCTCAAAACGTGATGATTGTTCCTTTAAATGTTCCTTTAAATGTTAATAGAGTTCCTATCAATAGCTTAGTTGCTAATATTGAAAATTCTATCAAAAATATTAAAGAAGAAGATTTAAAATTTAATATTCGAAAAACTGTTACTCAAATAGTTTCAAATCACAGTAATAATAATAAATTTAAAAATTTAGAAAAATCTGTTTAATTAGTTGAAAATTTCCAAAGAAATCATAATTAAACTTCATAAGATAAATTATAACTTGACAAAAATAACTAAAAATGAATTTCTAATAGCCACCAGAACAGTTTTTAATGGTGCTGTTTTCTGCTTTAATAATAAATATTATAAACAAATTTCGGGTTGCCCTATGGGTTCACCGTTATCTCCAGTAGTTTCTGATTTCATTTTACAAGATGTTGAAAAAAGAGCTTTACAATTGTTAGATTTCACACCTATTTTGTACAAACCATATGTCGACGGCATTTCAGCCATTATTCCCACAGATAAAATTCAAGTTTTCTTAAATGCATTTAATAGTATTGAAGATTGTATAAATTTCACTCATGAATGTGAGATTAATAATATTATTAACTATCTTGACTTAAAAATTATAAGAACTCCAAATGGTGATTTATTAACCAATTGGTATAAAAAACCTTCTTGGTCTGGTAGATACTTAAACTATAATTCACATAATTTAATTGGGCATAAAATTGGTTTAAATAAGGGTTTATTAGATAGATGTGAAAAATTATCTGACATTCAATTTAGAAAAGAAAATTTAAATCTATTAAAAACAACTTTAGTACAGAATAACTATCCTCTTGAGTTTGTAAATGACATCATTACAGAACGCATTCATGAGGTTTACAATAACAGTAATAAAACTAACAAGAAAAGTAATTGGAGTGATACTTACAATAGATTTAATTTAAATGTTACTTTGCCTTACATTCAGGGCCTATCAGAAAGATTAAGAAATTCATTTAAAAAATGTAATATCAATGTTTGGCTTAAAAACACTGATACCTTAGATAATTATTTGTTAAAAAGAAAGTACGTCGATTCCATGGAAAATTCATCTGCTGTTATTTATTTAATTGAATGTAAATGTTGTAATAAAGCTTATATAGGTGAAACTGGCAGGAGATTAAAAACTAGAATTGCTGAACACAAAAGAGATTGTGAAGTTAGGAATTTTAACACAGGTCTGTTGCAACAATCTTGGAATTTCAATCATTACTTTGATTTTAATTTTAAACATATTAAAATATTAGCTACAGAAAAAAATAATTATCAACGACGTATTATTGAGTCTATTTTTATAAAAAAATATCATAAGATTTCAGTTAATTTAGACTGAAATTATAAATATTAATATAATTTATCTGAGTATTATAAAATAATGTTTTTAATATTGATCATCTCTATATGTATAGATCTGTATATGTATGTATGTTATATGTGTGTATAAATGTATGCATATGTATGTATGTGTACATATATACATTTTTTAAATTTCTTATTTCAAATTTAAACTCAATTACGCATTTCCTCATCAGTGGTTTTCAAGGAAAGTTGCCTTACTAATCATCGTTCATTACGTATTCTTCATGTATTTCTGAAACTGTCATTTTCTGTTCGTCCGTCCTAACCTACGCTAATTTTTTTTCTCGTACTATATCTTTAAAAATGTAGTCTAATCGATTGAAGTCTCAGTATTTTTCGAAAGTTCTAAAATTACTAAATTTTAATTAATTTTTTTTTTAAACAATTGACTTAAATGTTATTTTTTTTTTACTGAAATTTGGTCTGTTTGACTACTTTAAACCATCATCAACTCAGGTAACAATGTATTTTAATCTACGTAATTATCCATCATATTTTTTCAGACTAAAATTACTAATCTTTAATATAATTATTTAGGTTAAGAACCTTTGAAAAAGGTACGCACGTGTACCGAAACGTAAGGAAGTTTAAAAGGAGTTTTTTCTATCAAATAAATATCTGAGTTTCGAAGAACATGTTTTTTTTACTCATATTTATTTTTGATTTACGATTGGACCGTAAGACATAAATAATTGGAAATCTACGACATGAAATCAATAAATATCAACGGTCGAAGAAAGGATTGATTTGTTTTATCAAATCATTTTACAACTAAGATCTATTTTTAAAAATTGCACTGTTAGAAATTTATATAGCGATTTTACTATAAATGTAATGGTAGCAATATTCATATACGTGTAGTAAATTTAATATACCATTATCTTGTAAAATAATATGCATGTATAGGAAAATAGACTGCATAAGAGTTGAAAGTTTTTTCATGTATTCAAGTCTTGTCAAATATTTATAACTAAAATAATAACCGTCAATACATCGATTAAATTCATATCTATAATCAAAGTGTAACATACGGGTGGGGTTTTCGTCAAAATTCAATGTCAATGTCAGAATTTTTACCTGAGTACTGCTGCTTTTAGGTTAGGTGTCTTGCGTATGTACTCAATTGAACTTATCCATTTGAAAACCAGTGTAATTTATGTTCAATCAGAAACAAATATAATGCTCTATTATTTAGAATTAAAGATTACTGTCAAAATTATTTTTAACTTGTGTAAAGATAGCTGTTCTAAGAATTGATTAAAATACATGTATATTAAATTTACCACGGAGCCTCTTAATGACTATTTCATAGACCGAGTTCTTAAATTTACTATACAAAGGTATACTAAATGTAAATTGAAATTGCAAACATTTTTAACTGTGTGTACCTTGTAAAAAATGAACATAAAAATGACTATATCTTGAAATCAGATCACTCTCAGGAAAAATCCTTTTAAGGGGTTATGAGACCTAGTTAGATGAATAAAATAAAATATATTTGAGGCCA
>NC_046657.1:55431368-55447519 GCF_010883055.1 Belonocnema kinseyi
TCTAAAGATGATGCTGCTTCTCCTTCATTTTCCGACCAACACGATGCATCATTCACGTGACTTTCGAATTCACGTGAAGGTCTGGGAGTGTTTTGGTTATATACCACTTTTGCACTGACAGTACCAACCACTTATCGGATTTGGTCTAGGATTAGTTTCTATCCATAAGTTATACACTTTAGAAGAAGTATGCCGAGACTGGATTTGTACTGTTAGAATGCCTTCCTCCTGTTTGTGGACAAAAAGGGAGTACATTCCATAATCAGATAAATGTTCCTCGGTATACGATTGGGCTTGCTTCAGCTGATATACTCCGAGTGTGATGTATCGCAATTCATCAAGAGTTAACCTAGGAAAATCAGGTAGTGTCTCTTGCGTTATAGGAAGTCACGATGCCCTCCCTTTTGCCCAGTTTTCCTTTTCTGCTCGCTCTTGCAGGCGATTAGGCTGCGAAGCCAATCGCAACATTCGTTCAGTGATCAGATGATCATCGGATTTATCATGAATTCTAGGAGGTCGGTAAGCATTACAAAGCGCACAGACTATTCTGACGTAATCGCCGATGTACGGGATTTGACTATTTGGAAAAACATCACTTAAGGCTCTCCAAATTTTTATCAACCCATTAACTGCTTCAACCACCCATCGGACTTTAGTAGCGAGCCTTCATTCGTTTGCTTCAATCGTAGTATGCTGTGATCCTTTTTTGATTTTCCTACAGTCAGAATCTGAAGTTCCATCTTCACTGGAAGATTCTGAATTTTTATAAATATGATTCTTACCTGGTTCTAAAATATTTGATAAATCATTTTCAGAAGAACTCATCTCTTTTGCATCTGTAATCCGACGCTTTTTAATCGAAAAGCATCGACAACTATCTCAAACCTTTGACTGAATGGTTTAGGAGCTATTAAAAGTAGTTTTAAGAACATTTAATGCCCGTTCATCCTGAACTACTGATAGATGACTCTTTGGTTTTAAGAATTTGCCGCAACAAGAACACTGTTTTTTCGGCATAATAAGTGGGAATTAAAACTTAATTCGCAAGTAATTATTTCACCTGAAAAGATAAAGAGAATCTGATACTGATGTACAGAACTATTAAATAATAAGGATTTAAAAAAAGTGTAGCCTCTCATGCCTATGAAGTACCTGTGCAAAAAACTTACAATCTCTATGAAACTAGTCGATACTGATAAAATAAAACTACAATAAAATAATCTGGAACAGATGTATGTACGCAGTAATGTCACATACATTGAATAAGAACTCTTTAACCGGTCGAAACGTGGAAGAAGAATGAAGGAGAATATAGCTAAAAGCATTCGCAACAAACGCGAATACCATGTGGAGGGGGAAAACAGTTGAACGTAGCGAAGCGGCAGTCGCACATGAACGATAGCGTTTTGTTTCCTATTCCACTGACTTTGGTTGATTTTAATCTCACTCCTCTTTGCCCAAGGGCAAATTAATAACTTAAAATAATACGCTCGGTTTTTCATAAAGTATAAAAATAAGCCCTATTTTGAAGGATAAGTACCTCGAGAAAATTGATGGCTTTAACATATGTTGTAACGCATATACGTGCGCAGTTTTTGGCCAAGTATGATCTTGCGTGAGCAATACTAACAATGTGAAACTTAGCATGATTTGAATGAAAGTGCGAAAACCCATGTAAAATACGAACTTAAAAATGACTATATCTTAAAATCAGATCACTCTCAAGAAAAATCCTTTTAAGGGGTTATGAGACATAGTTAGATGAATAGAATAAAACATGTTTGAGGCCAATCTGTAGATGGCCCAAAAACCGGCCTTATTGACCCTCCTCCTTTGTTTTTTTTTCCTAAAAATTATTACTATTGGTGCGTTGGAATATTTATTAAGATAAGTTTATTCATTATCAATTATTCAAATAAATGAAATCTCTTTGAATAATTTCTTTTCGAATTTTTTTCAAATAAAAGTTATTACTGTGGGTCTAGTACAATATTTATGGGTAATAATTAATTACTGATTAATCATTAATTTATCAGTTATATTTAAGTAATAATTATTATTAACCTTTTTTAAAATAATGTTAATCAAACAATGTTAATAAATATTCCACTAAAGAAATATTAATAATGATTATTTTTAAAAAATTTAAACAAATTCCATTTGTTCAAACAATTGAAAATTAATAAACTAATGTTAATCAATATTCCACTAGACCAATAGTAATGATTTTCCAGTAACAAAATCATTTTTGAAAAAAATTGTTCAAGAAAATTCCATTTGTTTAAACAATACAAAATTAATAAACGAGTGTTATAAGATATTCCACTAGACTAATCGTAATATTTTTTAGGGGGGCAAAAGAATTTTCGAGAAAAAAGGTATTCAAACAAATTCCATTCGATAAAATAATAAAAAATTAATTAAACAAGGATAATAAATGTTCCGCTAGACACAGTCAAAACTGGCACCTGTTAATATAAAAAAAATAAAAAACAAATATTAGGGGACTTATTTTTTTACATTTGGAATAAAATGAGGGGATCGTTTCCCTCTAGCATGCAAAAAATTTTGCCATGCATTATTGGACCACCCTGTAGTACACATTGTGTAACAGAAAACCATAAAATTTCATTTCTTGTTCAATTATTTGTGGAATTACAATTTACTATAATTTAGTAACTCTAAGTAGAGGACTTTTGTATCGCCAAAATAAGTGTCTAGTAACTATATTTTTTACAGCTGATTTTATTATACCGCCAATCTTCTATCATCAAGGGGATGAACTTCATCATAAAGTTGGCGGGATATATGAAAAAGTTGGAGAAGCCCTTGACTATAAGACGATGAGGGACATTAAAGCAGCTCAAGAAAGTAATTTGGATGCTAAAATATAACTTTTTTATAATATTAGAGAAGCTTTTCTAGAAAGACTAGTTTTTTTTTTAAGTATAGATATTTTCGTGTACTTCTTTCACAAATAACAATTTTACACGTAATATAGTGCCTAGTATTGAAAATTCATGATTTTTTAAATATTTTTAACTAAGAACTATATTTTTCTTATATAATCTGTTTTTTCAGCCATAATCGCACCTGAAGAGGGTGGTAGGTTGATGAGACCTACATCAGATTTTATTGTACATTCGAATGTTCATGCACTACAAACGCATCTTCTACATGTTGCAACATTCCTCGAAGGAGAATGGCTCGCGGCGAAACTGGTTCCTCATGCTGCAGGTGATGTTAAGACAAAATACAAAATAAAACAAAGATATTATTAGTTAGAGCCTTAAGTGTCCAGATTGTGCAATTGAAGATTGCTTTTGTCCTATGTGCAATAGTTTTCACCACAGGTTAATGAAATTAAAAATTTCAAAATACGCGAAACCATAGGTTGATATTTAACCTTCTTTAAATCATTAAACTTGAATTATTGTAGTCCAATATTAAATTTTTAAGGTGCAAAGAAAAATTTTCAAATATTCATTTTGTATCACTAGTTTTGGCATAATTTACTTAGCAGTTTTTAATGACACATCTGTTAATGGTTAAACTAATAATATTTTATACTTTTCCTTACAGGAACCTCATAAATTGTTTGTCAAGGATTTGGCTCCTCCTGGCGGTTTTTGCCTCAAGTGGGTTTTCCCGGCCGGGATGCACTAAAACACAATTTATGAAGGTGCAGGTAAATGCGGGAGCTTGTAAAAAGATATGTTTTAAATAAACGGTATCTTCTGTATTCCTAAAGTGGCTCATTTCGAAAACTTCCTCTTTATCTGACTCCAAGATATTTCGACACCGACGTAAAAATATTTCGTTTTGGGTTTGTCTCAAAGCCGTTAAAGTCTAGCTTCGTCTCATAAACAAGACTTCTTAGAGATAAAATGTTGTCTTTGTTTATGATGTAGCCTTTAGTGGCAAGAAGAACGGGACCACCTAGAAAAATACATGCTCTCAAGGCCTATTTCTCGGCTGCAGCTGATGTTTGCTTATATTGTCGCCCAAAAATGTAATAGTGCTAATAAATCTCAATAGATTTTCAACCTAAAATTTTTTAAATCGATGTCTTAAATAGTTTCGAAAAAAGCGATTTTTTTCTGTTACATGGAATGTAACAGAATTCTTATCTCTCTCAAAAATGTAATTAGTGGGAGGGAAGACGCCCTTGTGTTGGTGACAGAATTAATTTTTGATTAATTTATTTTTTTAAATTTTTAAAAAATAAAAAATATTACTTTAATATAGCTGATAAATTAATTATTATCAAATTAATTATTAATCAGTTATTAATTATTACTGATAAATATTTCACTAGACTCACAGTGATCATTTTCATTTTTAAAAAATTCGAAACGAAATTATTCAAACGAATTCCATTTGTTTAAATAATTGAAAATAAATGATATAATGTTAATAAATATTCCACTAGACCCATAGAATAATTTTGAGGGGAAAAAATTTTTAAAGAAAATTATTGAAATAAATTACATTCACTTAAACAATTAAAAATTAACAATCCAATGTTATTAATTATTTTACTAGACTAATAGTAAGAATTTTAAGTAAAAAAATACGAGAATACAGTGTTCAAAAGGTCGATTTCATGGAGAATTGACTATTTTTGTTTTAAGAGTAGTGTTCAGGTACTCGCGGGGGGTGTGCTAGGGTTGTTAAACCTGTATGTCTGACACATCATATTTTCTTTTGGGTAACTTTCTACAAGCCCCTATATTTTCGCGTTACATTTTTTTTACACCCAAAAAGTTATTTCAAAAACTCAAAATGTGATTTTTCCCTATACATTTCACATGAAAAACTTCAAGTCAAACTCGGTAACTTTTAAAATAGAAAAAGAAAAAAAATTAGGGAATTTCTTTCTTCGGATTCGGAATGAAATTTGGGGAATCGCTGCCCTCTGAAGAAAGCGTTTTTGAGCCATCCTAATGCACACTCAATTAAAAAACATATTTCATTTAAATTTAACCTCATTGCCGTTGGTATTGTTTCCATATATTTATTACATTTTATTGGAGCATCACGGTTAGTTTATTTGCATCATGATTTCATGAAGAAAATAATTTTTTTAAAGAAGAGTACCACCTTTTAAATGGTTTGGTTATTCTTGTTACCAAACAATATTAATTGAGAGCTTGTGAAACATTTTCTCAGAGAAATATTACTATTTACGTGTCTACCTCTTGCTTTAGTAGGAAAAACTAGCAGTCTTGCGCGCGCCACGGCGCTCGCTTATTTGTCTTTTCATGAAAAAGAATAAATCAAAAGCCTATCTTTTCTATGTTATACATATTTAATAAATGTTACAAAATATTAGTCTAAAATAAGAGAAGACACCAGGGGATGAGTTCTTTATCTGAAACTGTAATTAATCTTTTATAATAGGATTTCAATGAATTTTATATGTTTTGGTTGAAAATTAAATTGAACTATTGTATTCCAAATGAGATTTTTTTTATTAGTAATTAATTTACACCTAATATTGATGAATAGCATTTATTACAATTTTGCAACTCACGTTGAAGATAATCATTTTCTTTAAATAATGAACTTTGTATTTTGACACCACAATTTTTATAAATCAATTTAACAAAATATTTGAACGAGCATTATAATAACACCGGTACAAACAAAAAAAAGTGGTCTGTCCGACAGACTACACTAGAATATCTATATGTTTTGGGGGTCGTTGAATTCGTATCCGGTCTCCAAATAACCAAGTTGGCTTATATTTTTCAGAAAAACGAAAAAATAGACGTAAAATAGACAAAAACAGCGATTTTTCAGGTATATTTTTGCTAAGAAAAAATATGTTTTCTCGCCCGGTGGACTTAACCAACATATTTATATGTCTTTTGGGTCGCTCAATTTTAATCTGGGGCCCAAATAACCAACTTGGCTCATACACAACAAAATTTTTCATTCCCTGTGGTCTAAATCAGCATATTCTTATGTTTTTGGGGTCGCTGAATCCAAACCCGGGGTCAAAATAACCCAGTTGGCGTATATTTGATCAAAAATGCAAAAATAGAGTTAAAATCGACAAAAACAGTGGTTTTTCGTGCATATTTTTCCAAAAAAACATATCTTCATCCCCGGTGGACTTATTTAGCATATACTTATGTTTTTTGGGTAGCTGATTCTGAATCCGGGGTCCAAATAACCGAGTTGGCTCATATCTTTTCGAAAAACGCAGTTTCTTTTTTTTTTGTTTTTAAATCACTAGTTTACTATACTAACTTAAACTATTACTATAAACTCCCAAATCAAAACAGATCATGTCTTCTAAGCGCTGTTTTAATCCAATTTATCCACTTCCACTATAGCGCATAATTGTGTGGCTGATCCAGATGCATTTTACTACATATGTGGTAAATTTGAGGTTTTAGAAAATCATCGATGACATAAAAACAATTTATAAAAGCTATTTTGGTATGGATTTTCAAAACCAAAGTGAAAATTGGGTTCCTCACCAAATTTTCAGTGCTTGTTATAAGGCATTCAATCGATTGCTACTTTTGTATGACAAACCTGACAGGAATCAATAGAAAAAAGAAAAGTGCTGTCGAATATCCTGATGTACCTAGTGACGCTAAATCTGTTGAAAATAACGATGCTACAAAAAACTCAAAAAATTTGTCACTTGACAGACAGATGACTGAAGCAGAAGAAAATAAAAGTACTGATAAAGATTTCGATGTTGATCGTGATGAAAGTGAAATTTCAGATTATGCTAATGACGAGGATGATAATGAAAGCAGCGATGTTAATACATAAGTTTACATACCAGATAATGAAAAGAATGAAATTCCTAAGCTATTTACGTCTGAAGAATTGAATGATTTATCGCGAGATCTCGGTTTCCCTCAAGATGCTTCAGAGTACTAGGCAGTCTGATAAGTTCCTGAAAAATGAAACACGGAGACGTTTTTTTGGCCAAAGTCGTTTTTATTTTTCAACATACTCTTCTTTTAGGTCGATACAGCGAGTCCAACGATTTTCTAAATTGTTGATACCGTCCGAAAAGTACTCGATCGGAAGTTCTCCAAAATACGCCTCAGTTTCAGCTATGAGCTCCTCATTGAAGTAAAAACGCTTAGCGGTGAGACATCTCTTCAGGTTAGGGAACAAGTAATAGTCGCTAAGGGCCAGGTCTGGTGAATACGGTGACTGAGGAACCAATTCGAAGCCGATTTCAATTTCATTACGAATCACTTCTTGATAGGATCCGCACTTTTTGTTTTATTCGTGAAAAATAACATTGAGAATAAAAAAATAAGATAAAAATGTGATGAAAAACGACGAAAGTTACAAGAAAAAAAAAAGATTCAACAAAACCTGTTTATAAATGTCTGTCGGAAATCGACCGCGCAGCACGAGTGTCTCAAAGAGAATGTGTACTTCAAAGCCTATAGAGCTTTGAGAATCTTAATCTACACTCAAGTAGACAATTCAGGATATGAACACCCATAAATACTGGTATATGCAGAAGATCTTTTTGATAAAGTTTTATTAAACCATTCCAAATGCAAAGAATGAATATCCGCGCGTGAAGCGTGATGAGTAATTATGTCCAAGCGCGAGATTCATCCGTTAATATATTTCAAATAATTTGTTGAAAATGTAATTGTTTGTTGTTCAATATTAATTCTTTCATCTAAAAAGGAATATTCCTATTTCTTGTTATATATATTGTAAGTTAAAAATTTATCTTATTCAGTTGAAAACTCAAATATTTATTTGAAAATTGATTTTTTTGATTAAGGATTTAAGTATTTTATTAAAAATTTAACTGCTACATTTTAGGATGAAAAATTATATTTATAATTGAAAATTATTTTTTTAGTTAAAAATTCGTCTTTTGAGTAGAAAATTAATTTTCTTTGTTAAAATCTTATCTTGTTTCTTGAGGTTTCAACTATTTTCTTGATTTTTTTTCTTTATTAAAAATTAATGTTTTTAAGGAAAATTTGCATTATGTCACTGCTGGTTGAAAACTAATCGTTTTGTAGAGAATTAATTTTATGGGTAAAAAATTAATATGCTTTTTATTATTTTTAACATAGATGTCCAAATTCGAGTCTTCATTGTCTTATGGGGGAAAAAACGTATTGCATTATTAACTATAAAAAAAATTAATCGCTGAGAGATTCTGATAAATTATGTATAGAACCTGATTGATTTAAAGTGAATTCTACCTTATTCTAAATACTTTTTATTATATTGTTCTAGGATTGAAAATTAATTTCATTGAATACAATTTACATCTATGTAAGGTTTCATACAATTTATAATAATAATTTTTGTACAAACAGATTATTTGAAAAATAACAAGAAAGGAATAAAAAATTTAATATAATTACATATACGACACAGAAAAAATAAGTTGTAAACAACTTTTTTAATTGAAAATTGTTTCATTCAATAAAAAATTCATGACAAAAATTGTTCGACTACATTCGTATTGTTTTCTCATTAATTATGCTTCTTTAAAATAAAATAATAATGTTTCAAGATTAATGCAAGATTCATCAATAGTTCTTAGTAAAATTAAAACAAAATTTAATAAATCTCACTGATGTAGGTCACCATTGTGTGCCGAACTGTTTGAAACCACTTAATTAGTTTGAATTCACCTTACCTTAAAGCCAACAACTTACATTAAAAATTTCTACAAAATTCTGTTCTTTATTTTTTATGAATTTCTTCAATAGAAAATTAACCTTTGTGATTTAAAATTAATCTTATTGTTAAAACTTCTACTGTTTGGTCTCAAATTCATCTGTTTCAGTTAAAAATGTTAATAATCTGTAGAAAACTAAATTTCTTGATTGAATATTAACTTTTATGAACTAAAAACTGCATTATTATATTTTTGTTTGAAATTTGATATTTTTTATTGAATCTTGATCTTTTTTAGTTAAAAATGGAATCATTGGTTTGAAAATTTATGTATTTTGTCGAAAATTTGTGTTTTTTGTTGGAAATATAAAACTACTTCCTTGAAAATTCATCTTTTTTATTAAGAATTCAACTATTTTGTTGAAAGGTCCTTTAAAGTTAGTCAAAAATTAATTTATGTAAGACAAAATTGGATTATACCATTTTTGGTAGAGAATTGTTATTTGAAGTTAAAGATTTTTCATTTGTAGTTAAAAGTCAACCATTTGTTTGAAAATGCACATATTTCGACGAAAATTCGTTATTTTGGCAAGAAATTAGTCTTCTTGTTTGAAAATTCATCTTTGTGATAAAGAACAAAACTATTAAGTTCTGGTTTTGTATAATTATATTTTTAATTAAAAATTTATCTTTTTTAGTTGAAAACACCACTATTTGTTTGAAAACTGATCTTTTTGATTAAGGTTCAACTATTTTGTTAAAAATTGATTAAAACTTCAACTGTACAATTTCAAGATGAAAAATTAAATTCTTTATTAAAAATTAATTTTTTCATTTGAAAAATCTTTTTTTTTTGGTATAAAATTATTTTTCTTTGTTAAAATCTTATCTTGTTTATTGATGATTCAACTATTTTCTTTATTTTTGTTTGTTTGTTAAAAATAATATCTTTAAGGAAAATTTTGATTATATCATTTTTGGTTGAAAACTAATAGTTTTTTTAGAGAATTAATTTTATTATTAAACAATTAATTTTTTCTTTTATTATTCTTAACATAGATGTCTAAATCGATTTTCTTGTCTTCGATAGGAAAAAAAACGTCTAACATAATTTACTATAAAAAATTTTAATAGCTGATAGGTTCCGCTAAATAATGTGTAGAACCTGCTTGATTTCAAGTGAATTCTATCTTATTTTAAATAGTTTTTATAATATTGTTCTTGGATTGAAAATTAATTTAGTTAAAAATTCTATGATTTGTTTTTAAAAAAATTTAATAGAAAATTAATCGTTGTGATTGAAAATTCATCTTTTTTGTTAAAACTTTTACTGTTCGGTGTCAAGTTCATCTGTTTTAATTAAAATTTGAAATAACCAGGATGGAAATTTAAGTCGCGGGCTGGCCAGTCTACGGCTGGAGAGCCCGGCTTTAAGTCGGTAGCTGGCCGGGGTTTCTGGTCGGAATTCGACTAGCGTCGTTACGCTGCGCTGGCTAGCGTTTGGCCATGGAGCATGGCCGGGAGCTGGCCGGGAACGGGCCGGGAGCATCTGTCACTTCATCTCCCGGGCCGGGAGATGAAGAGCATCTGTCACTGAGTTGGGGGATCAATTTGATTCTTTTTGACTCTAGAATTAGAGCATATTAATATATAAAATTCCACACGCCCGGCACACAGACATCATTAACTATTTACACGTAGTCTTTGAGAGACAAAAATATTTTAAAAATAAATATTAAATGATTGCGAGTATTTTCACTTCAAATATTGATAGTCCTGTTTAGAGTAAATACATATATTGCATTTTTAAACATTATATTACAAATAAAATTTCTAACGCTACGGGGTATCGAACCTACATATATCTATACCTAAAGCTAATGCTTAGCAGTCGGGAGTGCTAACCACTGCACTAAACCGACACGTTGAAACACTTTGAAAAAGCCATCCTCATAACCTACAGTTCAGAAAAGTTAAAGTACCAACTTTTAATAACTCTTTTTCTAATTATTTAATATTATGCGGCGTTATACAAATATAAAATACACGAACTTTTTCTTCGTGTGATATTTTGTTTTTCCACGTTTTATACTATTTTACAACTTTTTACAGTGACAGGAAATGTAATTTTTTATGAACATTAAAAATTTTCAACGAAGGGACTCAGAAATTCAATCGCGAACGTTGAAAATTTCTTAGTGATAAAAGTTTTTCGACTTTCGTGTAAGTTTAGTTTTTAGGTGTTTTATACTATTTTACAACGTTTTACAACCCAATATATTTTCACGCGTAAAACATCCATGCGGTTATACGCATCCATCTTTATATGAAATCACAGAAAGTAATTAAGTTATAAACAAAGTTCAACATTTTTATTACTGCCAATCAGCGCCCGGCCAGCTACTGTCTGAACATACAATCATAAGATTTGTCCGATCAGTGCTGATATCAGTCTAGATCTAGATCAGTTTGACATAAATTTTGTCCAGCGAGTCCCCGAGCAGCGCACGGCTGGGCTCTTAAAAAACAGACATAGCACGGCCAGTCCCCGACAAGAAAGCTTGTTGTACCAGGGCTAACCCGGACTATTTCCACACGGGAATCTATAGAAAATTTAATTTTTTTGATTGAATATTAACTTTTATAAACTAAAATCTGAATAATTCTGAAATGCAAGGAGTGTAATGGTACTTTTCTGATTTTGAGTCAAGTTTGGGTAACATTGGTGTATTTTTAGTTATAAGTCAATGATTTAGTTATTATTGGAATTCAATATAAACATTAACATTAAGTATTATTCATGTGAAGCATGGAATTTGTTATAAAATTTCATTGCTGATATAAAATCCGGTAGTAACTTATTAAAATGTTAAGGTTAATATTATAATTTTAATTCAAGGCCAGATTGTACAAATTTCATTTCACTGCGTGAAGATACCGCCCGCCTCCTTCTTCTTCCAAAGAACGAAATACATAGCACTTCTGATAATTACTCCAGATTATATTATATAATTTTTTTATTAATATTCATGTGTGGCAACGCCACCCGCCATGAACAATTAGTTTTAAATATTTTTGAGTTCTGATGCTTCATTAATCGGTAATAAGCACAATTTGACAATCGGTTTTTTGTAAACACCTTTGGCGGTTTTAACTACTACCGTTCTTACTAGGCCATCCTGACAGGGAAGGCAAGCAATGACTCGACCTAAACTCCACTTACAGGGAGGATTGTCTTCATCACGAAGAAGTAATAGATCGTGTTCTTTGATATTTAATTATTCATTTTACCATTTATACCGATTTTGAATGCTTTGAAAATATTCTAAAGACCAACTTTTTCAAATTAGTTCTTTTAATCTGTGTATCACCTTCCATCGAGAGAGTCTGTTTTCAGTCAAATCAAGGACTGATGGTTCTGGTACCGTAAGCAAAGGGGAACCTGTAAGAAAATGGCCTGGAGTTAGATAAGATAGACTTTCTATATCGTCTGAACTTGCGGATATTGGCCTCTTATTAAGACTTGCCTCTATCTGACAGAGAAGGGTAGACATTTTTTCGATTGTGAGAGTGTGATTACCAACTATTCGATGAAGGTGGTGCTTGACACTTTTGACGCCCGCCATAATAAAATAATAAATAAAGTGCCACGTTATGCTATCGGTGACAAAAAGTTTCTCACATTTTTGTTAACACGTAATTTTCGGAAAACAATTTTTAATTCTTTATTTGCGCCCTGAAAATTTGTGCCGCTATCGCTATAAAGGATGGATAGCTCTTGTGGATAAACAAATAAAAGAGCTATAAAAGCCTTATGTGATTTATAACCACGTCCAATACCCAATCTAACGAGAAGAGGTCCTGCATAATCAAGACCACTATGTTCGAACGGCCTCGATCTTGACCCTCTAGCAGTCGCCTTTTGAATTCAAAAACTCTGTCGCAAAATGTGCAGAGTGAGCTGGGGACCTCCATGCAATAATCTAAGATGCGTCTGTTCTCTTATTAAATTCGTAAGACGATGTTTAGGCAATATTATCGGATGTTTGGTATCATAATGAATAGATGCGTTTTCCAAACGTCCTTTCACTCTCAAGAGCTCATCCGTATCAAGAAATGAGCATATTCTTTTTAAAGGACTAGTCTGATTGCAAGTATCACAACTCTGAAGAGCTTTTATTTCTACTGAAAATTGTTGGTTTTGAAGAAATTTAAACCAGAAGATCTTTGCTGTTTTAATTTTGCCGTAGTCTTTATTGCGTAAGTCAACAGACACTTTTCCTTATCTTTTTCAAAATCTTCAGCTAATATACTCGGCCAATTTTTAGAAGCCTTTTTTAAAAAAGGAGGGACGTGCCGTTAACCGTGATCTAATAATTATATGGTCTCGCGACTTGAGGGCCCCGTTTCGTTCAATTCACGCAATCGCTTAATTTCACCATTTTGCTAATATGGCCGCGCAGTTTGAGTTTGACGCGTACTCTCTGTACGCCGAACTACTATATATAGGAACATCAGTATGCAGGAAGAAATATTATGGAAATATTGAAAGAATGAATTCCAAAAAGAAGACTCGATTTCTTATTAGCCAGATATATACTTGGCGCTGAATTTGAATCTATCGTGAGAAGTTTTCAAAACATGCGCGCTCAAGCCCTGGAATTTGAAAGAACATGCATTTCAGTTAACGTTATGCGAAGTCCCTTAACCCTATTGGTCCCAATTTGCCTAAACTTTCAATTTCAAAAGCGTAAGCATTTCTAGCTTAATTACTATAATGAATTAGTTAGTTGTAAGCTTATTGTTAGTTTCTCTGAACATAGGTAAAAGGGAAGAAAGTGTTTTCAAAATTCAAAACAAAATAAAGATTTTGAGTTATCTTAAAATCTGTGAGAGATACACGAAATCTGATAATATTTTTAGGGTTTGCTTAAGGGGGATGGTTTCTGGCCACCCCAACATAAATCTTTAAACAAATTTCATACTTAAAAAAATAGGGATGATCATCAGACATCCTAAAGTAAACAAAAAAAAACAAATTTTCAACATTTAAAAAATCAAAATTTTGATTTTTTTTCGAAAACGGTCATGGAAACATGAAAACTAAGTAGATTTTAAGGGGTTTGAAGATAGTTTTTATCTTCGACTAACTCGAAATAAGCCAATAAAAATATTGTTGAAATACTCCCCTAAGAAAGTGAAAATTTTGAATCATCTTGAAAAAGTTGAAAGATAAGCGAAAACTGACAATATTTTTAGGGTTTCCAAAAGGGTAATCGCTTTTGACAACAATGTTAAGGTTTTCACATAGGGGTATAGTATTCGACCTACATCAACTAACCCAATAGAAGCATTTTGTTTTAAATAAAAAAAAAACTTTGAGCTATCATGAAAAGGGTGAGAAATACGCGAAAACTGACAACATTTTCAAAAGTTTTCTATAGGGGGTTGGTCTTCAGCCACCTCAAAGTGAACCAGTAAACAAATGTTTGAGATTAAAAAAAAATTCAAAATTTTGAATTACCTCTAAAAGGGTCACGAATACATGAAATCTAAACAAATTCAGGTTTTTGATAAAGGGAATCGCTGTATACCAAAATTTGAAGGTTTTTGAACAAGGGTTTTGTTTTCGAACTGCATGAACTAACCTAATAGCAATATTTTTTAAACACAAAAAAAATGAATTTTTGAGTTGTCTTGAAAACGGTAAGAAATAAGCGCAAACTAACAACAGTCAAAGAAACGTGAAAACTAAGCGAATTTTAAAGGTTTTTGACAAGTGGGTTTATTTTGGACTAACACGAAGTAGCTTAATTAAAGGATATTTTAAATACCCCAAAAAATGTAAATTTTTAGTTCGCCTAAAGACCGTGAAGGAGGAGCGGAAACCGACAAAATATAAATCAATAATATAATAAATATAATAAATCAAAAATATAATATTGATTTATCTTGAAAACGGTGGAAAATGCGCAAAAACTGAAAAATTTTCACTGTTTGATTAAGATCCCTGACCACCCACAGCTAACAGAGAAAAGTAGAGATACGTGAAAGGGACAACATTTTCAGGATATTTCATTCTGGGATGGTGATCGGGCACCCTAAATTAGTATAGCAGAAAGAGTTTCGAAATAAAAATTTGGAGTTATTTTGAAAACGGCGAGGTACGCCAAAACTGTAAAAATATTCAGGGTTTTATTCAAAGGGTGGTTCACAGCTACTACAAATTAACCCAATAAAAAGATTTTCAAACAGACAAAATCAAAATTGTGAATTATCGCGAAAACCATGGGACATAAAAAAACTTAAAAAATTAATACTAAATAAAAATATATATTAATATTGGAGAAACTTGACACACATTGAGATTTCCGAATAACACTGAAATATACACGAAAAACGTAAAATTCTTTAGATTTTCTAGAAACGGATAGATTCATTTGGATTGAAAATAATTTAATGGTTTGGACCTATACTTTTTCCGAAAAGAACTAGGACAGGCCTGGTTTTTTCGAGAAGTATCTTAATTGATTGAGACCGACAGTTTAAAAATAATTAAAAGCTGAATGAAAAATGAATGAAAATTAAGTTCCTATTGATTTCCAATTCACTCGGATAGACTGAAAGTTTTTTTTCCAATTGTACAAGGTTTGTCCGTAAAATAAGGTTCCCATGGCGCTACAGTCCTGAAAGCACTGTTACGGTGGATCCCTCGATTTTGTAGTGTACCTTGGTTCCCTCACTCCAAATCCCCTCCCTAGCGAGCTGTCTGCGGAGCACAGTCTTGACTTGGCAACCGTACGTGATGGATCTCCAACTCGCTTCGTCCGCCAGGCGTTAACTGCGCTTAGTGATCCGCTTCCTGTCTGCAAAAAACATTGCGCCGGTAGAAATCCATTCCCAGTTATGCGAAATCTATGGAGATAAGTGCATGAGCGTACAACTAGTGCGCAAATGGTGCAGAGAGTTCAAGAACGGGCTGTCCAAGGGGGTGCGTTTGCACCAGGATAACGCTCGACCGCACACCGCTAACGAGCTCATTGCAAAATTGGGACGGAGTATTGTCAAACACTCACGCTACAGCCCGGACTTAGCCCCACGTGACTACCATCTCTTCCGTGACATGAAGAAACACCTGGGTGGAACGCACTTCGGTGACAGAGAAGAGCTGGAAGAAGCGGTTCTCAGGTATCTGCGTGGCTTGGCGGTAAATTTTTTTGACTCGGGCATTCAAAAGCTCGTGCACCGCATGCAAAAATGCATTGACCTCAGTGGCGACTATGTAGAAAAATAGGTAAAAATCTGAAATTTCCAAAAATGTATGCATTCATGGAATTAAACATGTTTTACATTGGGAACCTTATTTTACGGACAATCCTCGTATTGTGATTCATTCGGTTTGATTTTGGATTCACACTTATCCATGCGGAATGATGTCAAATTCATCGGATTTAATTTAAAATGTCCCATTCATTTAAGAGAAATGAAGGCACTAATTAATAAATGGATTC